>NC_086129.1:6742294-7110503 GCF_963921235.1 Mobula hypostoma | reverse complement strand
TTGGTCGACACGAACAATTTGGGCCGAAGAAACAATATGACCTGTTGTTTAAATCCGTTCACTCACCCCCTTCTCATCTTAATCCAACCCTTTCCAACACTTGTCTCTGCTGTCTTTATTTATTTTTCAATCTTTTTATTAAGTTTCAAAATTAATAAACACAATAATAATAATGATACAAAGAGATCAGGATTACAGTAAGAACGGTTAGCATGTAGAAGCACAGATTCCAAGTAACAAATGTCGTTTAGCCTTCCAATCTCTTCGTAACTAACCGTGAAAAAGATATTTTATAAAGAGGAAAAAAAACCTAAACTAAAAAAAAAACTAAACTGCAGTCTATTTCCTCATTTATTTCTGTTCTTGAGGGAAGATGTCGACCTGACCCGTAGACTGGCCATCTCT
Organism: Mobula hypostoma; assembly: GCF_963921235.1. Taxonomy (NCBI): domain Eukaryota; kingdom Metazoa; phylum Chordata; class Chondrichthyes; order Myliobatiformes; family Myliobatidae; genus Mobula; species Mobula hypostoma. The sequence goes on along the minus strand of NC_086129.1, from coordinate 7,110,098 downwards.
CTCCACACATGCTGCCTGACCCGCTCGGTTCCTCCAGCATTTTGTGTCTGTTTGATCGGGAAATCTCTGCTCTCCGTCCAGCGGAAAACCCTTGGGGAGACATTAGTTGTCCATCCGTTTTCGTCGAGTCAAACCTCGGGAAAGGTTCATGTCGGCCACCCGACCGCGCCTGAGGCCTAGCGGCCTTTCCACGATCCCCGGGGCCGTGCTGCCCGAGTCTCCCCCCGATCCCCGGGGCCGCGCTGCCCGAGTCTCCCCCCGATCCCCGGGGTCGCGCTGCCCGAGTCTCCCCCCGATCCCCGGAGCCGCGCTGCCCGAGTCTCCCCCCCGATCCCCGGGGCCGCGCTGCCCGAGTCTCCCCCCGATCCCCGGGGCCGCGCTGCCCGAGTCTCCCCCCGATCCCCGGGGACTCTCTAATTCTCTGCTTCTCCCCCCAGTCTCTGTCACCCTGGATGTGGAAACGGCGCATCCGCGGCTCGAGGTGTCTGAGGATCGGAAGAGTGTGAGATGGACCGGGACCCGGACCCAGACCCGGACCCGGACCCAGACCCGGACCCGGACCCGGACCCAGACCCGGAGGGATCTCCCTGACACCGGGAAGAGATTCACATTCTGCGCTTGTGTGCTGGGATCGGAGGGATTCACATCGGGGAGACATTACTGGGAGGTGGAGGTGACGGGGATTTGGGACTGGTTTCTGGGAGTCGCCGCAGAGTCTGTGGAGAGGAAGGGATGGGTCAGTCTGAGTCCGGAGACCGGATTCTGGGTCATCGGGCGGGATGATGACGAGTTATATCGGGATTGTGACGTGTCCTTTGGCATGTCCGGTGGTCGCCCCTCCCCTGTGTCCCGTCTCCCTGCCGGTCCCCTCCCCGGGAGGGTGGGAGTTTATCTCAGTTACCAGTCCGGGACAGTTTCATTTTACAACGCGGAGACCAAGTCCCATCTCCACACCTTCACTGGGAATAAATTCACGGGGAAACTTTATCCTCTCTTCTGGCCCGGGGATGTAAACCAGTGGCTGAGAATCTGCTCCGGTTCCGCTCCGGGTCTGTAAACGGGTCGGGTCCCGGGACCGGCGTCAGGAGTAAAGTCCCTGCAAATATAAATGTGCGGACAGTTAAATAAACACGAGATGAGAATTATCGATCCATTAATTTTAACTCGTTCACCGCATCCGACAACAGAACAGAAACACCGCGGATTCAGCAGCAGCCGCGGGGCGGCGGGTCCTGAGCTCCCCCGGGTCCTAAAATCCACCCGCACTGAGTTCAGGTTAAATGGGACAAGTGGGGGCGGTGCTGACTGGGAAAGACAGTGAAGATTGATACAAAGTGTTCATTAAGTTCATCTGACATTTCTTTGTCCCCCATCACTACCTCACCAGCATCATTTTCCAATGGTCCAATATCAACTCTCATCTCCCTTTCACTCTTCATGTAACTGAAAACTAACTTTTAGTATCCTGATTTATATTATTGGCTAGTTTGCCTCATATTTCATCTTTACTATTTTTATGGCTTTTTTGTTGCCTTTTGTTGGATTTTCAAAGCATCCGAATAATCCAACATCCCACTCACCTTTGCTACCTTATATGCCATTCCCTTACGGTAATACCCAGACTTTAACTTCCCTTGTCAGTCACGTATGCCTCCCCCTGCCATTTCATAAGTTCTTCTGTGGGACATGTCTCTCCTGCACCTTGTAAACTATTCCCAGATACGTCAGCCCCTCTGTTCAGCCGTCATCCCCACAGTATCCTCCTCCAATTCACCCGGGCAAATTCCTCTCTCATGCCTCCGTAATTCCCTTCATTCCATTGCCAGACCGATACATGTGACTGAGGCTTCTCCCTCTCAAATTGCAGAACGAATTCAATTATATTATAATCACTGCCTCCGAACGGTTCCTTTACTTTCAGCTCCCAAATAAGATCAGGGTTATTGTACAACACCCAATCCAAGATTGACTTTCCCCGAGTAGGCCCAAACACAAGCTGCTTTAAGAAGCCGTCTCGTAGGCATTCAACAAATGCCCTATCGTAATCAAACAGCAACCTGATTTTCCCAACCCTTTGCATATTGATGTCCCCGATATAATTGTGACGTTACCATTATTATAGGCCTTTGCCCGTTCAATACTGCAAAATAATTTAAAGTCAGTCCCTTAACAGAATAAAGTTTTTATCTGAAAACTATCAATCCCCCACCCCCAAAGAATGTACTGAAGACTGCATTTGATTTTTTTCAACCATATCTGCTTCACACTGAAATAGTACGTGTTTACCAGTTTCATAATGACAATATGTACACGACACAGAATGAAGTTTTCTAATAAGATACAAGGCATAATTAAGCATAGTCTGGGCAATTCTATGTCGTGTCAATATCATTTCTTCCGTTCTTGTTTAAAGCCCTTCTTCTATAAGCCCAACTAGTTTATGTGTTCTGTAAAGGTACCTGTCCTCTAGCACAGGATGATAATTTCTTTGCACCCTCAAATTAATCCAATTTGTTAACATCAACTCCAACCTCTGTCCCTGGAAGGGCGATTGTCCCATTTCAACCAGGAAAGCCAAAGCAGGGGTCGACCTCACTGCACCACAGCACAATCTTAAAGCCTGTGGTTGTATCAGACACAAACATTTTAAAGTTGAACATGAAACTGATCCATAAGCCACACAGCCAGAATCAAGAACAGATTGAATTAGACAAATATAAATGGTCGACAAAGATTTTCATGTTGCACTCCAAGAACACCCACACAGACGCCTGAGGATATTTAATGCTCCTTTACAGTTATCAATTATTTTACTGATATGGTGCATCCATGTCAGCTTATTATCCACCCACTTGCCTGGAAATCTCACCACTGACATATTTTCAGGAGTTTGACTATATAATTTCAAATCAAGTGCAGGTCTATTAATCCTGTTAGAATTTCCCGACTGTTTGACCAATTAATTGTAAATTTCATCCTATTTACAGTAAAATTGAAATACTACCACTAATCTATAAAGCTACATCATCTGCATAAAGTGATTAACCCACCAGAGAAAATATTATTAATCGTAATATTAAATAATAAAGGGCTCCAAATACTGCTTTGTGGGGTCCCATTCTCTATCTCATAGAAACACAAACATAACATGCCCACCCGTACCTGCACAGTCCATCCAAATAAAAGACTCAGATAAATTATGCAATCTCCCCTCACTCCTAATTTCCAAAATTTAATCAAAAGTCCTTCCTTCCATAAAATATCATACAATATTAAAAAATACTGCTATTACAACATCTTTATTTAACTGTGATTTCCTAATATCATTTTCCAAACCTGAAACTGCATCCAATGTAATTCTGCCCTTGCAAAACCTACTGTGATAAAACACTATTATCACCTCCTTTCCAAAATATAACTCAAGCACTCAATTACCATACATTCCATCAGTTTACATAAATGGGTAATTAACAACATCGGCCCAAAACGAGAAGGATCGGACGGGGATCTCCCAGGTTTCAGAACAGGTACAACTGCTGCCATATTCCATGAGGGAGGAAGATGGCCTGATCTCCAAACACAATTCAAAAATTTAGTATTTTCACAAAAGAGAATCACATACAGCTGAGTTCAAGAGCTGTCAGGGAACGTTGAAGTTATATAAGGCCTTACTTACACTGAACTTGGAGTACTGTGTTCCGCTCTCGTCACCTCACTAGGAGGATGTGGATACTATAGAGAGAGTGCAGAGGAGATTTACAATCACGTTGTTCTTGGATTGGAGAGCATGCCTTATGAGAATAGATAGAGTGAACTTGGCCTTTTCCCCTTGGAGCGATGGAGGTGGAGAGGTGAGTAGACAAAGCTTAACAGGATGCTGCTCGGATAAAGTGAGAGTGGACAATCTAGGGATCTAGTTTCTTTGGAGCAGCTGAGGCTGAGGGATGTCTGACAAATGTTTACAGGAACGTGAGAGGCACAGACAGAGTGGACAACCGGTATTTTGATCTCTATGGAGGAAATGTCTAATACCAGAGGGCATGCACTTCAGGAGAAAGGGGAAAAACTACCTCATTGGTCCTTTTTGCACTGTTTATGTATTTTGTAATTTAGTGTAATTATGCAACTTTTCTCCACACAGCTGATGTTAACAACATTTAGAAAAAAAAACAATGCTGTTAACAATCTGATTCAGCATGTTTAAAGGAGTTTGCATTGCAAGTTTTGTTTTTCATACCCATTGTAGTGAGTGTCTGGAGTGAATGTCAGGGGTGGTGGTGGAGGCAGATGTGATAGAGGTTATTAGATACCACCTGAATGTGTGGAGAATGGAGTGATGTGGACCTTGTGTAGGCAGAGGGATTGGTTTAGTAAGGCATGAAATGACTGGTTCAGTTGGTTCAGAACAACACAAGGAGCAGAAGGGCCTGTTCAAGGACAAGTACAGCGAGTAGAGCAGGTAAACTGGATAAAGTGTTCCCAGTCAGAGAACAGACTGTGACGTCAGTGGATATATGCCGTCATCACAGATACTTTACTGCTGGATAAAATAAAGTTTCTGATATTTATAAAGATGTGTTGAATTATACTGCTGAGACATCAATTGAAGATGAAGCTGATCCTTAAGCCACACAGCCAGAATCAAGAACAGATCGAATTAAACAAATATAAATGATCAACAAAGATTTTCATGATGCACCCCAGAATACCCACACATATCAATTATTTTTCTGATGTAGTGCTTCCATGTCAGTTTATCATACATCCACATGCCTGGAAAACTTACTGCTGACAATTCCTCGAGAGTTTAATATATAAATTCAAATCATGTGCAGGTCTATTAATCCTGTTTGTAAAACACATAAGATGTTTTAGTGACTGAAAGCTTAAAATTTTCATCTATTTCCCCACTGTTTGACCTATTAATTGTAAATTGCATCCTATTTACAGTAAAATTGAAATACCACCTCTAATCTATAAAGTTACATCATCTGCATATAGTGATTTACCCACCAGTGTACCTATCTCAGAGAAAATATCATTTATCATAATATTAAATAATGAAGGGCTACAAATACTGCCTTGTGGGGTCCCATTCTCTATCTCGTAGAAACACAAACATAATATGCCCACCCATTCCTGCACAGTCCATCCAAATAAGAAACTCAGATAAATTATGCAATCTTCCCTCATTCCTAATTTCCAAAATTTAATCAAAAGTCCTTCCTTCCATAACATATCATATGCATTTGCAATATTAAAGAATACTGCTATTACAACATCTTTATTTACCTGTGCTTTCCCAATATCACCTTCCAAACCTAAAACTGAATCCAATTTTATTCTACTCTTCCAAATCCACTCTGATAAAATGCTATATCACCTCTCTTTTCCAAAATATAACTCAAGCATTCGATTACCATACATTCCATCAGTTTACATAAATGAGTAATTAACGATATAGGCCCAAAACGAGAAGGATCAGACGGGGATCTCCCAGGTTTCAGAACAGGCACAACTGCCGCCATATTCCATGAGGGAGGAAGATGGCCTCATCTCCAAACACAATGCAAACATTTAATATTTTCACAAGAGAGAATTACAATTACATACATCACCCTTTCCTGGGGCACCTGACCTGCATTAATAGTAGACTTCTTAAATTCCTACAAAGAAAACTCTACATCAGTGATACTATCATTGCAACAGCTGACTTCCAACACATCAGGGTACAGTATTCACTGAAAAACATGTCCCTACATTGTTTAACATCGTCACTTAAATTGTCTTGATTATGAATGACAGTAAATGACCCAGCCAGTAACACAACCTTCCCTGTTTCAGTAACAATCATTTTGCCTTCATTAATTAACACTGGAATAGTATGATCACTTCAAATCCCCCCATTTCCTTCACCACATCACCAACATCTCCAAGTTTAATATCCCTTCAAATATTATCTCAATATGATTCCAGTAAATCACCACCTTCCTCACCACGCCCTGTGCCCTTTTATTTTTAATAATGTCACTCGGAGACTGATGCATCATCACATAATAACTTACATTTCTCCCAATTTGCTTTACCAAGTCTTTCAGCTCTTAGAAGTGGCTCCTGTCCCCGAAATAAATCCAAACTCAAGCTCATAAAGATAGGAAGGCTGACTGACGTTCACATTAACTAATCAGTGTGAGTTCTCATTTGACCGACAGGCATGGCTGCCAATAACAGCAGGGTTCAGAGGTGGGTCTGAGCTACGATAGGCCGGTTGGAAACCTGAACCATGTTCAACCCCTCCTCTTCTGCTCCATCGCCGTGGCGGAGTTCAGCGAGTTGCTGCTGTTGGTGGTCGCCGATCTCGGCATCCACAGGGACGGGCGCGGTTCCCCTTTGCGCCTCAGTGAGTCTGCTTCGGCACAGAATATAATACTAATGGTAAGGCTTTTGGCAGTGTGGAGAGTCTGACAGATCTTGAGGACCGTGTCCATACGACACTCAAAGCTGCTGCGCAGGTTGGCAGTGTTGTTAAGAAGGCGTCTGGTGTGATGGATTCATCAACCCTGGGACTGAGTTCAAGAGCTGTGAGGGAATGTTGAAGCTATATAAGGCCTTAGTTACACCCAACTTGGAGTACTGTGTTCAATTCTGGTCACCTCACCTTACTACAAAAAGAATGTGGATACGAAAGAGGGAGTGAAATGACTAGCATGACGCGACATAGTTTTAAGGTGCTTTGAAGTCGGTGCAAGGGAGATGTCAGGGGTAGGTTTTTCACACAGAGAGTGGTCGGTGTGTGGACTGCACTGCCAGTGACGGTGGTAGACGCAGAAACAAAAGGATCTTGTAAGAGACTCTTAGATAGGTACATGGAGCTTAGAAAAATTGACGGCTATCCGATAGGGAAATCCTAGGCAGTTTCTGGAGTAGGTTACATTGTCAACACAACATTGTGGGCCGAAGGGCCTGTAATGTGCTGTAGATTTCTATGTTCTGTGTCAAAGGCAGGTAGAGGGATTAGTTTAAATGGACACCAGGACAGTATGTAAAGGTTGGGCAGAAGGGCCTGTGTCAGTGCTGTAAGGGAGGGGTTCTGTCCCAAACATCGACTCTATTTCCCTCAATAGATGCTGCCGGACTTGCCAAAGTTCTTGAAAAGTTGCATTCAGTTCTGCTTAGCATTCTGTACGAAGGGTGTTTTGTGCTGGAAGACTGCAGAGGAGATTCATCACGATTGAGGGGGTTTGTGTCCATAAGACCATAAGTGATCGGAACAGAATTAGGCCATTCAGCCCATCGATTCTGTTGCCTTTATGTCATCGTTGATCCTGGATCACACTCAATTCCATACACCTGACCTCTCGCCGTATCCTTTGATGCTCTTAACCGATCAGGAAACTATCAACTTCCTCCTGAAATATACCCACAGACTTGGCCTCTACTGCAGTCTGTGCAGAGCATTCCACAGATCCAATACTGCTTGGCTAATAAAAAAAAATCCGCCTTACCTCTGTTTGAAAAGGTGGACCCTCATTTTGTGGCTGTGCCCTCTGGATCTTGATCTCCCCACCATCGGAAACATCCTCTCCACATCCACCTTATCTGGTCCTTTCAGCATTCAACAGGTTTCAATGAGATCCCCTCTGCATTCTTCAGAATTCCAGGCTGACCATGCTGAAAGTTGACAAATGCTCCTCACATGTTAACCCCTTCCTTCCCAGAATTATTCTTCTGAACCTCCTTTGGACTCTCTCCAATGACAACACATCCTTTCTGAGATATGGGGCCCAAAACTGTTGGTTCTGCCCTGATCACGTATGGTCTGGACACAAGCCCCCTCACTGATGATGAATCTCTTCTGCAGTCTTCCAGCACAAAACACCCTTTGTACAGAATGCTAAGCAGAACTGAATACAACTTTTCAAGAACTTTCGCAAGTCAGGCAGCATCTGTTGGGGGGAATAGAGTCGTTGTTCGGGATAGAACCTCTCTCTTACAGTACTGACACAGCATGCCTTATGAGAATATATTGAGTGAACTTGGCCTTTTCCCCTTGGAGCGATGGAGGACGAAAGGTGAGTAGACAAGGCTTAACAGGATGCTGCTCGGATAAAGTGAGGCTGGACAATCTCGGGATCTAGTTTCTCTGGAGCGGCTGAGACTGAGGGAGGTCTGACAAATGTTTACAGGAACGTGAGAGGCACAGACAGAGTGGACAACCGGTATTTTGATCTCTGTGGAGGAAATGTCTAATACCAGAGGACATGCACTTCAGGAGAAAGGGGAAAAACTACCTCACTGGTCCTTTTGCACTACTTATGTATTTTGTAGTTTAGTGTAATTTTGCATCTTTTCTCTGCACAGTTGCTGTTTGAAAATAGCGGTTACAAAAGACAATGATGTTAAAAATCTGACTCAGAATTTTTAAAGGAGAAGTGAACTGCAAGTTTTGTTTTTCATACCCATCGTGGTGAGTGTCTGGAGTGACTGTCAGGGGTGGTGCTGGAGGCAGATGTGATAGAGGCTATTAGATACCACCTAGATGTGTGGAGAATGGAGTGATGTGGACCTTGTGTAGGCAGAGGGATTGGTTTAGTAAGGCATGAAATGACCGGTTCAGTTGGTTCAGAACAACACAGTGAGCAGAAGGGCCTGTTCAAGGACAAGTACAGCAAGTAGAGCAGGTAAACTGGATAAAGTGTTCCCAGTCAGAGAACAGACTGTGACGTCAGCGGATATATGTACAGTATATGTCACCATCACAGTTCTCTCACTAAAGATATTTTACTGCTGGATAAAATGAAGTTTCCCATGATTATAATGGATGTGGTGAATTGTACTGATCAGACTTCTCGCCCCACTGAGGAAATTAAAATTATTGTGAAAGCTGCAGGAAGGTATCTCGGTGTAGCTGGTGTTCTGTGGGAAGCTGTAAATAAACCTCTGATGGGTGGGGTATCTGTATCCCAGTCTACCTTGTGAAGGTTCATAATGGGATTAAATATATTGCAGTGGGATACGAGAAGCCAGATTTATAATGTTCAAAACTTTAAGAGGTTTATTTCTGGTTTGTCAGTCAGATTCTCCCAATGTTATATGCATTGAGGAAACCTGGTATTTGCACATGTAAAGTTTTTTTTTGTGTGTAGGGTTATGTTGTTAGTGGTCGTGATGGGTTGGTTGATAGAGGAGTGGTGTTGCCAGTTTTATAAGGGAAGGGGCAGGGTGTAGAGTTGTGAAAGTGAATGAAACGTACGAGTAACTTGTAGTAGAAATATTACATTCAGCAGGCAGGTGTACAAAAGTGGTTAGTTTTTACAAACCTTGTGGAAAACTTTCAATTGATTTGTGAGGAACTATATGTCGATCTCGCTCACTAAGGGTTGTATGGTGTGGGGATTTTAACGCACATAATTCACTGTGGGGTTGATTGTGGAATGATGGTAATGGTTTGATTGTCGAAGAGTTTCTCAACTTGTGTGTCTGAATGGGTACGAGATTTAATGTTGATAGTAGTTCTGGAAGGAACTGCTACAGAATGTTGCGGAAGATGTGTATTTTAACACTGAAAAGTTATGTCATGTTATTCAGGAGACTGTGTTGGAAGTGATTCCCATTACAAACAGAATTAATGGGAGAAGTCCTGTACCATAGTAGACTGAGGACCGTGCAGAGGCAATTAGGGAGAGAAATAAGGTGTTTCGGAAAGTGAAGAAGTATCAGTCTCCGAGTGACCTCATTATGTATAAAAGGACACAGGCCGTGATGAGGAAAGTGGAGAAGATACCGAAAAAGGTTTTCTGGAGGACATATTGTGATAATATTGTACGGAATCGGCAGGTCAGACGTCTCCGGGAAGGGTTGAGCTATGTTATTGTCTGATTCGACATGTGACTGGCAAATCTCTTGAGATAATATTATAATTTCTGAATTGTATTTGGAGGTTTGGCCATCTTCCTTCCTGGTGGAAAATGGTTGTAGTTGTGCTTATTCTGAAACCTGGGAGATCCCCGTCTGATCCTTCTGGTTATAGGCCTATATCATTAATGTCTCATTTATGCAGACTGATGGAATGTCTGATATTTGAGCGTCTGAATAATATTTTGGAACAGAGAGATGACTTCGCGTTTTATCAGAGTTTTTATTAGATTTCTGAAGGGTAGAATGGCATTGGATTCAGTTTTATGTTTGAAAAATGACATTAGGAAAACACAGTTAAATAAAGATGTTGTAATAGCAGTATTTTTGATATCGGATAGGCAGATGATATTTATGGAAGGAGGGACTTTTGATTAACTTTTGGAAATTGGATTGAGGGGGCGATTGTATAATATTTTTTTCTGAGAGTTTTAATTTGGACATCTTGTGCAGGTACTGATGGGCACGTTGTATTCGGGTTTCTATAAGATAGAGATTGGGACCCTACAAGACAATATTTATTATTTCACAATATGATAAATGATCATCCTGTTGAAGGTGTGTTGAGGGACTGTTGGGAACTTCACAGGAAGACTGTTTTTTTTTTAAATTTTGAGCAACTGGGTTCTTATCACGCTTGAAATAATGGGTTTGTTGAATTATGCAAACTGTTCCACAGTCGCGTTCTCGATAACCCCACATTGTTTCCTTCAGTGCCTTTAGTTGATTTTAGATACCCGATTTAATTAAGTCTGAGGATTCTGTTATGCCTGAGAATCTGTTGGTTCAGTATATATTAAGGAAAATTATTGAGAAAGGTTAACCATTTTGACAGTAGGATCAAAGTATAATTTAACTGGGATTGTTTAAGTGGCTGCTTTGTGGCTGAATTTTTGGTAACGAGAAAGAAACGACCAACCAACCATTTATCAGGAGATACAGCAGAACAGGTTGCCATCATTTCGTCCTTACAGTGGGTGGAGGAAATTTGTCCATGTAAAGTTGTAATATGTTCAGATTCCCTCCCGTTTTCAAGAATCTTAGAAACATAGAAACATAGAGAATAGGTGCAGGAGTATGCCATTCGGCCCTTCGAGCCTGCACCGCCATTCAGTATGATCATGGCTGATCATCCAACTCAGAACCCAGTACCAGCCTTCCCCCCATACCCCCTGGTCCCTTTAGCCACAAGGGCCATATTAAACTCCCTCTTAAATATAGCCAATGAACTGGCCTCAACTGTTTCCTGCGGCAGGGAATTCCACAGATTCACCACTCTCGTGTGAAGAAGTTTTTCCTCATCTCGGTCTTGAAAGGTTTCCCCTTTATCCTCAAACTGTGACCCCTCGTTCTGGACTTCCCCCAACATCGGGAACAAACTTCCTGCATCTAGCCTGTCCAATCCCTTTAGGATTTTATATGTTTCAATAGGATCCCCCCTCAATGTTGTAAATTCCCACGAGTATAAGCCTAGTCGATCCAGTCTTTCATCATATGGAAGTCCTGCCATCCCAGGAATCCATCTGGTGAACCTTCTGGTAAAACAGGTCGTTCTCGCAGCGGGTCAGATTTACTGCTGGAAACTCATCAAATGTTATTTCATATTCAAAGGATGGATTTCGGGGTGTGCACTGATTTGGGGGTGCATGAAGACACGGTGAGCATTCGGGTCCTGGGGAGTCGGTAGACCAGAAGGATCTGGGAACACACGATAAGTTTAACGGAATGGGGGATTCTCAGATTCCTGTAAACAATGGATTCAGTACTGACTATGTCTGTGACTGCAGTGTGTTTGAATAATGTCTCACAGCTGCTTTCTTTGAAGCAAGATAAGGGTTAAAGTTCGGCCAGATCCACATAAGATGTCTCTGGGCTTTTCACACCTTTTGATTATGACGAAAAGCAGTACCTGATGGAAATTAGACACAACATTCCTTTCTTAATTCAAGCACAAATTTGACGGATTTTCTTATCTTTGTAATTAAGTTGTGGTTCCAGCAAACCAGGTAGGACATTCCTTTCTTTAATTAAGGTGGCTGGAGTGTCTAACAAATTGATTGCACTTTTGTATCAATAGTCCATTAACTTGGCTGGAATATTTATCAAACTGATTGTTCTCTGCATCAATAGTCCATTGACGTGACCGGAATAGTTATCAAACTGATTGTCCTCTGTATCAATAATCCATTGACTTGAATGGTTATCAAACTGATTGGTTATTTGTATCGGTGGCCTTATAACTTCTAACAATTCTGACATCGGGCAGTGAACTTGTAGAACCGCCGGGGCGATGAGAAAGGGTCTCTCCCTGATGTCGGGTCCAAGTTCACTCGCCGGCTGAGCTCGAAGGAATAAACGTGTGGAAAGATAAGTAACGATCTTTTTTGTGCTGTCGTTATTTAATCCAGCAAAGTTGCGTTTACACATCCAGCTCTTCCCCTGCATTAACTGCAGGGCATTCTGTGCTGAGCATAGTCTGATGTTCTTGAGGTCAAAATTGCTGGTCTGAGAGGTTCACATGGATCGCGATGACCAAAGTAGTTCATCGCCCTCTTGATGAACCGACACAAAGTATTGGATTCAGCCCAGTACTTCACGGGTTGTGCCCACCCAACCATTGAGCACATCTACTTGAAACGCTGTCGTAGCAAATCAGCATCCATCATCAGAGATGCTCACCACCCAGGCCAGGCTCTTTTCTCGGTGCTGCAATCTGGTAGAAGGTACAAGAGCCTCAGGACTCGGACCAGGTTCAGGAACAGTTACTGCACCTCAACCATCAGACTCCTGAACAATACAGGGTAAATGCACTGACTTGTTCATGCATTGAGTTGCTCCCGAATCCAATTATCGCACTGGGCCAGTCTCAGAATGACATAAATAAGAGGTGTTCTGACTGGGACAGACACATTCTCAGAGGGTATTTACAGGGAAGGGACAGGAATGATGTCTCCCCTGGCTGGGGAGTCTCACAGACTCAAAATCCGCGTCAGCTCAGCAGGACAGAGATGAGGAGAAATTTTCTCACCCAGAGTGCAGTGAATCTTTGGAATTTTCTCCACAAGGTTTCTAAATTCAAAGAGCAAATTTAGGGGCTCTGCGATGCTGAGAACGCTGCAGGACAGTGTCGCTGAGGTCAAAGATGGGGCATGTTCTGAGTGAAAAGCAGACCAGCGTGGGGGGCCGAATGGCAACCCCTGCTTCTGTTTCTTATTTTCTGAAACACGAGTTTACCTTTGCCTCTTGTACTCCCTTGGCTTTCAGCCTATCTGATTGAACGGGGGAGCGGCGAGAGCTACAGAAATCGATCAGCAGCCGCTGCAGTTATTTAATGTCTCGTTATCTCTACTCTGATAATAAAATGTACTTTGAACTTTGAGCACCAGGGAAACTCCTTTCATCCTGAGAACAAACTGGGACTGACATACACTCTTCCCGGCCGCAGTCCGTCCTCAGACAGACTCACAACAAATCAGCGACCACCGTTGTAGGAACATAGAATATTACAGCACAGTACAGGCCCTTCGGCCCACAATTTTGTTCCGAACCTTAAACCCTACCTCCCATATAACCTCCACCTTAAATTCTTCCATATATTTGCCTAGCAGGCTCTTAAATTCCACGAATGTATCTGCCTCCACCACTGACTCAGGCAGTGCATTCCACGCACCAACCACACTCTAGTAAAAAAACATCTTCTAATATACCCCTTGAACTTCCCACCCCTTACCTTAAAGCCATATCCTCTTGTACTGACCGTTGGTGCCCTGGGGAAGAGGCGCTGACTGTCCACTCTATCTATTAGTCTTAATATCTTGTATACCTCTGCCATGTCTCCTCTCATCCTCCTTCTCTCCATGGAGTAAAGCCCAGCTCCCTTAATCTCTGATCATAATGCATACTCTCTAAACCAGGCAGCATCCTGGTAAATCTCTTCTGTACCCTTTCCAGTGCTTCCACATCCTTCCTATAGTGAGGTGACCAGAACTGGACACAGTACTCCAAGTGTGGCCTAACCAGAGTTTTATAGAGCTGCAACATTACATCGCGACCCTTAAACTCTATCCCTCGACTTATGAAAACTAACACCCCATAAGCTTTCGTCACTACCCTATCCACTTGTGAGGCAACTTTCTCGGATCTGTGGAGAGGTACCCGCAGATCCCTCTGCTCCTCCACACTACCAAGTATCCTGCCATTTACTTTGTACTCTGCCTTGGAGTTTGTCCTTCCAAAGTGTACCACCTCACACTTCTCCGGGTTGAGCTCCATCTGCCACTTCGCAGCCCACTTCTGCATCCTATCAATGTCTATCTGCAATCTTTGACAATCCTCTACACTATCTACAACACCACCAACCTTTGTGTCGTCTGCAAACTTGCCAACCCACCCTTCTACCCCGACATCCAGGTGGTTAATAAAAATCACGAAAACCAGAGGTCCCAGAACGGACCCTTGTGGGACACCACGAGTCACAACCCTCCAATCCGAATATACTTCCGTTTACTTTGTAAGAGCTCTCTGCTTGGTTCTGTCGAAGTGCAACACCTCCCTCTTGTTTACATTAAATTCCATTTGCTATTTTTCAACCCATGTTTCCAGCTGGTTCTGATCCCGCTGAAAACGATGATAGACTTCTCCACTGTCCACTACAACCTCAATCTTGGTGGCATTAGCAAATTTTCTGATCCAGTTTATCACATTATCGTCCAGATCGTTGATGTAGATGACAAGCAACAAAGGATCCAGCATGGATCCCTGCGGCACATCACTAGTCACAGACCTTCAGTCAGAGAGGCAACTATCTACTGCCACACTCTGACTTCTCACACAGAGCACATTTGGGAGTGTCGGTGGATTTGGAGTGGTGACCAATCTCAAGGTTGTTACATTTATAGATACTTAAATAATAAATTTTGAAGTTTGAACTTTGTTCTTGATTATTTTTAAGGTAGGACAGCTGTTTAGGATCTGTTTGAAATGATTCTTAGTCTGGTATAATCTAATGTGCATTTGTAGGGTGTCAGTGGGTTTGGGGTGCATACCGATTTGTCAGTGCACACAGATTTGGGGGATGTACATAGTTATGTTTGCGGACACGGATTTGGGGTGCTCACAGATTTGGGATTGTGATGAAACGGACGGTTTTTCGTTTTTGATACATTAACAATAAATACACTTTGAACTTTGTTCTTGATATTGGTTTAAGGTGGAGGCAGCTGTTTACTGAACAGTTTAAAATGATTCTTGCGGTGGGGTAATATAATACGTATGTGTGGTGTCAGTGGGTTTAGGAGTGCGCACAGGGTTGGGGAAGTGCACAGACTGAGGGGTGTGTGGGTGAATGTGGGGGATCAGGTGGTGTAGGTCGATTTGAGCTGTGATGAATCTCAACGTTGCTTCATTCACAGATACTTTACTGATATACACAGTTTGAATTTGAACTTTGTCCTTGCCAGTTTTGTAAGGTGGAGCGAGCTCTTTTGTGAACTGTTTGACATTGTTCCTGCTCTGGGATAATCTAATTTGCTCGCGGTGGTGTCAGCGGGTTTGGGCTGCACACGGATTTGAGGGTGCAGATAGATTTAGGATTGCACGCAGATTTAGGGATGTCATGGATTTGACGGTGCACACTGACTTGTGGGATGCATTGGGATTTGGGGATGCACATGGATTTGTGACCGGCACAGATCTGGGGATGTGTCGGCTAATATGGGGGTGCACTCTGATATGGGGGTGTGTTGTCGAATAAGAGCATGCACTCGAATTTGATTGTGCGTGTGTGGGTAGATTTGGGGGTATGTAGTAGATTCTGAGGTGCACACAGATGAATCTTAAGGTACTTTAGTTATAAATACAGTTTGAACGTTGAACTTTGGTTTTGCTATTCTGGAAGATGGAGACAGCTAACTTGTGAACAGTTTGAAATGGTCTTTGCTCTGGGACAATCTAATGGGCATTTCGGGGTGTCACACCTAGCTATCAGGTGTGGGGAAGTGTACACGACGAGGGTCACCAGTTAAAAATCAAACCGATGGCAGTCCGCACCAACACGGGGGGTGCAAGGAGTTTTATTTACCGCCAGGTGGGGGAAAAAAAAGTATAAAAACTGCCCTAAAGTTATTTAGAAGAAAAGAAACAAATGAAAACGTATGCTTATGCAGAATAAATTGCAAATATATAGTGGCTTTCTACACAATAAAAACTTTGTCTTTTAACTGTCCCATTTAACTATTCACCAACCGTCTAATCCAACCTCTGAACCTCTCCAGCAAAGGCAGACTGAGGGTGTAAATCTGCCTCCGCCTGGCCGAGAAGGAACAGGAAATTGCTCTGTCGGTCTGCGGGTCATGTGGCCAGACCATAATAATTATTTCAGGTGCAGAAATGGATCATTTGAAAAGTGGGCCGAAGGTCCTTTTTCTTCGCTGTCACGTCTGTGGCTGACTCTAATGTGCGAGGAATAACAAGATAATGGCCCTGATGGTCTATGTGGTGTTGTGTCTGTAATTGACTCTCACAGCCAGGATAAGATACGAAGAGTCTGTTTCTGTGCTCTACGTTCTGAGACTGACTCAAACGGAACATTAATGTTAGGATGATGGGTCCTGTCGGGTTGCTGACTCAGTCTAACGGGACAGGAACGACACGCTGATGGGCCGAATGGACTGTTTCTGTGGTGTCATGTCTGTGTCTCACCATCACGGGACAGGAACCGACACGCTGATGGGCCGAATGGACTGTTTCTGTGGTGTCGTGTCTGTGACTCACCCTCACAGGACAGGAACGACACGCTGATGGGCCGAATGGACTGTTTCTGTGGTGTCATGTCTGTGTCTCACCATCACGGGACAGGAACGACACGCTGCTGGGCCGAATGGATTGTTTCTGTGGATCACCCTTACGGGACAGTAACGACACGCTGATGGGCCGAATGGACTGTTTCTGTGGTGTCGTGTCTGTGGATCACCCTCACGGGACAGGAACGACACGCTGATGGGCCGAGTGGACTGTTTCTGTGGTGTCGTGTCTGTGGATCACCCTCACGGGACAGGAACGACACGCTGATGGGCCGAATGGACTGTTTCTGCGGTGTCGTGTCTGTGGATCACCCTCACGGGACAGGAACGACACGCTGATGGGCCGAGTGGACTGTTTCTGTGGTGTCGTGTCTGTGGATCACCCTCACGGGACAGGAACGACACGCTGATGGGCCGAATGGACTGTTTCTGCGGTGTCGTGTCTGTGGATCACCCTCACGGGACAGGAACGACGGGTTGATGGGTCAAGGTGATTGTTTCTGCGGTGTCGTGTCTGTGGATCACCCTCACGGGACAGGAACGACACGCTGATGGGCCGAGTGGACTGTTTCTGTGGTGTCGTGTCTGTGGATCACCCTCACGGGACAGGAACGACACGCTGATGGGCCGAATGGACTGTTTCTGTGGTGTCGTGTCTGTGGATCACCCTCACGGGACAGGAACGACACGCTGATGGGCCGAATGGACTGTTTCTGTGGTGTCGTGTCTGTGACTCACCCTCACGGGACAGGAACGACACGCTGATGGGCCGAGTGGACTGTTTCTGTGGTGTCGTGTCTGTGACTCACCCTCACGGGACAGGAGCGACACGCTGATGGGCCGAATGGACTGTTTCTGTGGTGTCGTGTCTGTGACTCACCCTCACGGGACAGGAACGACAGTTTGACGGGTCAAGGTGATTGTTTCTGCGCTCTGGTTTCTTTGACCGTCTCTCGCGGGAGAGGAACAACAGGGTGACGGGCCGAAGGGCAGTATCTGTGCTGTCGTGTCTGTGATTGACTCTAACGTTGGGGAATTATATGCAGAAGTAAAAGGGTTAAAACCTAACTCAGTTATTGGCAGCTTGACAAGTCGTGCTGTGAGAGTAATGTCTGAACAAAGAAGTGTTTGTTCGATGAGAAGCCGCACTGTGCACCCTTATCAGAGTATGTATGTGATAAGGAATACTGTTAACAACAGCCCAGACCGTACTCGGGGACTCTCTTGACTTGCAGGTTTTCCAAAGCTCACTGCGCGGGACTCTGTGGGTCATCTGAGCAACGCAAGCTTGCTAATACTCTCAGCTAACTGTGCGAGACAACTATTCCCTGGGTCTGAACTGAAAGTTCTCCGGTAGAGAGGCTGATCGATTCTTGGCGCTGCGAGCAGGTTCCCAATAGGTGGTAGACCCCTTGCCAAAACTGAGTCAGTGGACGGGCGGACCGTTGGAGTGAATCAGAGACGAACGGGCCCACAAGCTCTAACCTTGGGGCCGCGGAGGATGCCATCTCATTAGCTCTTCACACTGTCCTGGCACACCTGGAGGGAAAGGGCACGTACGTGACGATGTTGTTTGTTGATTACAGCTCTTCTTTTAATACTGTCGCCCCAAGCAAGCTCATCTCCAAACTCCACCAGCTGGGCCTCAGCACATCACTCTGCAACTGGGTCCTGAATTTCTAGTCAGAGCGTTCACAGGCAGTGAGACTGGGCCCTCACCTGTCCTCCACTGCTATCCTGAACACTGGTACTCCACAAGGTTGTGTATTGAGTCCCATACCCTACTCCCTCTTCACTTACGACTGTGTACCTGCATTTAACACCAATACCATCGTCAAATTCGCAGACGATCGGGTTGTTCTCCAACAGAGACGAATCAGCGTACAGAGCGGAGGTACCGAACTTCGTGAGCGGGTGCTCAGAGAACAACCTGTCTCTTAATACAGAAAAGACCAAGGAGCTGATTATTTACTTTGGAAAGTCACGGGATGACGAGTACGCTCCAGTTTACATTAACGGAGACATAGTGGAGAGAGTGTCCAGTTTCAGGTTTCTGGGAATACATATCTCAGAAGACCTTACATGATCCACTAACACCGCTACAATAGTTAAGAAAGCACAGCCACGCTTGTTTTTCCTCAGGACGCTGAAGAAAGCTGGTCTCCCTGAACAGATGCTGGAGACCTTTTACCGCTGCACCATAGAGAACATACTGCATCTCTGTGTGGTGTCTCAGTTGTACAGCAGCTTATAGGAAGACACTTCAGCGGGTCGTCTCTAGCGCCCAAAAGATAATCGGGACACAGCTCCCAACCCTGGAGGACACCTACAGCTCCCACTGCCTAAGGAAAGCCACAAGCATCTGTAAGGACAATATACACCCATGCAATCATCTGTTTGAACTTCTTCCATCTGGCATAAATTATAAGATTTTCTATGCCCACACTTCCAGACTGAAAAATAGCTTCTTCCCCAGAGCTATAATTGTTCTGAACCAATCGATCAAACATCTGTTATATCGCTAGTTTAATACTGGTTTTATGGCCGTCACGCATCTGAGTTGCGCTGTTGTACTGCTGGACATTGCTTGTTCTGGCTGGTTACTTGATTTATTGTTGTTTATTTATTTTATTTATTGTTTTATAGCATTGAGTACGAGAGTTGCAAACTCATTTTCGCTGTATTGGTGCATGACAGCTGTACTCTGCAATGGCGATAAAGATATTTCACTTCATTTTCTTTTCTCTGCTCCCTGACGACGCTGATCCACTGACGGGACCCAGAGGGAATAAAGAGGAGACGGGTGTTTTGACTCCCCGGAATAGTAAGTCAAGACGGGTGGTACGAGTCACCCGGAATCATTGAGAAGTTCGGGGTTTCTAGTGAGTCAAAGCTGGTGGTTCGAGTGCCCTGAATACGAGGGATGCGCACTTAGACAAATGTCGTTCTGATTGTCTAAACATTTGGGAAAAGACAATTGGCCTGCAGGAGATACATTTGATTTGAATTTAATACGGCAGGCGGAACAGGGAATATGGAAAGTGAAAGCAGGGAAAGAGGATGGTCGCCTGATTGCCGTCTGGAGACAAGAGTGAGAAATAAAAGACATAAATTAAATTGTTGGACGGATAACGGACAGCGAAGATGAATAGACATCCGTGACAAACGAAGTAATCGAAGGAGTTGGCAAGAGTTGAGAGCGATTTGTGAAGAGTGGGATAGGGGACAAAAACAGACGAAGGAGACGGGGAAAGTAATTGTATCAGAGAGAAAACATACTGAACAAGAAAGAACGAATACAGCTCAAAGGGAAACTCAGAATAAAAATAATTCTGGGGTACCCTGCCTCTATCCAGACATACAGACGATTCCCCAGACAATACTGTTGGTGACTGGGAATCGATAAGGCGACCTAAACGTTCCGCCATACTTCCCACAACTGCTTCGGCGTCTGCATTACCACGGTCAGGTTCCCCACCCCCGTGTGGTTCTCGCCCTGGTGACTCAGTCACCAACTCGACAGTCATTGCATCGCCACCGACCGAGGAGGTTCCTCCAGAACGGCTGGGAAGCTCAGTACCCGTTTCTGCCCGCACACGCAGTCAGACAGGACCTCTCCCGGACTGGCCCCCTGAACGAGGGCCATTGGTTTTACCGGGACCGACACAGACTCAGTATCAGTTGCCGATGGGACCGTTCCTAACCCACAAGCCGGAGTGGCGGGATATGCACCTACTGTGCAAATCCGTAAGCTCTGGACCCCTTCTGTGGTAAACTGAATGCCGCCCCTGACAAAAAGGTCGACCCCCAAGGGTTCTGTATTTATATAAGAACTGTTCTGACTATTTATTCCGCTAACTCCCGAGATTTATTCCCTCTGGCTATGGTCGCCTTTACTTCTACAGACCAGACACGATTCACCACTCTGCTCAGACACGGCAACCACCATCAGTTAATCACGATGGGCAAATCGAACCGCTGATGATTGAAAATAAATTGGACACCTTGTCCCATGTTCTGGCCGCCTCCGTAGATGTAACAAAGGTCTCAGGGTGTAAACCGAGGAAAGGTCAGACCCCTGATGATTTCCTGGAACGCGTTAATGCCGTTTGTTTTGCCCGAATTGGAGATCGGCTGTACGCAGCAGGGCCCCAGACCCCACAGTACTGTGCTCTCCTCCTCCAAACCCTGGCCAGCAGGGTGGCCGACAATATTAAAATCAACAATGTGAACTGGTCAGACTCTACTCTAGCTTCAGAAAGCCATTTACATTAGTTAGTAGTTCACAAAGACTATGTATTTATAGGAAAGCTGTAAATCAGATAAAGGCGTTCATTATTCATCATTGTAGCTGTATCAACAATCTGTGGCCTTGTCAGAAAGAACTGTCATAGTTCAGTCTTTCAAAGCAAACCACAAAGGCTCTCGGAAGTGAATAAGTTCATTTAAATTTGAGTATAAAACATGTAAGCGGGTGGCTGGAGCAATCGTCTATATTTTAATATTCATTATCTTTCTTTGTGAGGAAAGGTTGATTTTTGACTTTGTCCGATTCTGAACAAATATAACGTCTCTACATTATACTTTAATAGTGTGTTAGTTTGTCAGGAAAAAAAACATTTTTGTTTCTGAAAGGTGTTGTTATAAAGTGTGGCACGAATGTACCATAGATCGTTAAAAAAAACAGAAGGTACCAGATTCAGTGCTTGACCTGTGCTGTTTAACCCCCATGGTTAATGCACTACGCCGACTCAGATGATTATATTCCTGGGCCTTGTCAATTTCTGCCGCACTTGGATTCCCGATGTTGTCCTGCTCACCAAATCCTCCCCCAAATGCGAAACTCCCTTTCAGCTCCCAGAACCGGCCCAACAGGATTTTGCTTCCCTCAAGAAAGCCCAGATATCTCACCCCTCCTCGGGCCGGCTCCTATATAATCGCCGTGTTGCACTCGATGTGACAATCAAGGGCGCGTCTGCCACCGCTGTCCCTTCCCTGAGCCATGGGGATCGACAACGACCTGTCGCCTACAACTCGATCCGGTTCTGGCAGCGGATAACATTACCTTGCACCAGGCAGTGGATATACTCAGCTCAATCCGGTTCTCGCAGCGGGTAACGTTAACCCGCACCAGGCAGTGGATATACTCAGCTCGATCCGGTTCTCGCAGCGGGTAACATTACCCCGCACCAGGCAGTGGATATACTCAGCTCGATCCGGTTCTCGCAGCGGGTAACATTACCCCGCACCAGGCAGTGGATATACACAGCTCGATCCGGTTCTGGCAGCGGGTAACGTTACCCCGCACCAGGCAGTGGATATACTCAGCTCGATCCGGTTCTCGCAGCGGGTAACGTTACCCCGCACCAGGCAGTGGATATACTCAGCTCGATCCGGTTCTCGCAGCGGGTAACATTACCCCGCACCAGGCAGTGGATATACACAGCTGGATCCGGTTCTCGCAGCGGGTAACATTACCCCGCACCAGGCAGTGGATATACTCAGCTGTCATGACAGAGTCACCCTGCTGAACATCCGCCATACTCAGGCCATACGCAGGCCGGCTGCAATAAATAAGAGGTCCCTCTCCTACAGAAACGCCTTCTCCCTTTTCTCCCCTGTTCTACTGTGAACCCTGCCACATTTTGTGAATGTCCTAATGAGTGTCTAGATTCAATACCCCATGATTGTGCAACAATAGGTCACCAATTGACAGAAGTCCGACCTGACATGACTAACCAGGATTTAGTCTGCGATGTTGATAGAAGCTCCTTTATAGACAACGAAGGCCAGCGCCGTGTAGGATGTGCTGTTGTTTCTGAAATAGAATCCGTGGAGTCAGCTTTCTTCCTTTCTCCTCACTCGGAGCGGCGAGCTGAACTCTTTGCTCTCACTCGAGCATGCATCCCAGCCACTGGGAAATTGGCCAACAGTTTTACAGACTCTGGATATGCCTGTGGGGTCGCTCATGACTTCGGCCATCCTTGGAAAGCTGGGGGTTATGTCACCTGCTCTGATATGCCCGTCACTAATAAAATTTACATCGGCAACCTTTTGTCAGCCATCTGCCTCCCTTCACAATTGGCCATTATTAAACGCTCTGCACACACCAAAGGTACCACTGAGACTTACCGTGGAAACGACAGAGCGGACTCAGCTGCGGAACAAGCTGTCCTTACCGGAGCACCGATTGTTCCCCAAATGCCGGATCGCCGGGGAAAAACCGAATCCCCGTTTCCGAATCAAAGGGTGTGCCTGGAATTGAGGATGTGCGTGTTTTACAGAGGGACGCCTCTGAAAAATAGAAAGCCATCGGAGAATCGGCTGGATGTTTTTACTCACCGACTGACGACGTCTGGCTTACTCCTGCCCGTCGGTCTGCGGATCTGAGACTCTACAGGGCGATATTGTAGACTTTGTACAGACCAACACACACCTTAGCCAGGAGGGAATGTTAAGGCAATGTTTGGAATCATGGTGGAGCCCGGACCCGGAGAAAGTTGCAGAGAATGTTGCTAGTCGATGCCTGATATGCCAACTCCATAAACCAGGAAAAGGCACCCCATGCCCAAAGGAATATATCTCGCTGCCAAGATACCGTTTCGGCCAACGACAACTCGATTTTATCGAATTACACTGTTTCCCAGATTCGGGGTAACACGTGCAAGTTGTTAGTGACAACGGCCCTCATTTTGTGGGTGAGATTAAAACATAATTATGCCAGGCTCTGAGAATCCAACAGATATTCCATTGACATCCCACTCCCCCCACCCCCAAGACCACAGGCTGCCGGCCTGTTTGAAAGGAATGATGGGTTGCTGAAAAACAAATTGGCTAAACAAGAAGAAGAAACCGGTCAAAGTTGGCTCAAAGCAACTTCAATACTTGTAGTTCATTGCAGGATACACGATTTTTTAAAGCCCAAGGGTTCTGTTATGGCCCAGGACCAAAGCTATAAGAAAAGGTGAGGACTTTATTCTCTGAAGTGTGGGAAAATTATGGGAGATTTCATAGAGGTATACAAAATTATGAGTGTTTTGACAGGGTAACTGCATGCAGGACATGTCCTCTGAGGTTGGGTGAGATGGGAACTGGAGGTCGCAACTTAAGGGTGAAAGGTGAAATACTTAAGAGGAACCTGAGTGGGAATCCCTTCACTCCGACGGTGGTGAGGGTGTGGGAAGAGCTGCCAGTGGAAGTTATGCATTTCATTGCAGAAAAGTTTGGATCAGTACATGGACGGGAGGGTATTGAGGTCTATGGTCCAGGTGCGGTTATGGGACTCGGCAGAATAACAATTCGGTACCGACTCAATGGGCAAAGGGGTTTGTTTGTTTGTTATAGTGCCCTCTGACTCCTGATAAAGAGTGGATGAAGGGAAATTGGCTGGGTCCGTTGTCGGGAAGAAAGTGGTGTGCTTTATGGCCTTCCGATCGGGGATAGAAGTGAAAAGGTACTGGACAACCATGCTCATAGTGAGGCGATAAGGGACAGGGATTCTAAAGCATACAGACACAGACACCCAGATGCACACGGGTAGGTAGACAGACAGACACACACACACACATACACACGGGTAGGTAGACAGATACATACAGACACCCACATACACACGGATAGGTAGACATACAGATACAGACACACATACACACGGGTAGGTAGACAGACAGATACAGACACCCACATACACACGGGTAGGTAGACAGACAGATACAGACACCCACATACACACGGGTAGGTAGACAGACAGACACACACCCACATGCACACGGGTAGGTAGACATACAGACACAGACACCCACATACACACGGGTAGGTAGACATACAGATACAGACACCCACATACACACGGGTAGGTAGACAGACAGACACACACCCACATACACACGGGTAGGTAGACAGACAGATACAGACACACATACACACGGGTAGGTAGACAGACAGACACACACCCACATACACACGGGTAGGTAGACATACAGACACAGACACCCACATACACACGGGTAGGTAGACATACAGATACAGACACCCACATACACACGGGTAGGTAGACATACAGATACAGACACACACATACACACGGGTAGGTAGACAGACAGATACACACACTCACACATACACACGGGTAGGTAGACATACAGATACAGACACCCACATACACACGGGTAGGTAGACAGACAGACACACACCCACATACACACGGGTAGGTAGACATACAGACACAGACACCCACATACACATGGGTAGGTAGACAGACAGATACAGACACCCATATACACACGGGTAGGTAGACAGACAGACACAGACACCCACATACACACGGGTAGGTAGACATACAGACACAGACACACACATACACACGGGTAGGTAGACAGACAGATACAGACACACACATACACACGGGTAGGTAGACAGACAGATACACACACTCACACATACACACGGGTACGTAGACATACAGATACAGACACACACATACACACGGGTAGGTGGACATACAGATACAGACACACACATACACACGGGTAGGTAGACAGACAGATACACACACACACACATACACACGGGTAGGTAGACAGACAGATACAGACACCCACATACACACGGGTAGGTAGACATACAGATACACACACACACATACACACCGGTAGGTAGACATACAGATACAGACACCCATATACACACGGATAGGTAGTCAGACAGACAGACACACACATACACACGGGTAGGTAGACATACAGATACAGACACACATACACACGGGTAGGTAGACAGACAGACACCCACATACACACGGGTAGGTAGACATACAGATACAGACACCCACATACACACGGGTAGGTAGACATACAGATACAGACACCCACATGCACACGGGTAGGTAGACATACAGACACAGACACACACATACACACGGGTAGGTAGACAGACAGTTACAGACACCCACATACACACGGGTAGGTAGACAGACAGATGCAGACACCCACATACACACGGGTAGGTAGACAGACAGACACACACCCACATGCACACGGGTAGGTAGACATACAGACACAGACACCCACATACACACGGGTAGGTAGACATACAGATACAGACACCCACATACACACGGGTAGGTAGACAGACAGACACACACCCACATACACACGGGTAGGTAGACAGACAGATACAGACACACATACACACGGGTAGGTAGACAGACAGACACACACCCACATACACACGGGTAGGTAGACATACAGACACGGACACCCACATACACACGGGTAGGTAGACATACAGATACAGACACCCACATACACACGGGTAGGTAGACATACAGATACAGACACACACATACACACGGGTAGGTAGACAGACAGATACACACACTCACACATACACACGGGTAGGTAGACATACAGATACAGACACACACATACACACGGGTAGGTAGACAGATACATACAGACACCCACATGCACACGGATAGGTAGACATACAAATACAGACACACATACACACGGGTAGGTAGACAGACAGATACAGACACCCACATACACACGGGTAGGTAGACATACAGATACAGACACCCACATACACACGGGTAGGTAGACAGACAGACACACACCCACATACACACGGGTAGGTAGACATACAGACACAGACACCCACATACACATGGGTAGGTAGACAGACAGATACAGACACCCACATACACACGGGTAGGTAGACAGACAGACACAGACACCCACATACACACGGGTAGGTAGACATACAGACACAGACACACACATACACACGGGTAGGTAGACAGACAGATACAGACACACACATACACACGGGTAGGTAGACAGACAGATACACACACTCACACATACACACGGGTACGTAGACATACAGATACAGACACACACATACACACGGGTAGGTAGACAGACAGATACAGACACCCACATACACACGGGTAGGTAGACATACAGATACACACACACACATACACACCGGTAGGTAGACATACAGATACAGACACCCATATACACACGGATAGGTAGTCAGACAGACAGACACACACATACACACGGGTAGGTAGACATACAGATACAGACACACATACACACGGGTAGGTAGACAGACAGACACCCACATACACACGGGTAGGTAGACATACAGATACAGACACCCACATACACACGGGTAGGTAGACATACAGATACAGACACCCACATGCACACGGGTAGGTAGACATACAGACACAGACACACACATACACACGGGTAGGTAGACAGACAGTTACAGACACCCACATACACACGGGTAGGTAGACAGACAGATGCAGACACCCACATACACACCGGTAGGTAGACAGACAGATACAGACACACATACACACGGGTAGGTAGACAGACAGATACAGACACACACATACACACGGGTAGGTAGACAGACAGATACAGACACCCACATACACACAGGTAGGTAGACAGACAGATACAGACACACACATACACACGGGTAGGTAGACATACAGATACAGACACCCACATACACACGGGTAGTTAGACATACAGATACAGACACCCACATACACACGGGTAGGTAGACAGACAGATACAGACACCCACATACACACGGGTAGGTAGACAGACAGATACAGACACCCACGTGCACACGGGTAGGTAGACATACAGACACAGACACACACATACACACGGGTAGGTAGACAGACAGATACAGACACCCACATACACACGGGTAGGTAGACAGACAGATACAGACACCCACATACACACGGGTAGGCAGACAGACAGATACGGACACCCACATACACACAGGTAGGTAGACAGACAGATACAGACACACATACACACGGGTAGGTAGACAGACAGATACAGACACCCACATACACACGGGTAGGTAGACAGACAGATACAGACACACACATACACACGGGTAGGTAGACAGACAGATACAGACACCCACATACACACGGGTAGGTAGACAGACCGATACAGACACCCACATACACACGGGTAGGTAGACATACAGATACAGACACACACATACACACGGGTAGGTAGACAGACGGATACACACTGTCTCTTTCTCTCTTTCTGTCCGACAGCCGGCAGATACAGATGACCACATAACAACAGCGGGACACTCACACACACACACACACACACACACACACACACACACACACGGACACAGAAACTCTTTCACATCTCCCTCCCCAGGACCACACTCTGTTCAGTGTGCATTCAATATCAGATAAGTTTCAATCTGGTATCTCCCTTATTTTTCTAAACTCATCGAGTTCAGGCCCGGAGCCATCAAGCGCTCCTCATAGATTCAGTCTCTCATTCCCTGCTCAACCTCCTCAAATGTATTAAGTAGAGACTGTTTGAGCTCTCTCCACTTCATAATTAAACCCATGATATTGCTGTATCCCTTACAAACAATTCCATGCTCTATAGCTCCCTGAACCAGTGTACACACATCGCTCTGTTGTCCTGAAGGGTTTCTTCCACACTAGTCAGGTGTTCCCAGTCGCCACGCTGTCTCGACAAAGACCGAGTGCTGTCTGCTAGCTGTCCAGTGACACAAACACATACAGACACACACGAGGACGCGTATAAACACAGAGATGCAGTCACACATAGATACTTCAATAATGAATGTATTTTGAACTTTGACCTTTTTAAGATGAAGGCAGCTATTTTGTGAACTGTTTGAAATGATTCTTGCTCTGGGATAATCGAATGTGCTTGTGGGGATGTCAGCGGGTTTGGGGGTGCACATGGAAATGGGGCTGCACATTGATTGCGGATGTGCGAAGGTTTCATGGTATGTTGGCGAATACGGGGGCGCACACGGATTTTGGAGTGCCGGTGAATTTGGGGGTGCACACTGCTTTGGGCATTTCAGGATGAACTGGGATTTGGGAGTGTCGGTGAATTTGGGGGTGCACACTGCTTTCGGCATTTCAGGATGAACTGGGATTTGGGAGTGTCGGTGAATTTGGGTGTGCACACTGCTTTGGGCATTTGAGGATGCACAGGGATTTGGGAGTGTCGGTGAATTTGGGGGTGTACACTGCTTTGGGCATTTGAGGATGCACAGGGATTTGGGAGTGTCGGTGAATTTGAGTGTGCACACTGCTTTTGGAATTTGAGGATGCCCAGGGATTTGGGAGTGTCGGTGAATTTGGGGGTGCACACTGCTTTGGGCATTTCAGGATGCACAGGGATTTGGGAGTGTCGGTGAATTTGGGTGTGCACACTGCTTTTGGAATTTGAGGATGCCCAGGGATTTGGGAGTGTCGGTGAATTTGGGGGTGCACACTGCTTTGGGCATTTCAGGATGCACAGGGATTTGGGAGTGTCGGTGAATTTGGGGGAGCACACTGCTTTGGGCATTTCAGGATGCACAGGGATTTGGGAGTGTCGGTGAATTTGGGGGTGTACACTGCTTTGGGCATTTGAGGGTGCACAGGGATTTGGGAGTGTCGGTGAATTTGGGGGTGCACACTGCCTTGGGAACTTAAGGGTGCACAGGGATTTGGGAGCATTTGGGGCTGCGCACACATTTGGGTGTATTGGCCGATCTGGGGAGTCCTTGGATTTCTTCTTCAGCTGTCCATCGATTTCGATGTTGACTGACGCCTTGCACAGTAATCAGACAGACGGTGCCGTGCCCCACCATACAGTGTCTCTGGGATTCCAGATCTGATGCTCAGTGGTACACAGGAGTGTAACAGACTTAGCGGATAAGGAAGCTGTCCCGCAGTGACAACTAACTAGTCTAGTGATGCCATCCGCTGACCAGCACTCTGGTTCCTCCGCATGTCACCAAGGTGGCTGTACCATTGACCCTTTTAGATTCACTGCCACAGACACCATCAGACGCCCTGCTGCCGGCATCCTCGTTGGGTGCAGCCTTTGCCTGGAGAGGCAGAACCTACAAAGTAGCAAAGGCATGCTGACCTCCTTGACTTAGCGAACCACGATCATACTACGAAATCTGGTCTACTACTATACCGATGGAACATCACTTTCACCGCTAGGTTAGACCTGCCAGGGAACGAATCTCCGCCGTGCTTCGCTGATGTTCGGCCAGTGTCACTCGTACACCACGGTGACGCGCCAAGGTAGGATTTTGTAGGAGTCCTTAGATTTCGGGGTGTAATGAATCTCAAGGCTGT
This sequence comes from Mobula hypostoma, assembly GCF_963921235.1. Classification (NCBI taxonomy): domain Eukaryota; kingdom Metazoa; phylum Chordata; class Chondrichthyes; order Myliobatiformes; family Myliobatidae; genus Mobula; species Mobula hypostoma. The sequence continues at coordinate 7,080,191 of NC_086129.1, read as the reverse complement.
TTCATTTATAGATACTTTAAGAACAAATGCACTTCGAAATCTGACCTTTGCTCTTGCTATTTGATTAAAGGTGGGGGCAGCTATTTTGTGAAGTGTTTGAAATGATTCCTGCTCTGGGATAATTTAATGTGCTTGCGGGGGAGACAGCGGGTTTGGGGTGCGCACAGATCTGGGTATGTTGGTGGATTTCGGGTGTCAACGGGTTCGGACTGAGCATATATTTCGGGGTGCACAGACCTGAGGATTGCGCTGATTTAGGGATGTTTTGGCGAATATGGGGTGCACAGGGATTTGTGCAGACATAGGGGTTTCCCCGTGAATATGGGGGTATCGTTGGATTTGGGGGCACCAACTGACGCGGGGTGAGGGTGGGTTTCGGGAGGTGCACAGACTTAAGGGGATGTCAACTAGAATACGGGGAGCACACATGTGGATGTGTGTTTGGAATTTAAACTTTGTTCTTGCTACTTTGAAGGTGGAGACAGCTGTTCTGTGAAGTATCTGAAATGATTCCTGCTCTGCGATAGTCTCATGTGTAGGTGTAAGCACGGATTTGGAGTAGGCATCGATTTGGGGATGTGCGCATGTTTCCCGATTCTTCGGAGAATCTGGGGGTGCTTACGGATTTGGGGTGCACGCGGCTTTGCGGATGTGTACAGATTTAACTGTATGCCAGCGAATGTGTGAGTGCACTGGGATTCTGGGGTGTCAGTTGCTTTGGGGGTGAACACTGACTTGAGGGTTGGATATGATTTCGCTGGTGAGCACAGATTTGTGGGTGCACACCGATTTGCTGATATGTGAGGAGTGGGTGTGTCGGTGAAATCAGGGGTGAACCCTGACTTGGGGGACCCGGTGAATTTGGAGGTGTTTCGAATCTCAAGATTTCTCCGTTTATACAGACTTTAATAATAAATGTAATATGAACTTTCACCTCTTTTTGCTTTTTTTTTAAAATGGAGACAGCCATTGTGTGAAATTATTCCTGCTCTGGGATAACCTAACGTGCATGTGGGGGTGCTGATTTGGAGCTGTGATGAGTCTCAAGGCAGATTTACAGTGGGAGCACATTCAATTGATCAGATACCTTTGCTGGGACAAACTAACTCCCACAAATGGTCTAATATTAATTAATTAATCCGTGGGGATTGCGCCTGTCAGACGTTATCAGGGGATCAGAGCGGTGAAATATCCGGTCACCTCGGTGCTTTAGTGACCCGTGCTGAGCACACGCCAGAGTCGGCCGCAGTGTCTCCAGTCCGGGCTCCAGCTCCTCACATTCACCGCCTGTTCTCCCAGGTGTCATTCCCGGACGGATTGTCCCATCGACCGGCAGCTCCGGGACATTAGGATAGTAATTGTATGGGGAGGGGCAAAACACTGTCCGGGAGACTGATCACCTCATTGGACCCTTCAGGTGTCAGTAAAAGGTCTACTCCGGAATGCCGACCGCACATTGGTCTGGGGATATGTCCATCTATTTCCATTCCTGCCCACCGAACTCACAGCCCGACCTTGCCACAAAACGGGGATCGGATGCTGATTGGCTAATCTAATATCAATCACACCAGTCTCCACCTTCCCCTTGAATGATTGGCTGACGTGAAGTACTAGGGCCGGTTTTGCATAAACGGCTTCGGACTCGAACGAAGGAATCGTGGCAGAGTGTGCGAAATTCTAAGTCGTGTCAATGCAATTCCTTATCTTTTTGTTTTACCCCCTTCCCCCACAAACCTAACAGTTATATAAAGCCAACACACTTTTCGTCCCTCTTCCCTCCGGGAGAAGGTTCGGGATCTTGAAGACTCATACGGCCAGATTTGGGAACAGCATCTTTCCAACTGTGATAAGACTGCTGAACGGATCCTGACCCAGATCTGGGCCGTACCCTCCAAATATCCGAACCTGACTCTCGTTTTGTTTTTGCACTACCTTACTTTCCCTTTTCTACTTTCTATTTATGACTTATAATTTAAATTTTTAATATTTACTATCGATTTGTAATCGAGGAAGCGCGAGGCGCAGAATCAAGTATCGCTGGGTTGATTGTACTCTCTAATATCAATTGTTTGGCGACAATAAAGTAAAGTAAAGTATACTCTGGAAAGGTGTCTCCTTTGTGGCCCATTATCCCAACAGTCTTGCCATAATTCCTAACCCACCAACTCCTTTGCTTATGATTTGCTAGGTGGCAGGTGTTAATCCACAGTTGAAATTTTAATAGTTTTTATAACTGAACCTCTACGTGCAGGGACACATAAGAATTGAACATATAAAACAAGACTTGGTGTAGGAGATAATCTTTGCTGAGCTTTCAACTGAAACTCTGTCCTACTGCAACAATTCTCTGTTTTAAGACTCTTCAAAACCGAGAAGGCATCTGAACAAATGACAACCTTACATGAACAAATTTCCACCACCCACTGTAAGCAACAAATTCTACTGTATGTATTGATAAATAGTTTGTAAGTTGTTTCTTTATCGTTACCTATAATTCATGCACAAAAACAGTCACATTAACATCCCAGTTATCTTCGATTCTTCTGCAGCAAAGTTTAACAAATCACAATAACTTTCCTCAAAATACTGACGAATCAACTGATTCTCAAGCAAACAGAATCCTTAGACTTTATTAAATCGTGTATCTAAAATCAACTAAAGGCATTGAAAAGAAATGTTAGGGTTACCGAGAACGCGACAGTGGGATATATTGCAAATCCAATGAACCCATATTCCCAGCGTGATGAGAACCCAGGCACACAAAACTAAAAACAGCCTTCTTGTGAAGTTCCCAGCAGTCCTCCAACACACCTTTGTCAGCTTATTGTCCATCCACAAGACTGGAAATCTTACCACTGACACGTCTTCAAGAGTTTGATCAAATGATTTCAATTCAAGTACAGGTCTATTAATCCTGTTTATAAAACACATGACCTGTGTTGTTTTTTTTTGCCACTGAAAGCTTAAATCCCATCTATGTGCTGACTGTTTGACCTTATTATTTGCTAATTGCATCTTATATAGGGTAAAATTGAAATTTCTACCTCTAATCTATAAACCTCCATCATCTACATATAACAACACACGTAAAAGTTGCTGGTGAACGCAGCAGGCCAGGCAGCATCTGTAGGAAGAGGTGCAGTCGACGTTTCAGGCCGAGACCCTTCGTCAGGACTAACTGAAGGAAGAGTGAGTAAGGGATTTGAAAGTTGGAGGGGGAGAGGGAGATCCAAAATGATAGGAGAAGACAGGAGGGGGAGGGATGGAGCCAAGAGCTGGACAGGTGATAGGCAAAAGGGGATACGAGAAGATCATGGGACAGGAGGTCCGGGAAGAAAGACAAGTGGGGGGGGGGGAACCCAGAGGATGGGCAAGAGGTATATTCAGAGGGACAGAGGGAGAAAAAGGAGAGTGAGAGAAAGAATGTGTGTATAAAAGTAAGTAACAGATGGGGTACGAGGGGGAGGTGGGGCCTTAGCGGAAGTTAGAGAAGTCGATGTTCATGCCATCAGGTTGGAGGCTACCCAGACGGAATATAAGGTGTTGTTCCTCCAACCTGAGTGTGGCTTCATCTTTACAGTAGAGGAGGCCGTGGATAGACATGTCAGAATGGGAATGGGATGTGGAGTTAAAATGTGTATAGTAATTTACACACCCCAGAACCTATCTCAGAGAAAACATTATTAAGCATAATATGAAATAATAAATACTGTATTGTAGAGTCCCAATCTCTGTCTTATAGAAACCCGAATATAACTTGCCCACCCGTACCTGCACAGGATGTCCTAATAAAAAAACTCGGAAAAAAAATTATTCAATAGCCCCCTCAAACGCATTTCCAAAATGTAATCAGAAGTCCGTCCTTCCATAAATATCATCAGCCTTTACAATATCAAAATATTTTGTTGTTACAACATCTATATTTACCTGTGCTTTCCTAATCTGATCTTCCAAACATAAGACTGAATCCAATGTTATTCTACCCTTCTGAAATCCACTCTGATAAAACGCAAAATCACCTCTCATTTCCAAAGTATAGCTCAAGCGTTCAATTACCATAAATTCCATACGTTTACATAAATGGGACCTAACGATAGTAACCTGTAACTAGAAGAATCAGACGGGGAGCTCCCAGGTTTTAGAATGGGCACTACGACAACAATTTTCCGTGAGGAAGATGGTCGAAACTCCAAGTACAATTCAGAAGTTTTAATATTATCTCAAGGGAGTTTTCAGCCATATCTCTGATCAGACAATAACGTATCATCCTTTCCTGGAGACGTATGAACTGCCAGTCCCTTTCAATATGATCACAATATGATCTCCAGAAAACCTTTATCGCAATTTTCACCATTTTCCTCAACATGCCCTTTTATACGGAATAAGGTCGATCGGAAACTGATACTTCTTCACTTTCCTAAATACTTTATTTCTCCCCCTAATTGCCTCTGCACACTCCTCAGCCCACCATGGTACAGCCTTTCTCCTATTAATTATGTTTGTAATGGTAATCATTTCCAAAGCAGTCTGCTCAATAATGTGACATAACCTTTCATTGCAAAAATACACATCTTCCTTTGCATTCTGTAGCAGTTCCAGAACTACGATGAACATTAAATCTCGTACCCATTCAGACAGACAAGTTGAAAAACTCTTCTTCAATTAAACAATTACTATCATTCTGCAATCCAATCCCATAGTAAACGTTAAAATCCCCACACCCTTGGTGAGCGAGAACTACATACACTGTCTCATAAATCAATAGAAAGTATTCCACAAGGGCTGTAAAAAATAACCACTTTTATACACCTACCTGTTGAATCAAAAAATTCTACAACAAATCCCATATCTATTTCATTGACATCCGCAACTCTATACCCTGCTACTTGCCTTATAAAACTGGCCACCCGTCTACCAACTAACCTGTCATGCCGAACAACAATATAATCGTGCACAAAAAAATTAAAATGTGCAAATAGCCAGGTTCCTGTATATATATAACATCGGGAGCATCTGAGAAATCAGAAATAAACTTCTTAAAGTCTTGAACATTATAAATCTAGCTTCTCGCATTCCACTCCAAATATTTTAATCCCATTATGTACCTTCACAGGTAGACTGGGATACAGATACCCCACCCATCAGAGCTTCAATTACAGCTTCCCACACAACACCGGTTACATCAAGATACTTTTCTGCTGCTTTCACAGTAATTGTAATTTCCTCATTAGGACAGCATGTCTGAGCAGTATAATTCACCACATATTTATAAATATCACAAACTTAATTTTATCCAGCAGTAAAGTATCTGTGATGACGACATATATCCAGTGACATCACGGTCTGTTCTTGACTGGGAACACTTTATCCAGTTTACCTGCTCTACTTGCTGTACTTGTCCTTGAACAGGCCCTTCTGCTCCTTGTGTTGTTCTGAACCAACTGAACCGGTCATTTCATGCCTTTCTAAACCAATCCCTCTGCCTACACTAGGTCCACATCACTCCATTCTCCACACATTCAGGTGGTATCTAATAACCTCCATCACATCTGCCTCCACCACCACCCCTGACATTCACTCCAGACACGCACCACGATGGGTATGAAAAACAAAACTTGAAATGCACATCTCCATTAAACATTCTGAGTCAGATTATTAACATTATTGCCTTTTCTATTTTTTAATAGCAGCTGTGTGAAGAAAAGATGCAAGATTACACAAAATTACAAAATACATAAATACACAAAAAGGACCAATGAGATAGTTTTTCCCCTTTCTCCTGAAGTGCATGCCCTCTGGTATTAGACATTTCCTCCATGGAGATCAAAATACCGGTTGTCCACTCTGTCTGTGCCTCTCACGTTCCTGCAATCATTTGTCAGGCCTCCCTCAGCCTCAGCTGCTCCAGAGAAACTAGATCCCTAGATTGTCCAGTCTCACTTTATCCGAGCAGCATCCTGTTAAGCTTTGTCTACTCACCTCTCGTCCTCCATCGCTTCAAGGGGAAAAGGCCAAGTTCACTCAATCTATTCTCATAAGGCATGCTCTCCAATCCAAGAGCAACGTGCTTGTAAATCTCCTCTGCACTCTCTCTATAGTATCCACATCCTCCTAGTGAGGTGACTGGAACTGAACACAGTACTCCAAGTGGGGTGTGACTAAGGCCTTATATAGCTTCAACATTCCCTCACAGCTCTTGAACTCAGTCCCACGGTTGATGAAGGCCATCACACCAGACGCCTTCTAAACAACACTGCCAACCTGCGCAGCAGCTTTGAGTGTCGTATGGACACGGACCCCAAGATCTCTCTGACACTCCACACTGCCAAGAGCCTTACCATTAATACTATATTCTGTGCTGAAACAGACACACCGAGGCGCAAAGGGGAACCGCGCCCGTCCCTGTGGACGCCGAGACCGGCGACCACCAACAGCAGCAACTCGCTGAACTCCGCCATGGCAAAGCAGCGGAATAGGAGGGACTGAACATGGGGCAGATTTCCACCCGGCCTATTGTAGCTCAGACCCACCTCTGAACCCTGCTGTTATTGGCAGCAATGCCTGTCGGTCAAATGAGAACTCACACGGTGATTAGTTAATGTGAACGTCAGTCAGCCTTCCTGTCTTTATGAGTTTGAGTTTGGAATTATATCGGAGATAGGAGCCACTTCTAAGAGCTGAAGTCTTTAGTAATGCAAACTGGGAGAAATGTAAGTTATTATGTGATGATGCATCAGTCTCCGAGTGACATTATTAAGAATAAAAGGGCACAGGCCGTGATGAGGAAGGCGGTGATTTACTGGAATCATATTGAGATAATATTTGAAGGGATATTAAACTTGGAGATGTTGGCGATGTGGTTAAGGAAATGAGGGATTTGAAGTGATATACTATTCCAGTGTTAATTAATGAAGGCAAAATGATTGTTACTGAAACAGGGAAGGTTGTGTTACTGGCTGGGTCTTTTACTGTCATTCATAATCAAGACAATTTAAGTGAAGAAGTTAATCAATGTAGGGACATGTTTTTCAGTGAATACTGTACCCTGATGTGTTGGAAGTCAGCTGTAGCAATGATAGTATCACTGATGTAGAGTTTTCTTTGTAGGAATATAAGAAGTCTACTATTAATGCAGGTCAGGCGCCCTAGGGAAAGGTGATATTTGGAATTGTAATTCTCTCTCGTGAAAATATTAAATTTTTGAATTGTGTTTGAAGATCAGGCTATTTTCCTCCCTCATGGAATATGGCAGCAGTTGTACCTGTTCTGAAACCTGGGAGATCCCCGTCTGATCCTTCTCGTTTTGGGCCTATATCATTAAATAGTCATTTATGTAAACTGATGGAATGTATGGTACTCGAGTGCTTGAGTTATTTCTTGGAAAAGAGAGGTGATATAGCATTTTATCAGAGTGGATTTGGAAGGGCAGAATGACATTGGATTCAGTTTTAGGTTTGGAAGATGATATTGGGAAAGCACAGGTAAATAAAGATGTTGTAATAGCAGTATTCTTTAATATTGTAAACGCATATGATATGTTATGGAAGGAAGGACATTTGAGTAAATTTTGGAAATTAGGAATGAGCGGAAATTCCGTAATTTATTTGAGGTTTTTTTTTGGACGGACTGTGCAGGAATGGGTGGGCAAGTTAAGTTTGTGTTTCTATGAGATAGAGAATGGGACCCCACAAGGCAGTATTTGTAGCTCTTCATTATTTAATATTATGATTAATGATATTAATGAGATGGGTACTCTGGTGAGTAAGTCACTAGCTTTATAGATAAGAGGTAGTATTTCAATTTTACTGCAAATAGGATGCAATTTACAATTAATAGTTCAAACAGTGGGAAAATAGATGAAGATTTTAAGTTTCCAGTCACTAAAACACGTTATGTGTTTTACTAACAGGATTAATAGATCTGCACTTGATTTGAAATTATATGGTCAGACTCCTGAAAATATGTCAGTGGTGAGATTAACAGGCATGTGGATGGAGAATAAACTGACATGGAAGCCCTGTATCAGTAAAATAATTGACAAATGTAAAGAAGCATTAAAGATCCTCAGGCATTCTAGGAGTGTAACATGAAAATCTTTGTTGACCATTTATATTTGTGTAATTCAATCTGTTCTTGATTCTGGTTGTGTGGCTTATGGATCAGTTTCATGTTCAACTTTAAAATATTTTGGTGTGATACCAGCACAGGATTTAAGATTGTGTTGTGGTACTGTAAGGCCATCCCCTGTTTCAGCTTTACTGGTTGAAATGGGACAATTGCCCTTACAGGGACAGAGGCTGAAGTTGATATTAACAAATTGGGTTAATTGGAGGGGGCAAAACAATTATCATCCTGTGTTACAGGACAGTTGGGAACATCACAAGAAGATTGATTTTAGTTTTACGTGGCTGGGTTCCGATCACACTGGAAACATGGGTGTATTTGATGATTCAATATGTCCCACTGTAGCTTTCTCGGTAACCCCATTTTGTTTTGTTTTTTTTTTCCCCAATGACTTTAGTTAATTTTAGGTTACACAACTGGATTCTGTTCTTCCTGAGAGTCTGTTGGTTCGTGAGTAAATTGATGACAGTTATTATCATACGGTAACCATTTTTACAGATGGATTGAAACATAATTTAACTGGGAATGTTGGTGTGGCTGCTTTCTTTCTGTGTGTCTGAGTTGCAGGTAATGATAAAGAAATCACTTACCAGCCATTTATGGGTATATGAAGCAGAATTCTTTGTCATCATTACAGTGGGTGGAGGAAATTTGTTCTTGCAAACTTGTAATTTGTTCAGAATCCTTTTCGGATTTGATGAACCTTAAAACAGGTCATTGTAGCAGTGGGTCAGATTAACTGTTGGAAACTCGTCAAGCAGTATTTCATGTACAAAGTTCGGTTTATGTGTCTGCACATTATGGACCCTGCACAGCGCACTGGTGAGGGAAATGATCAGGCTGACTGTTTAGCAACAAAACCTGTTAAAAGTTCAACTGTGGATATAGACCTTCCACTTCGCAAATCAGAAGCTTAGGGGTTGGTAGTGTTAAGAGTTAGGGACTTATGGCAAGACTTGTAGGATACAGGACAGGCACCTTCACAGAATACATAAACCAGTCGGGTTTATGGAAGAAGGGCTAAAGACAAGATTGGAAGAAATTATATTGACACGACTTAGAAATGACCACACGATGTTTAATTATGCCTTGTATCTTATTGGAAAACATCATTCTGGGTCGTGTACATTTTGTCATTATGAAACTGGTAAACACATACTATTTCAGTGTGAAGCAGATATGGCTGAAAAAAAAATCAAATGCAGTCTTCAGTACAATCTTTGGGAGGGGGATGATAGTTTTCAGATAAAAACTTTATTAAGTTAAGGGACTGATTTTAAATTAGTTCACAGTATTGAAAGGGCAAAGGCCTATAATAATGGTAATGTCACAATTATATCGGGGACATCAATATGCAAAGGGTTGGGAAAATGAGGTTGTTGTTAGATCACGATAGGGCATTTGTTGAATGCCTACGAGACGGATTTTTAAAGCAGCTTGTGTTTGGGCCTACTCGGGGAAAGGCCATCTGCGATTGGGTGCTGTGTAATAACCCTGATCTTATTTGGGAGCTGAAAGCAAAGGAACGCTTCGGTGGCAGTGATCATAATATAATTGAATTCATACTTCACTTTGAGAAGGAGAAGCCTCAGTCACATGTATCGGTCTGGCAATGGAATGAAGGGAATTATGGAGGCATGAGAGAGGAGCTTGCCCAGGTGAATTGGAGGAGGATACTGTGGGGATGATCGCTGAACAGAGGTGGCTGACGCATTTGGGAATAGTTTACAAGGCGCAGGAGAGACATGTCCCACAGAAGAATTTCTCAGATGGCAGCGGTGGGAATCCATGGCTGACAAGGGAAGTTAAGGACTGTGTGTTACCTAAGGAAATGACATGTAAGCGAGCAAAGGTGAGTGGGATGTTGAATTATTGGGATGCTCTTAAATCCAACGAAATGCAACAAAAAAAAGCCATAAGAATGTTTAAGATGAAATATGAGGCAACCCAGCCAATAATAAAAATCAGGATACTAAAAGTTAGTTTTCAGTTACATGAAGAGTGAAAGGAAAATGAGAGTTGATATTGGACCACTGGAAAATGATGCTGGTGAGGTGGTGATGGGGGACAAAGAAATGGCAGATGAACTTAATGAACACATTGCATCAATCTTCACTGTCTTTTCCAGTCAGCACGGCCCCCTCTTTTCCAGTCAGCACGGCCCCCACTTGTCCCGTTTAACCTGTCTCAGTGCGAGTGGACTTTAGGACCCGGGGGAGCTCAGGACCCGCCGGCCCGAGGCTGCTGCTGAATCCGCGGTGTTTCTGTTCCGTTGTCGGATACGGTGAACGAGTTGAAATTAACGCATTGATAATTCTCATCTCGTGTTTATTTCACTCTCCGCACATTTATATTTACAGGGAGTTTACTCCTGACGTCGGTCCCGGGACCCGACCCGTTTACAGACCCGGAGCGGAACCGGAGCAGATTCTCAGCCACTGGGTTCCATCCCCAGGCCAGAAGAGAGGATACAGTTTCTCCGTGAATTTATTCCTCGTGAAGGTGTGGAGATGCGACTTGGTCTCCGCGTTGTAAAATGAAACTGTCCCGGACTGGTAATTGAGATAAACTCCCACCCTCCCGGGGATGGGACCGGCAGCGAGACGGGACACAGGGGAGGCGAGAACACTGAACACGTCACAATCCCGATGTAACACGTCACCAACCCGCCTGATGACCCAGAATCCGGTCTCCGGTCTCAGTCTGAACCATCCCTTCCTCTCCACAGACTCTGCGGCGACTCCCAGACACCAGTCCCGATTTCCCGTCACCTCCACCTCCCAGTAATGTCTCCCCGATGTGAATCCCTCCGATCCCAGCACACAAGGCCAGTTTGTGAATCTCTTCCCGGTGTCAGGGAGATTCCTCCGATTCCTGGTCCGTCTCACACTCTTCCGCTCCTCAGACACCTCGAGACACGGATTCGCCGTTTCCACATCCAGGGTGACAGAGACTGGGGGGATAGGAAGAGAATTAGAGTGTGTCCGGGGATCGGGGGTGAGACTCGGGCAGCGCGGCCCCGGGGATCGTGGGGGGGGGGGTGGAGACTCGGGCAGCGCGGCCCCGGGGATCGGTGGAAAGGCCTCTGCCGCAGTCGGGTGGCCGACACGAACCTTTCCCGTGGTTTGATCCGACCAAAGCGGATGGACAACTAATATCTCCCCAAGGGGTTTCCGCTGGACGGAGAGCAGAGATGTCGCGATCAAGCAGACACAAAATGCTGGAGGAACCGAGCGGGTCAGGCAGGATGTGTGCAGGGAGATGGGCAGTCTACGTTTCAGGTCAACATCTTCCCCCAAGAACAGAAATAAATAGGGGAGGTAGACAGCAGAAACGAGTCCGGAAAAGCGGTGGATTAAAATGGGAAAGGGGTGGGAGAATCCATTTAAACTGGAGGTCACAAAGGCCCATCGGCCCAACTCGTTCGTGCCGACTAACTTGCTTTAATGAGCAAGTCCCATTTGCCCATTATTCCTTTCACCTTTTCTTATCCACGTCCCTGCCAAGATGTATTTTAAAACATTCTCCCTGTACCCATCTCTACAGCTGACAACGGCCCGGTGTAAACAGAGATAACCCTCTTCCCTATCCACTCTACCATGAATTTTAGTGTCATCCACAAACCTACTGACGATGTCACCTACAACATCACCCAAATCATTAATATAAATGACAAACAACCGCGGACCCAGCACCGACCTCTGCAGGTCACAGGCCTCCAGTCCTCTGCGTTTAAGAGACACTTGGACAGACACTTCAATAGGCAAGGCACAGAAGGAGACTGACCTAATGCCGGTCAATGGGGTGAATGTAGATGGGTAAATCGGTCAGCACAGAGGTGAAGGGTCGAATGGCACATTTCTATGCTGAACGGCGATGGCTCTGTGAACTGAATAGCTAAAAACCCCCAACCCCCCTCTCCCTACGGGTGCTGAGAATTCCAAACAGACGGTGACCCCTGACCCTTGACTCCTCACAGGGGAAACATCCTCCCTGTATCCTGCCTGTTGAGCCCTGAAATATTTTTTTTTGTTCCCTGAGATCTCCTCTGATTCTTTCTGAACAGGGAACAGAGAACATAGAACAGTACAGCACAGGAACAGGCCCTTCATTCCATGTTAACATTCATTTGTGAGTGTGAAGTGTGAAGTGGGGGAGTGTGAAGGTTCGAGACAGTAAAGGAGGTGATAATGGGAACCAGCAGGGGAGAGATGAACGGCAGATTGAACCAGAACCAGGTGTGGGAGGGGTGGAAAGCCTGTGGGTGAACTGTGTGTGTAGACGTAACGAGAAGCTGGAGGGGGACAAAGATGGAGATGAGGATCTCTTTGTCCCCTTTTCTCACAACCCTATCACCCGCAGCCCCTCGTCAGGACAGGGGGAGAATTAGCAGGGACCCTTAAGCAACACGGGTTCTGATGCAAGGTTTCATCCCAAACGGTCAACTCCAGTCTTTGTTGTTCTGCAATTATCTCTGCTGGTGTCCCCTTCCTCATGCCTCTGTAACTGACTTTGCTCCCCTTTAATACTGATACTTCTGACTTTATCTCCCTGTCAATCTCTGGGGTGAATTCTATCATTTTATGATCACTGCTTCCTAAAGATTCTTTTACCTTAGTCTTCCAAATCATATCTAGTTCATTATACAAAACCCACTCTGTTCTCAGAGGCATTTTACAAATTCCCTCTCCTGGAATGCAGCACCAACATGATTTTCCCAATCTACCTGCATTGTGAAACCCCCCATTCCAACCGTCACCTTGCACTTTTTTCCGTCTCCTGGTGTGATTTGTATCCCATTTCGACCCTGGCTACCATTTGGAGGTCTGTATATAATTACCATCAGGGTCTTTTTACCCTTGCAGTTTCTTAACTCTACCCTCAATGACTCAACATCTTTCAATCCTATGTCACCTCTCTCTGAGGATTTGATTTCATTTTTTTTTAAACAACGGACCTTCCGCATCCCCTCTGCCTACCTGCCTGTCCTTTGAATACAAGGTGTATCGTTGAATGTTGAACTTCAAGCCAGGATCTCCTTTCAGCCACAACTCAGTGATGCCAACAACGTTGTACCTGCCAATCTCTACCTGTGCTACAACATCATCTTCCTTATTCCGTATACTGGAGCATTCAAATATAACACCTTCAGTCCTGTATTCATCAGCCTATTCGACACTGTCCACAGGAACTTAAGCAAGGTCTTTGATGTCGATGACAGACCACGCTGGGGGTATTGTCTGCATTTCCGGTTCCCTGAATATGAGGAAATATAGAAAACATACAGCACAATACAGGCCCTTCGGCCCACAAAGCTGTGCCGAACATGTCCCTACCTTAAAACTACCTAGGCATGTAGCCATTCAGGAGTCTCTGAAATGACCCAATCGTTTCCGTCTGCACCACTGTCACCGGCAGCCCATTTCACGCACTCACTATCTCTGCATAAAAAAACTTACCTCTGACATCTCCTCTGTACCTACTTCCAAGCACCTTAAAACTGTGCCCTTTCGTGCTAGCCATTTCAGCACTGGGGAAAAGCCTCTGGCTGTCCACACGATCAATGCCTCTGATTATCTTGTACACCTCTAACAGATCACCTCTCATCCTCTGTCGCTCCAAGGTGAAAAGGTCGAGTTCACTCAACCTATTTTCAGAAGGCATACTCCCCAAAACAGGTAACATCCTTGTAAATCTCCTTTGCACCCTTTCTATGATTTCCATGTCATTCCTGTAATTGTAGTAATTTGACCAGAACTGAGCACAGTACTCCAAGTGGGGTCTGACCAGGGTCCTATATAGCTGCAACATTACCTCTCGGCTCTTAAACTCAATCCCACGATTGATGAAGGCCAATGCACCGTCTGCCTTCTTAACCATAGAGTCAACCCGTGTAGGATGTCATTACACTGGACAGGAAGGTTCAGGAGGATGTTACCGGGACTGGGGGGTTTGGATTAAAAGTGGAGAGTGGATAAGCTTGAGCTATTTCGCTGTAGTGTAGGGCGTTGAGGGATGACCCCTTATCGAGGTAAATACATTCACAACGGGCTGAGATAAAGTGAGTCTTTTTCTGAGAAATGGGAGTACAGAACCAGAGGGCTCAGATAGAAAGTGAGAGGGGAAATTTTTTATGAGGGATCTATGGGGTCACATTCTCACAGAGTGTGAGGTGGGCAGGTGGAATTTGCTGTCAGATGCTGTAGAAACAGGTAAAATTAAAATATTTTAAAATATATTTGTACAGGTACATGTATAGAAAATGGTGAAAGGGATTTGTGACAAACACACACAAATGGGACATGCTCAGGAAGACACCTCAGTCTAGCAGATGGATGAAGTGGGCCGTGGGTTCAAACCCTCCCAGATCATCCTCCTGAGGAATCTCACCCTGGAGTCTGTCTGTGAACTGTTGATGTGACGTCACGTCAGAGGGCAGCTCAGTGCACAGAACAGACAGACTGGGTAAGGACGGCAGATTTCATTCCTGAATGAGAATTTGTGCCTGTTTCTTTGACCGTGTGTCACGCTCTGATATGCGTGTGTGTGTGTGTGTGTGTGTGTTGATTGTGGTGAATATCAGTGTGTTTGTGTGTACACATTGCAGGAGAGTGTGCACATTGAAATATTTGTATGTCACAGTGTGTCATCACATGTCTGGTGTGTGCTGACAATGTGTGACATGTGTGAGTTGTTTAAGTAAGCAAATTACCATGTCTGAAGAGAATAGTTTACAGGTTACTCAGGGAAATAACAACATACATTGCTGAGACTCTGACTACAATCTGCCAATTCCTCTTGTGTATGTGTGTGGAGGAGTTTTGCCAGGCTGCTTATGCTGTGTGAGCTTCTCCTTAGGTGAAATCTTGAAAGATGTCAATGCTGGTTGGTGTGTCTGTTCTCATTCTCATAATGCTTCAATGTTGTGGTCTGATAACCATAAGCGCATAAGATATAGGAGCAGAATTAGGCCATTTGGCCCATCGAGTCTGCTCCGCCTTTCAATCATGGCTGATCCTTTTTTTCTCCGCTTCAACCCCAACTCCCTGGCCTTCTCCTCACAACCTTTGATACTGTGTCCAAACTCTGTTTCTAAATAGACGCCCCTCTATCTTTAGGCTGTGCCCTCTTGTCCTAGACTCCCCCACCATGGGAAACATCTTTTCCACATCTACTCTATCTTAGCCTTTCAACATTCAAGAGGTTTCAATGAGATCCCCCCTCATCTAGCAAGATCAACAACACCCTGGCGAAGCTACTGACCCAGCTGGAGATCACCGTGCCAAAACTGCTTCTTAAACTCTGGACCGCACCAGGACCCGACCAGCGAGGCCTGGTCTGAGGCCCACCACATTCCAGGAGACCCACGGCCTGCTACCGTGCCGGAATGCTTGGAGACGTGGCCCATTACGACCAGCACCTCTCCGGAGCAGACGACCACACAGAACTGACGGCGGAGACCTCAAGTAGCCCCAGACACTTCCCTGGAGCAACCGCCGTAAAGCCCCGTTGGTGGACATCCACAGCTGCCAGAAGTGAGGCCTCCGCCACCGCCCTTGGAAATTGAGCCCGAGGCTCGGCTAGAGCGGAGGCCTCTGCGACCGTGACTCAGCTCACGGACCTATTTCAGCCAGGAGCCCGGACCTCCGGGATTAAGTGTCGGCTTCGGGGCCTGACCCAATCGATAGCCCGGGCCCCCGGCAGCTGGAAGTGGCAGCGGAGCCTCCCCCGTCACTCGGCCCGACCCGGAGCGCCCGATGACGCGACCTGCCGATCGATCCCCGTGGGACACGTCCACCAACCTCAAAGAGCTGCCAACAACACACTGCATCGATGGAAATCTGGAAAGATGCACTATTTACCGAGGAAGCGTAGGAAAAGAGCTGGGTGGCTGGTCAGATTGCAGCTGAGGAGCTTCAGGACCCCTATGCTCACCTTCCTACCTGCTAATGTGCAAGCCATAGAGAACAAGGTGGACGATCTTAAAGGGAGACTCACCTACTGCAGGGAGATGCTGAACTGCTGCGTATTCTGTTTCACTGAGACTTGGCTCTCCCCTGCCATCCCCGACTGTGCCATCTGACCAGAGGGATTTTCGATCCATCGGATTGACCGCACGGCGTCTTCGGGCAAGACGTTACAGCAGGGGACTTTAACTAGGCCAACCTCAGAAAGGCACTGCCAAAGTTATACCAACATGTCTCCTGCCCCACCAGAGGCCTGAATATACTTGGCCACTGCTACAGAGAAGTCAAGGATGCCTACCGTTCCGTCCCATGACCGCACTTTGGAAAATCGGACCATCAGGCCATACTCCTCCTCCCGGCTTACAAACAGAAGCCGAAGCGGGAGGTCATGGTGACAAAAGTGGTGTCACATTGGACGAAGGAAATGGATGAGGTCCTCCGTGACTGCTTTGAATCGGTGGACTGGTTAGTATTCAAGGACTCGGCAGCTAACCTTGATGAGTATGCCTCAGCTGTCACAGACTTTATTTGGAAATGCAAGGAGGACTGTGTGTCTCGCAAGACGATCCGGGTATTCCCTAACCGGAAACCTTGGATGAATTATGAGGTCAAGTCCCTTTTGAAAGCTAGAGCTGCAGCTTTTAGGTCCGGGGATACCAGTCGCTACACGGAAGCCCAGGCTAATCAGAAGGATGCCAGTAGAATATGGCAGGGTCTAAATGAGATCACTGGGTGCAAAGAAAAAGCTGGGAATATCAATAACTGTGGCGCTTCTCTTCCTGATGAACTTAACATATTCTGCACAAGATTAGAACAGAAGAGGAGCGTCCCACTCCCTCCGGATGAACCGGACCTGGCGGCATGAAGATTCATTGTCACCGAGGAGGACGTTAGAAAGGCCTTCCTGAGGATAAATCCAAGGAAGGCGACGGGCCCAGATGGCTTCCTGGCACGGGTTCTCCGGGCCTGTGCAAGCAAGCTAGCTGGAGTGTTTGCTGACATCTTCAACTGCTCCTTGCTTCAGTCTAAGATCCTCTCAAGTTTTAAGAAGGCAACGATAATCCCAGTGCTGAAGAAGAGCAAGGTGGGCATGCCTGAATGACTATCGACCTGTGGCTCTGACATCAATTGCTATGAAGTGCTTCGAGAGATTGGTTATGGCACACATCAACCATAGCCTACCGGTCAACCTCGACGCTTTGCAATTCGCCTACCGGAGCAACAGGTCAACGGCAGATGCCACCTCTCTGGCCCTACATTCCTCCTTAGAACACCTGGAGAATAAAGACACATACGTAAGGCTGCTTTTCATTGACTACAGCTCTGCCTTTAATACCATCATGCCAAATAAACTGACTCCTAAGCTCCGGAACTTGGGCCTGAGCACTCAGATCTGCAGCTGGATCTTCAACTTCCTCACAGACAGGACCCAGGCTGTAAAAATAGGGGAAAAGCTCTCCTCTACAATCACCCTGAGCACCAGTGCCCCACAAGGCTGTGTACTCAGCCCCCTGCTGTACTCACTGTACACCCATAATTGTGTAGTCAAATTTCCATCGATCTCAATATATAAGTTTGTTGACGACACAACAATTGTAGGCAGTATCTCGGGTAATGATGAGTTTGAGTACAGAGAGGAAATTAAGAACCTGGGGGCATGCTGCGAAGACAATAACCTATCCCTCAGCGTTAGCAAAACAAAGGAATTGGTTGTTGTCTTCAGAAGGAGTAGCGGACCACACGACCCCATTTACATCAGTGGTGCGCAAGTGGAAGAGGTCAAAAGCTTTAAGTTTCTCGGGGTCAATATCACAAATGACCTGACTTGGTCCAACCAAGCAGATCCACTGCCAAGAAGGCCCACCAGCGCCTTTACTTCCTGAGAAAGCTCAAGAAATTTGGCCTGTCCCCTAAAACAGGATGCACCATAGAAAGCATTCTTCTAGGGTGCATCACAACCTGGTATGGAAGTTGTCCTGTCCAAGACCGAAAGAAGCTGCAGAAGATCGTGACACAGCGCAGTGCATCACACAAACCAATCTTCCATCCGTGGACTCAATTTACACCGCACGCTGTCGCAGCAGTGCTGCCAGGATAATCAAGGACACGACACACCCAGCCAACACACTTTTCGTCGCTCTTCCCTCCGGGAGAAGGCTCAGGAGCTTGAAGACTCTTAGGGCCAGATTTGGGAACAGCTTCTTTCCAACTGTGATAAGACTGCTGAACGGATCCTGACCCGGACCTGGGCCATACAATCCAAATATCCAGACCTGTCTCTCGGTTATTTTGCACTACCCTACGTTCCATTTTCAATCTTCTATTTATGATTTATAATTTAAATTTTTAATATTTACTATCTATTTGTAATCCAGGGAGCGGGAAGTGCAGAATCAAATATCGCTGTGATGATTGTACGTTCTAGTATCAATTGTTTGGCGACAATAAAGTATAAAGTATCTTTCTAAATTACCGCGAGTACAGGCACAGAGCTATCAAACGTTTCAAGTCTGATAACCCTTTCATTCCCGGAATCATCCTTGTGAACCTCCTCTGAACACTCTACGATACCAGCACATCTTTTCTTAGCTGAGGAGCCCAAAACTGTTCACAATACTCAGAGTAAGGCCTCACCAGTGCCTTATAAATCCTCAGCATGACATCCCTGCTCTTGTATTCTAACCCCATGAACTGAATGCTAACATTGGATTTACATTCATCACAACTGACTCTACCTGCAAGTTAACCTTTAGGTTGTTCTGCAGAAGGACTCCCAGGTCCATTTGCATCTCAGATTTTTGGATTTTCTCCCTATTTAAAATAATCTTAATATTATGTCTCCTACCAAAGTACATGACTATGGATTTTCCAGCATTGTGTATCATTTGCCACTTTCTTGCCCATTCTCCTCATCCAAGTCCTTCCACAGCCTACCTGTTTCCTCAACACTACCGGCCCCTCCACCAATCTTAGTATATGCCAACGTGTCCTATCTTGTCCAGTATCACCAAGTATTCCATAACCTCATACTTAACAATTGACTCTAATGTCTTCCCACCCACAGAGGTGAGGCTAACTGGTCTATAACTTCATTTCTGCTGCCTTCCTCCTGACTTAGAGTTGAGTGACATTTGTAATTTCCAGTCCTCTAGCACCATACCAGAGCCCAATGATTTTTGAAAGATCATTGCTAATGCCACCACAATGTCTGCTGCTACCTCTTTCAGAACACGAGGGTGCAGTTCATCTGGTCTGAGTGACTCATGTCCCTTTTTGAGCCCCTTCTCCCGTGTAACAGTAACTGCACTCACTTCTCTTCCCTCGCACCCTTCAACACCTGACACAGTGCTCATGTCTTCCACAGTGAAGACTGATGAAAATACTCATTTAGTTCATCTGTCATCTCTTTGTCCCCTGTTATTATATATCTGGCCTCATTTTCTAGCGGTCCTATATCCACTCTCATCTCTTTTTAATTTTCACTTTGTTGTATGCCCACTCTTTTACATTTACATTAGCTTGTCTTCCCTTATCAGCCACGATTGTACTATTTTGCCATTTGAGTATTTATTTATTTTTGGAATATATCTATCCTTCATCTTCCTCATTGCCCCAGAGTCTGACAGCATTTCTACTCTGCTCTCATCCCGGACAACATCTCCCTCCAATTTACTTTGGCCAACTCCTTCCTCAGACCACTGTAATTTACAAATGTAATTTACTCCTCTGGAATACAATAGTGTCAGACTTTACTTTATCCTTATTAAATTTCAAGTTGAACTCAGTCATGTTGTAAGCATTGCCTCTTAAGGGTTCTTTCCGAAGATATCACCTCCTGTTCAATACATAACATCCAATCCAGTAGAGCTGTTCCCCGAGTAGGCTCAACGTCAAACTGCACTAAAAAGCCATCATGTAGCATTCAACAAATTCGCTCTCTTGAGATCCATTACCAACCTAATGCCCCTAATTGACCTGCATGTTGAAATCTCCCATGACTATTATAACATTGTCCTTTTCATCGGCCTTTTCTATTTCCAGTTGTAATCTGTGGTCCACATCCAGCTACTGTTGGGATCCTGTATATGACTGTCATCAGTGTCATTTTCACTTTTGCAGTTCCTTCACTCAACCCACAAGGATTCAATATCTTCCAATCCTATGTCACATCTTTCTACCGATTTACCAGCAGAACCACACCAACCCCTCTGTCTACCTTACTATACCACCGATACATTGTGTAACCTTGGACATTCAGCTCCCAACTACAACCATCCTTCAGCCATGATTCAGTGATGGCCACAACATCATACCTGACAATCTGTAATAGTGCAACAAGATCATCCACCTTATTTTTTATACTCTGTGGATTGAGATATAACGCTTTGGGTACTGTATTTGCTACCCTTTTTGATTCTGCATCCCTAATGCACTGATACTCACCTTGCTGGCTGCAGTTTTGTCCTCGCATCTGTCAGCCCTAAATCACAGTCTGACTACACTCTGTCTTTGCATTTTTACCATCCCAGTCCTATCCCTTAAGTCATTCCTGACCACGCCCCAACCAGCAAATTAGTTTAAACCCTCAACCCTCCCCAATAGCTCTATCAAACCTTTCTGTGAGAATATCGTTCTCCCTCGGGTCCAGGTGCAACCCATCCCTTTTGAGCAGGTCATTTCTCCACCAGAAGAGATCCCAATAATCCAAAATCCTGAAGCCCTGTCCCCTGCATCAGCTTCTCAGCCATCTCTAATCTGCCAAATTATCCTGTTTCTACCCTCACCAGCACGAGGCACAGGCAGCAATCCAGAAATTACAACCCTGGAGGTACTGCTCTGAGCTTCCTACCAAGCTCTCCAAATTCTATTTTCAGGACTTCTTTGTTTTTACCTCCAACATCATTGGTCCCAAAATGTACCAAGATATCTGACTCTTTTCCCTGTCTATCTAAAATTATGTAGACACAATCCCAGGTGTCCCTGACCCTGACACCTTGGAGGCAACATACCATTCGGGTGTCCCGTTCACGTCTACAGATTCTCCTGTCTGTTCCCCTGATGATTGAGTCCCCAGTCACTACCGCTCCCCTCTTCTGCCTCTAACAACAAGAGAGTTGCTCACTGAAGGGGGAAGGGGGAAGACCTGCGTCAGTCAGAGTCTGCACTCACAGGCACATGAAGGACTTGTGTATTTTTCTGACAATCCCAGTCACCACCCGCTTTTATTCTCTACAGTATCATAAAATCAGTATTAATTTCCCAGCTCCTGTGGTAGGATTCAAACTCATGTCTTGGCGTGTTGGTGCAGTGTGCCTGGGATCAGGACCCAGTGGTTCATCTGCCAGTCCCGTGTATTGGTTGTATTGTGACCCTGTGCTGGTGTGTTCAGGGGTCTGACATCTCCAGCTGACCACGTGACAGTGATGCCTCCCAGTCGGTGGGGTTGATGTGGAATAAACTTCAGCCCGTTATTATAGACAATCTTTGCCTCAAATTAGAACTTAATTGTGATCTCACAAACAAGGAGAAATTAACCTTTGTAAGTTTTACCTCGATTAATCACATCAAATATTTCTCTCAGCACTGTGTTCAGCAAATAGGGGTGATCGAATCTTTCAACCGATGGGGTCTCATCTGTCACTGACAATTCCTGGACATCGTCACTAATTCTGTAAATATTAAACTGCTGGTTATAAACTGCAATTCTGAACTGTTTTAGAAATCCATCCAGGGTTTCAGTAAAGAGCAGGTCCTACCCCCTGTTCCGTCGAGCTTCCTCCTGAAATAAATAAAAACAAAAATCTGGTTAGACTTGGACTTACCGTCCACATCCTGAATGTCATCCAAATCATGAAAAGGTGCTGAAAATTCCCACTCCCGCAGTCATTCACACACACACAAACAACGCAGAACCATGGTGTAAATTACAGGGAATGTTTCTGAAAATTAGATCATTACTGAGAGGATGAAATTTACAGGAAAGACAGGACAGGTTCTGCATTTTCATCTGGACAAGAGGTCAGAATGATGAGATGGAACAATTTAAGATCAGTGATGGATTTGATTGTGTGCATCTGGGGCAAGTATCTATTATGAGCAGATGAAATTCCAGATGGATTTGAATAAATTCCGTAAGAAATTTAGTGAAGAGGATGTGGATCTCACTGCCACAGGAGTGGTTGAAGTGGAACAGCAGAGATTGGATGTCATGGGGAAACTGGATAAACACGAGGGACCAGGGAGTTCAGGCACTGTTGCTGGGTGTGGTGAGTAGGTGGGAGGAGGTTTGTGAAGCAGGGAAACTGATAGGAGAAGATAGACCAAATGGCTTGTTTATGTTGGAGAATGGGATATAATCCCATGTGAAATTTATCTGAGAAAGTAAAGAGACATTGAAAGTGTCCCTAATCTGATGGAAACAGGACAGAGAGAATAAATCTGAAGTGTGTGGGTCACATTCTTCGTTCTCACTGATTGACAGAGAGGTCCTCACATCCACCATACCAGAAACGCTCACAGCCTGTGACTGGAACTGGGTGTTAATGGGAGTTTTAGAGGATATTTAATAGGTAATTAAGGGCACAGTCAGCAACTCTGTGTTATTTTCAAAGTAAATCATTTCAGTGCAGATTACAGTCTGTCCTGGGATGTACAGAAGTTGTGGAAATCCAGTTCTGGGACAACAACAACCCTGAATAGTTTCATCAATTGTCTGGTGAGAAACAGTTTGCTGCCATTTGTAAATGCTGTGTGTAGGAGCAATGCATCTGTTTTCTGTCTGCAATGTATTTTGTGTTGTGTATTTATTATGGTAACACTTCACGTGAGTGGGGCGTGGTAATAGAGAATGGAATAAGTTACATATTCGAACCTTGTTCTCAAAAGTTTTGAGCTGGGGACGGACGGATGTCATATCTTTCTTGACCATACGTTGCAGCCTAACTTATGATTTATAATGCTTAAGATTCATTGCTTCCAGATTGTATGTTGCTAACAGAGGATCGAATACATATCTTAGACATTTTGGAACGTCATCATTGGAGTGATTGGAGGGCGCGTCATTCAAGTATAACAATCTGTGTGAGGTTGCCTGCAGCGGCAATTGATTTGTTAGAACTGGTCACTGTGCTGTGTTTATTTCAAATATACCACTGTTCATTTAGTGCCCTTTGGCAGGAACAAATTGAGATATAATCCCTCACCTTGAGAAATATCACACTGTCGTTTTGATCCATCTGTTCCTTTATCTTTGAGATTTCCTCCTGAATAAACCTGATATTCTCTTGAATCTCTCGAAGATGTTTCTCCATAGGGTTTAGAATCCTCTCCTCTTCTTCCCTGACATCCCTGAGTACGCTGTGCTCTTTCTCGGTGATAATCTGGCGCAGTTCAGCAAACTGGGATGTGATGTGGGTCTGAACACTGTGTGACTGTTCCTGTTGAATGAGAGGTGAAGATTAATTTACTCTATTGTTGTGTTGTGTTTCTGTATGACATTAAGGAGACCATTTGGTCCACTGAAGTCCATGCTAGTTCTGAGACCATTCCAGTCTACCCCATTCCCACATGTTTTTTTTTCTGAAACCAATTATCCCTCATTGACACTTTAATACCCATCTGATTCACATACAACCTTCCCCACCTTCACAGGGTTAATTGTAATTAACCATTCATCCAGCATGTTCTTGAGATGTGTCTGAAACTGTCGCGGTCACAGGGAGAACATGCAAACTCTACACAGACAGCACCAGGGGTCAGGATCGAACCCAGGTCACTGGAGCTGCGATACTCTGCTATTCTGCATCAAAGGGAGCAAAACTATACAATAATATCAGAAATTCCACTCAGGAAGCCTCACCCGAACTCCAGAAATCTTCTCTTTCTGTTGCTGCTCCTTTTCCAGGAAGTCTGATTTCTTTTTTGTGAGAGAGTCTAAGGAAGATTTTAGCTGATCCTGGAAGTCAGAGAGCAAAGGAAATTTAAAAAAAATGGATCAAAATAAACAGGCGAACAAACCCGATTATCATACACAAAATGCCGGAGGAACTCAGCATCTCTGCAGGGAAATAAACAGTCGGTGTTTCGGGATGAGACCCCTCATTGGGACTGGGAAGGAATGGGGCAGAAGCCAGAATAAAAAGGTTGGGGATGAGAACCAGCTGACAGGTGACGGGTGAGACAACGTGAGGGGGAACGTGGGGGAGGTGATGAAGTAAGAAGCTGAGAGAGGACAGGTGGAAAAGACAAAGAGCTGAAGAAGGAATCTAGTTCGAGAGGACAATTGAAACGGGAGGAATTCGGACTGTTTGGGCCCCTGAATGGTGACGAGGGAGGAGGTGTAGGAGTCAGGTGTAGCACATGTCCCGCTTGCAGGTATCGGTGTCAGGAGGGAGATCAGTGGGACGGAGCGAGTGGATAAGGAAGTTAATGATCTCTATAGAGAGCGGAGAGTTGTGGAAGTGACATGGCGGTGGGATGTGCTTGGTGGTAGAGATGGTGAAAGATGCGGAGAATGATATGTTGGTTATGGAGGCTCGTGTGTTTGTAGGTAGCACTTTGGAGATTCAGTTGACGATGGGGTCAGTATCAAATTCAGGTTAGTTTTACCTTGTAGAACTTAACAGCTTCTTTAATCGGCAGGAAGCGGTGCTCTCTGTGTTCCTGCGCAACTGCACAGATCACACAGATCAGTGTCTTGTCCGTTTCACAGAACAGCTTCAGTTCTTCCTCATGTTCCTCGCAGTGAAGTTTACTTTCCTTCCCTTTCGGATTCAGGTTTAAATTTCGAAATTTTTCAGCCAGTTTTGCTAAGGCCCGACTGGCCCTGAGGGTGCGGTCAGTAAATACCTCTCTACACTCCGGGCAGGAGTTTCTCTCCTCCCTTTCCCAATACTGTGTGATACAAGAGCGACAGAAGTTGTGTCCGCACTCCAGTGACACCGGATCGGTGAAGAAATCCAGGCAGGTGGAACAAATTGCCTCCTCGCTCAAACTCTCGACCTGTCCTTTCGAAGCCATGTTAACTCGCGGCACTTCCTGATTCAGAACGCTGCCGATCCCCTGCAGTACCGCGATTGTCCACTACAGGCGCTGCAGACTCAGCGAATGAGCATTACGTTACTGCCTGTGATTTCCATACCAGGGTGGGATCGGAAACACATAAACTGGTCGGAAATAAACACTTGGCCATGGACTGCCCAAGCCCGGCTGCAAAAAGAGGATGGTGGGCATGGGGCTAGTAATCACAGTGCGACAGATACTACAGGGAACGCTGGAGAGCCGCTGTTGGCCTGTGCGCCACTAGGCGTGATGGGCGAAGGAAGAAGCAGAACAGAAATGAAGCCGGAGAGAAGAGCCTGGTTCAGTCTGAGGCAGGACTGAAAAGGGACAAGTTCTGAAAAGAGAGGCACAAGAGACTGCAGATGCTGGAATCTCGAGTCAGAAATATGATGCTGGAGGAGCTGAGGGGGTCAGGCAGCATCTGTGGAGAGGAATGTGCAATCGACTTTCCGGGTCGGGATCCTTCATCTGGACTGTCTCAACCCGAAATGCCTGACCTGATGAGTAATTCCAGCAGCTCGTTTTTATTTTTCTCCAGGTCTAAAGAGAGTAAGGCTTGGGTGCAAAACGGTGGCAAATATTGAAAGCAACTATTAAATGAGTTAATGCCATGAAGCTGGGGTTATGGAGAGAATATTGTGCTTTGAGGAGACAGATGAAGTGGTAATGACCGACCTGTGACTACAGGGGGGAAAAAAAGCACAGGACCGGATATTCAACGTCACAGAGAGCAAAACATTATTTTTTTCGGTGACGTCCTGATTTCAACAGCCCTTCGTGAGAGAAACTTCGTGACTTAACGCATGTCCATCCCGGCTCCAATGGAAGGCCCGGTCTCCCTCACTCAGCCCAGAAGTTGAATGTTATTATGGTGACTAATGTCCATATAGATATTCACAGGGATAAACCGTTCAGTGCCTTTACCCAGTCATTTCACATTCTTTGTCAGTGTGGTATTTAGTGCTAGTTTACATTCGATAAAACCGATAGGACTGTTGTCGCTCATGTGGCCCCTGGGGTGGTTCACTACGACAATAATTGAGAAGCTTCCTCAGCTAACCCGGCCCCTCCCTGTCCAGGATCAGGGGGACCCTGCAGTTTCAATGCTGTCCCTGCAGCCTGGAATGTGCCGGTCGGCAACATTCCTGTACGACACAGGTTCCCAACCTTTTCCATGCCATGGATCAATGTCATTAACCGTGGACCCCAGGGTGGGAACATCAGCTCTACGGACATCTCGATGTGATGACAGACCAACAGGCTTGGGGGGTCTTTCACCGAGTTGATGATCTTCCAGCAGCACTTAATGTCCGTCTTTCTGTGCGTCCAGGGAACAGCCCGAAGATCAGTGAGCCTTCTGTCACGCAGCTGCTGTGGCACAGGCCCTTGCATCTTTCTCCACATATCTTCCCCAGCCCACAGTCCGCAAAGAGGTGAGTGACCGTCTCGTCTCCACTGCAGTAATCTCGGGGCAGCGCGCTGTGGGAGTGATCTCCGGGCATACAGCAAGGATCAGACTGGGAGGGCCCTCTCGCCGCCAGCCAGGTAAGGTCTTGGTGCCCGTTGGTGAGATCTGGTAGTGAGGTATTCTGCCAGATGGTCTGGACTGTCTGCTCAGCGAACCACTCCATTGTGTCCATTCAGTCCTTCTCCTGCAGTAACTGCAGCACATTCCGTGCTGACCACTGTCTGATGTTCTTGTGGTCAAAGCTGCTGGTCTGAAAGAACTGTATCCAACTTCATTATCACAAGGTTCACATGGAGAAGCTTCCTGATTGTGACAGACACAGTCTCACAGGGTATTTACAGGGTAGGGGCAGGAATGATATTTCTCCCCGGCTGGGGTGTGGAACCAGGGGTCACAGACTCAAAATCCGAGGTCACCTCAGCAGGACTGAGATGCGGAAACATTTCCTCACACAGAGCGCGGTGAATCTTTTGAATTTTCTCTGCAAGGATTCTAAATTCAAACCACAAATTTCGGGGCTCGGCGATGTTCGGAACGTTGAAGGAAAGTGGCGTTGAGGTCAAAGATCAACCATGTTCTGAGTGAGGGGCAGAACAGCGCAAGGGGCCGAATGGCAACGCCTGCTCTTGTTTCTTATTTTCTAAAGCACGAGATTACCTTTGCGCCTTGTTCTCCCTTGGCCTTCAGCCTGTCGGATTGCATAGGCGAGCGGTGAGAGCTCCAGAGATCCACCAGCAGACGCTGAGGTTATTTCATGTTCTCGTTATTTATCGATATTTATTTATATTTGCATTTTCACAGTTTGTTACCTTCAGCACTCTGGTTGATCTTTCACTGCCTGATTTTGCTGTGGTTACTATTCTATACTTTTTTCTAAGTTTTTCTGCAGGAAAATGATTCTCGGGGTTGTACGTGGTGATTTATATGTACTCGGATAATAAAATTTACTTTTAAATTTGAGTTTCGGGGAACTTCCTTTGATTCTGAAAACAAACTGAGACTGACATCTCCAGCTCCCAGTAGCAGCCCGTTCTCAGACACACTCACAGCCAATCAGCGATCACTTCTGGGAGAAGGATGCTCTCATTGGCTGAGGGGAGTCAGTGGGCGGGACGCTGAGCGCTGGAAGCGGGCCGGAGTCTGGAACCGGGACCGAGTGAGGCCGGAGACCGGGAGCTGCGCCGCGGGTTTCGGCTGCAACACCGGCCGGTCCTGAATCCTTTCGAAGGCAGAGCTGAAGAGACTGGCGGAGATTCTGTGAGATGTTTCAGCTGCACGGAGGGTGCCCGGCGTTTCCCCGCTGAGGCCTGTTGTCTGGACTCGTTACCTGTTGCTGGGAGACGGGAGCTGCCCCGCAGCGGCTGCCGATGGATCTCCGGAGCTCTCACCGCTCCCCTGTGCAATCCGAATGGCTGAAATCCAAGGGAGAACAAGGCACAAAGGTAAACTCGTGCTTTAGAAAATAAGAAACAGGAGCAGGCGTGGTCATTCGGCCCGTTGCGCCTGTTCTACCCTTTCCTCAGAATACACCCGATCTTTGACCTCAGCGCCACTTTCCTGCAACATTCCCAGCATCGCAGAGCCCCTAAATTTGGCTTTTGAATTTAGAAAACTTGTGAAGAAAATTCCAAATATTCACCACAATCTGGGTGAGGAAATTACTCCGCACCCTGTCAAAACCCTGTGAAACTGTGTCTGTCTCAGTCAGACCACCTCTTATTTCTCTAGTTTTGAGACAGGCCCAGTCAATGTAATCTCTCTGAGGACACAACCACAACCCTGAAATCAATCTGGGAAAATTCTTCATTCCCTTTATCCCATAGACTGTCTCTGGGAAGGAGACCAGACCTGTGCACAGTGTTCCATGTAGGCCCTCAACAGGACCCCACATACCTTCAGAGGAGCTTTGTATTCTTGTATTAGACCATGAGACCATTTTCCCTGTCATGTCTGCTCGCTATTTCATCACGGCTGATCCATTTTTCCTGTCTGCAGCTACAGTATCTCCTGCCGCACCCCCCACCCCGTATCCCGTTATGCCCTGACCAATCAAAAATCAATCAACCTCTGTCTTCAATATGCATAATGACTTGGCCTCCCAAGCTGCCTGGGGCAAAGATTTCCACAGACTCAGTTCTCTCTGCTACAGAAATTCCTCCTTATCTCCGTTCCAAAAGGACGCCCCTCTATTTTGAGGCTATGTCCTCTAGTCTTAGACCCGCCCACCAGAGGAAACATCTTCTCCACATTCACTCCATGACGGTCCTTCAGGATTCAATAGGTTTCAATTAGGGTACCCTTCAGTCTTCTGAATTCCAGTGAATTCAGGCCCAGAGCCAGCGAACGATTTTCATACAACAAGCCATTTAATCCTGGAATCATTTTCATGAACCGCATTTGAACCCTTTCCAGTTTCAGCACACCCTTTCCAAGATAAGGGACACAAAACTGCCCTCAGTACTCCAAGTGAGGCCTCACCAGTGCTTTATAAAAACTCAACATTACATCTTTGCATTTATAGTCTCGTCCTCTTCAAATGAATGGTGACAACACATATGCCTTCCTCACCACAGACTCCTGCAAATTAACCTTCAGGGAATCCTGCACAGGGACTCCCAAATCCCTTTGCATCTCAGTTTGTGAATTTTCTCTCCATTTAGAAAATAGTCCATTAGACTAATAGACAATGGACAATAGGTGCAGGAGTAGGCCATTCGGCCCTTCCAGCCAGCACCACCATTCACTGTGATCATGGCTGATCATCCACTATCAGTATCCAGTTCCTACCTTATCCCCATAACCTTTGATTCCACTATCTTTAAGAGCTCTATCCATCCCTTTTTTGAAAGCATCCAGAGACTTGGCCTCCACAGCCTTCTGGGGCAGAGCATTCCATATATCCACCCCTCTCTGGGTGAAAAAGTTTTTCCTCAACATTCTAAATGGCCTACTCCTAATTCTTAAACTGTGGCCTCTGATTCTGGACTCAGCCATCAGTGGGAACCTGCTTCCTGCCTGCAGTGTGTCCAATCCCTTAATAATCTTATATGTTTCAATAAGATCCCTTCTCAGCCTTCTAAATTCCAGAGTATACAAGCCCAGTTGCTCCAATCTTTCAACATATGACAGACCCACCATCCTGGGAATTAACCTTGTGAACCTACGCTGCACTCCCTCAATAGCAAGAATGTCCTTCCTCAAATCTGGAGACCAAAACTGCACACAGTACTCCAGGTGGGGTCTCACCGGGGCCCTGTACAGCTGCAGAAGGACCTCTTTGCTCTTATACTCAATTCCCCTTGTTATGAAAGCCAGCATGCCATTAGCTTTCTTCACTGCCTGCTGTACTTGCATGCTTGCTTTCAGTGACTGATGTACAAGAACACCTAGATCTTGTTGTGCTTCCCCTTTTCATAACTTGACTCCATTTAGATAATAATCTGCCTTCCCGTTCTTACCACCAGAGTGGATAACCTCACATTTATCTACATTAAACTGCATCTGCCCACTCACCCAGCCTGTCCAAGTCACCCTGCATTCTCATAACATCCTCCTCACATTTCACACTGCCTTCCAGCTTTGTGTCATCGGCAAATTTGCTAATGTTACTTTTAATTCCCTCATCTAAATCATTAATATATTTTGTAAACAGCTGCGGACCCAGCACTGAACCCTGCGGTACCCCACTGGTCACCGCCTGCCATTCCGAAAGGGACCCGTTAATCGCTACTCTTCGTTTTCTGTCAGCCAGCCAATATTCAATCCATGTCAGTACTCTGCCCCCAATACCATGTGCCCTAATTTTTCCCACTAATCTCCTATGTGGAACTTTATCAAAGACTTTCTGAAAGTCCAGGTACAGTATAAGAACCATAAGACATAAGAGCAGAATTGGGCCATCTGGCCCATCGAGTCTTCTCCACCATTCAATCATGGCTGATCCTTTGTTTTTAAATCTCCTCCTCAATCCCAGAACCTGGCCTTCTCTCTGTAACCTTTGATGTCGTGTCTAAACAAGAAGCTGTCAATCTCTGCATTAAATACACCCAACGACCTGACACCACAGCTTCATGTGGCAACAAATTCCACAAGTTCACCACCCTTTGCCGAAAGAAATTTCTTTGCATCTCTGTTTTCAAAGGGCACCCCTCTATTCTGAGGCTGTGCCCTCTTGTCCTGGACTCTCACAGCATGGGAAACATCCTTTCTACATATACTGTCTTGGGCTATCAACATTCTAAAGGTTTCAATGAGATCCCCCCATCATCCTTCTGAATTCCTGCAAATACAGACCCAGAACCATCAAACGTTCCTCGTATGATAACCCTTTCATTCCTGGAATCATCCTTGTGAACCTCCTCTGGACCCTCTCCAATGCCAGCACATCTTTTCTCAGATGAGGGGGCCAAAACTGTTCACAATACTCAAGGTGAGGCCTCACCAGTGCCTTATAAAGCCTCAGCATCATAACTTTGCTCTTGTATTCTAGACCTCTTGAAATGAATGCTAACATGACATTTGCCTTCCTCATCACCAAACCAACTCAACCTGCAAGTTAACCTTCAGGGTGTTCTGCACAAGGACTCCCAAGTCCATGTACAGCTCAGATTCCTGGATTTTCTCCCCATTTAGAAAATATTCCACACATTTATTTCTACTGCCAAAGTGCCTGACCAGGTATTGTATAACATTGTATTTAATTTGCCACTTTCTTGCCCATTTTTCTAATCTGTCTAAGTCCTTCTGCATCGT
Source organism: Mobula hypostoma (assembly GCF_963921235.1). Taxonomy (NCBI): domain Eukaryota; kingdom Metazoa; phylum Chordata; class Chondrichthyes; order Myliobatiformes; family Myliobatidae; genus Mobula; species Mobula hypostoma. The sequence continues at coordinate 7,048,820 of NC_086129.1, read as the reverse complement.
ACCTGATTCCTCAACAGTAGCTGCCCCTCCACCAATCTTTGTGTCATCTGAAAACTTGGAAACAAAGCCATCCATTCCATCATCTAAATCTTTAATATACATCATAAAAAGAAGTGGTTCCAACACCGACCCCTGCAGAACACCACTAGTCACTGACAGCCAACCAGAAAATGATCTTTTTATTCCCACTTGCTGCCTCCTACCAATCAGCCAATGTTCCAACCATATTAGTAACTTTCCTGTAATACCACAGGCTCTTAATTTGGTTAGCAGCCTCATGTGTGGCACCTTGTCAAAGGCCTTCTGAAAGTCCAAATACACAACATCCACTGCATCCCCTTTATCTATCCTACTTGTAATCTCCTCAAAGAATTCCAACAAATTCATCAGGTAAGATTTTCCCGAAAGGAAACCATTCTGACTTTGTACTATCTTGTCCTGTGTCACCAAGTACTCCATCAGCTCATCCTTAACAATTGACTCTAACATCTTCCCAACTACTGAGGCCAGGCTAACTGGTCTATAATTTCCTTTCTGCTGCCTTCCTCCTTTCTTAAAGAGTGGAGTTACATTTGCAATTTTCCAGTCCTCTGGCACCATGCCAGAGTCCATTGATTTTTGAAAGATCATTTCTAATTCTACAAGAATCTCTGATGCTCCCTCTTTCAGAACCCTAGGGTGCAGTTCCTCTGGTCCGGGGGACTTACGTACCTTTAGGTCTTTCAGCTTTTTGAGCACCTTTCTCTTGAAACAGTAACTGCACCCACTTCTCTTCCTTCACACATTACAACATCAGGCATACTGCTAGTGTCTTCCACAGTGAAAACTGACACAAAATACTCATTTAGTTCATCAGCCATCTCCTTGTCCCCTGTTATTATTTCTCCTGCCTCATTTTCTAGCGGTCCTATATCCACTGTCATTTCTCTTTTGTTTATAACAAACTTGAGAAAACTGTTACTATCCACTTCGTTATCATTTGCTAGTTTGTTTCAGATTTCATCTTTTCCCTTCTAATGATTTTTTAAATTGCTCTCTGTAGGGTTTTAAAACTGTTCCAATCGCCTACCTTCCCAGTAACATTTGCTTTGTTGGGAGGCCTATATATATCTGCCATCAATGTCCTTTTAACCTTGCAGTTTCTTAACTCAATCTACAATGATTCAACATCTTCTGACTCTATGTCACATCTTTCGACTGATTTGATGCCATTCTTTACCGGTAGAGCCACATCACCCCCTCTGCCAGCCTTCCAATATAACGTGTAAACTGGGACATTCTGCTCCCAACTATAACCATCCTTCAGCCACCATTCAGTGATGGCCACAACATCACACCTGGAAATCTATAATATTGAACAACAAGATCATCCACCTTATTTCCAGAACAAGGGGTTACAGTTTGAGGATAAAGGGGAAGCCTTTTAGGACTGAGATTAGGAAAAACTTCTTCAGACAGAGAGTGGTGAATCTGTGGAATTCTCTGCCACAGGAAACAGTTGAGGCCGGTTCATTGGCTATATTTAAGAGGGAGTTAGATATGGCCCTTGTGGCTACGGGGATCGGGGGTATGGAGGGAAGGCTGGGCCGGGGTTCTGAGTTGGATGATCAGCCATGATCATAATAAATGGCGGTGCAGGCTCGAAGGGCCGAATGGCCTACTCCTGCACCTATTTTCTATGTTTCTATGTTTCTATACTACGCGCATTTAGATACAACACCTTGAGTACCATATTTGCTATCCTTCCTGATTTTGCATCCCTAATGATTTGATACTCAGCCTGTTGGCTGCAACTAAGTCCCATCACCTGCCTGCCCTTTCTGACAGTCTGACTGCACGCAATCTTCAGTTTTTTACCAACCATCCTATTCTGAGTCCCTTCACTCCGATTCCCACCCCGCCCTGCCAAGTTAGTTTACACCCTCCCCAACAGCTCTAACAAACCTGCCCGTGATAATATTGCTCCCCCTTGGCTGCAGGTGCAACCTGTCACTTTTGAACAGGTCGTTCCCTCAGAAGCGATCCCAGGTATTGAAGAACCTGAAGCCCTGCCCCTTGCACCAGCTTCTCAGCCATGTACTGTATTTATCTGCCAAATCATTCTGTTTTTACCCTCACTGGCGTGTGGCACAGGGAACAATCCAGAAATTACTACCCAGGAGTTCCTGCTTCTCAGCTTTCTACCTAGCTCTTGAAATTCTCTTTTCAGGACCTCATTGCTTTTTCTTCCTATGTCATTGGTACCAATATGTGTCCAGACATCTGGCTGCTCCCCCTCCCTCTCCACAGTGTTGTGGATGTGATCTGAGACATCCCTGACCCTGGCACCTGGGAGGCAACATACCATCGGGGTGTCCTGCTCACATCCACAGAATCTCCTGTCTGTTCCCCTCACTGTCGAATCCCCTATCACTACCGGTCTCTCCTTCTGTCTCTTTTCCCCTCAGTCAACCCTTTTATTTCTGAAACCACAGTGCATGACCATACACTTGCCAACACTGTGTGCCATCTGCCACTTCACTGCTCATTCTCCTGATCTGTCTTAAGTCCTTCTGTAGCCCTTCTGTTTTCTCAGAACTTCCTGCCCCACCACCTGTCTTTGTATCGTCTGCAAACTTTGCTGCAAAGCCGTCAATTCTATCATACAAATCATTGACATGTAACGTAAAAAGAATTGGCCCAACAGAGAACCCCGTGGAACACCACTAGTCTCCGGCAGCTGACCAGAAAAGGCTCCCTTGATTCCCACTCTGCCTTCCACCAGTCAGCCTCTGCTCTTTCCATGCTAGAATCTTTCTGTAATACCATGGTCTCATACCTTGCTAAGCAGCCTTGTGTGAGGCACCTTGTCAACACATTAACCGATTCTCCTTTGTTTATTCTGCTTGTTATTTCTTCAATGCATTCCAGCAAATTTGACAGGCAAGATTTTATCTTGAGGAAACCATGTTGACTACATCATATTGTACCATTTGCCTCCAAGTACCCTGAAAGCACATCCTTAGCAATCGACTCCAATGTCTTCCCAACGACCGACATCAGATTAAATGGCCTATTAAATTTCCTTTCTTTTGCCTTTGTCCCTTCTTGAAGAGTGGAGTGACATTTGCAATTTTCCAATCTTCGGGAACTATTCCAGAATCTAGCGATTCTTGAAAGATCATTACAAATGTCTCCACAGTCTCTTCAGCCACCTCTTTCAGAACCCTGGGGCGTACACCATCTGATCCAGGAGACTTATCTACCCTCAGTTTATCAAGAACCTTCTCCCTACTGATGGTTATTTTACACACTTCATGACCCTTGACACCAGCAACTTCCACCATTCTGTTAGTGTCTTCCACGGTGAAGGCTGATGCAAAATACTTATTCAGTTCATTAGCCATTTCCTTCTTCCCAATTACTAACTCTCCAGCATCGTTTTCCAGCGGGCTGATATCCCCTCTCAGTTCTCTTTTACACTTTATGAATCTTTGATATCTTCTTGAATACTATTGGCTAGTTTACTTTCATATTTCATCTTTACTTCTTTAATGAATTTTTAGTTGCCTTCATCAGTTGGTGTTTAAGACTTTCCCAACTCACTCATGTATGCATTTCAAAATGACAATAAAAGAGGACTGAATGTTCTCATAAACTAAAAAAAAAAAAAAAAATCCACTCTGTTATATACCCTCGCTTTGGTTTTTATGTTGGCTTTGAATTCTCTTGGCAGACATGGTTGTGTCAGCTAGCCTTTAGAATACTTCTTCTTTGGTGTGTATATATCCTGTGCCTTCCCAATTGCTTCCAGAGGTTCCAGCCATTGCTGCTCTGCCGTCCTCCCTGCCAGTGTTCTTTTCCAATCAGTTCAGGCCAACTCCTCTCTCATGCCTCTGTAATTCCTTTTACACCACTGTAATACTGATACATCTGATTTTACCTTCTCCTCAAATTTCAGGGTGAATTCAATCACATTTTACCATAAGGATTTTTTTTTTACCTTAAGCTCTCTAATCAATTCCAGGATTCATTGCAGAATACCTCTCGTGGGCTCAGCCACAATGAACCATCTCGAGGGTATTCTAGAAATTCCCCCTATTTGAAACTAGCAGCAACCTAATTTTCCCAGTCTGCCTGCATATTGAAATCCGCCATGACTATTGTAACTTTGCCCTTTTGGCATACATTTTCTACTTCGCACTGGAATTTGTAGACTACATCCTTACTACTGTTTGGTGGTCTGTACATAACCCCCATTAGGGTCTTTTTACCCTTGCAATGTCTCAGATCTCTCCACAATGATTCAACACCTTCCGAGCCATTTTCACCTTTCTAATGATTGAATTTCCTTGTTGACCAACAGAGCCACGCCACCTTTCTCTGCCTTGCTGCCTGTCCTTTCAATGCAATGAGTGTCCTTGGACAGAACCAGCTATAGTCTGCTTTCAGCCATGATTCAGTGATCCCTGCCAATCTGTAACTGTGCTACAATTCATCCACCTTCCTCTGTATACTGCACATATTCAAATATAACACCTTCAGTCCTGTAGTCACCTTTTTCTATTCTGTCCACCTTTTACATTGGCAACTCCTCCTGTTGATCGTAATGTTGCCCTGTCATCAGCCTCTCCTGGCCAGGAGTCTCACTACACTTTGCCTCTTTTTATCCCAATAAAATTATATGTTCATAGTTTATGAAGGCTTCAAAGATTGAGTTTCTTTTATAATTTATAGCTTTGTCTTGATGTTTTCAGATCTATTTGCTAACTTTTAATTACTTTGTGACAAGCTGCATTTTTATCTGACTGCATTGTTTTCAGTTTAACAAACAACAATTGACTTTGGTTCCTGCTTAGTTCACCACTGCCTGACAACATGCAAGCACAAATACAAATGAGAAGCAGGAATCAGATACTTGGGTCTTCTCTGCCAGTTATTAACAATAATGGTGATCCAGATGTGACCTCAATTCTCCATTCCCCGTGGCTCTGTTGCTTGTGGAGAATCTAATTTTGGCTTAAAGTTACTCAAAGACTGCTTCAAATATCCTTGAAGGAAGGAAGTCCCAAGGGCTAAAAACCCTCTGAGAGAAAAAAAAAACACATTGTCTAATTTGTTTCAAATGAATAACCCTCGTACAGTAACCGGAGTGATGGAATGTAATGTCATTTCCACATTTACTCTGCCATCTCCTCTTGCTCTTCCAAAAGAAACAAGACTAGATTGTCCGGTATTCCCCATAAGACAATCTGCCTGTTCCATTCAATATCCCAGTAAACCTACTCTGAACTACTTCTAATAAAAGGAAAAAAATGCAGTACACAGGGAAGATGAAGGAAAGATGAGCTTTATTTGTCACAAGTACATCGGAATATTGAATGACAATGAAACGTGTTGTTTGAGTCAATGACCAACACAGCCCGAAGATGTGCTGTGGGCACCGAACAAGTGTTGCCATGTTTCCAGTGCCAACATAACATGCCCACAACTTACTAACCCGGACCCGTTTGTCTTCTGGAATGTGGGAGGTGTTACATACCTCAAGAAGATCTGTGATTTTTTTTTGTGAGAATGATGTAATGGTCTTTTGGAGGTCACCTGATGTAATTTTCCTGCTGATGTGAGATCATGTGATGACATGTGCACCACGGGTATATAACGGAAGACCTCAGATGACGCAGTTAGCTTTCAGTTTTTAGTTTTCGAGCTGGAACGTGCGTCTGTGTCTCCGTTTCTGTTGCATATTTGTTTTTATGACGCAGTTTCATTTTTAAAAGGGTTGTTATGTTCTGTTGCAAGGTACAATAGTGCTGGATTGGCAATTTTTGCTAGATGTGTTGATGTACCTTATTCCAGCAGTAGTACGGGAGAGTGAAGACTTTATCGAAGTACAGGACCTGAAGGATTGAGAGGAGTCGGCACCATTCGGCAGTTTAACAAATGATCGACCTTATTGAGTCTTCGTTGAAGGAGTAGTGACCTGCATCGAAGGTAACTCTTGCCAAAAGAGAAAAGGGTTCATGCAAGGTGCTCTCCAGAATTTAAGGTCAGTTGTTTTAAACTGTTTATTTCCTGCACCGTGAATCCTTTGGACAGAACCAACAGGAAAGACGTTTCTATGAAGAAATCCTTCTCCAGAGAAGTCTGTCCCAATTGAACGCATAAATCTGTTGGACTTTCGAATTTAACATTTTAAGAGCTATATCTGACTTTACTGCTTTAAGAACTGTTTTCGCATTTAACACTTTAAGAACCAGTGCCGAGTGACGATTTGTTGAACGGCTGCATGGCGGTTAACTTCCGGTTAAGGTTTTTCTTTCTTTTAATCATTTATCCGTATTTAATAAATATTTGGTTGTTTTTATATAACTTGTCTCAATTGATACTCATTGTTGCCGGTTACGTAACAGAGGAAACGGGAGCATCCAGAGGAAACCCAGGTCCTCACGGGGAGAACAGCGGCAGGAATTGAAACCCAGTCTTCTGATTGCTGGGGCTGTGAAGTGTGAAGTTAACTGCTACATTACCATGTCCCCTGGATTGCATCCTTCTCTTTGCAATAGTCTCCATCAAAACCAAGGTATACTTAAACACTGGTGACACAATTAACATTTCAGAATAGATGTCACCTTGTTGCTACAAAAGCTTATTTTGCCCTTTGCAATGAGTTTTTTTTTTTGCTCAAACCTTAACTCATGCCTTGCTTATCACTGAGTTTGACTGCCCCAATTTTTTCCTGGGTGGACATTGTTCTTTCGTTTTGTGTGAAAGAACATCAGCGAGTTCACACCGGAGAGAAGCCCAGTTCAGCTGCTCAGACCGTGGGAAGGGGTTCAGACGCTTATTCAGTCTGAGGAATCATCAGCGAGTTCGCACTGGGGAGAAGCTGTTCGCCTGTTCTATTTGTCGGGAGGCATTCATTCAATCATCCCACCTACTGGCACACCAGTCAGTTCACACTGGGGAGAGGCTGTTTACCTGATCTGAATGTGGGAAGAGATTCACTCGGTCATCCAACCTTGTCTTGCACAACCGGGTTCACACTGGGGAGACATTTTCAATCAGCTGCATGCTGGATATTTCTCCATCTCAGTTGCTGAGTCCAGAGGAAAGTTCAAAACTGACTGTTGGTGCCGAACTCAGCAAATATTGCTGCTGTTCATCAAACTCAGCAACTTATTGAAACTTATTGGCCAGTGTGAGCTCGGTAGTGACTCACAAGGGTGGATGACTGAATCCCGTCCCACAGTCTGAGCAGGTGAAAGGTCTCTCCCCAGTGTGAACTGACTGGTGTACCAATACTGGTGAGATGATCGAGTGAATCACGAATGGAACAGGTGAATGGCTTCTCTCCGGTGTAAACTCACTGGTGTCTCTGTATGCTGGATGACCGAGTGCATCCCTTACAACAGTTGGAGCAGGTGAATGGTGTCTGCCCAGTGTGAACTTGCTGAAGAGGCAGCAGATCAGACGACTGAGTGAATCACTGCAGACTGACAAAGACTGGGGCTGAGAATTCAGTCTGACAGAGACAGGGGCTGAGAATTCAGTCTGACAGAGACAGGGGCTGAGAATTTAGTCTGATAGAGACGGGATGAGAATTCAGTCTGACAGAGACAGGGGATGATATCTTCAGTCCAGCAGAGACTGGGAGAGCAAACTGCTGACCCATTGATGGTCCCAATCCCAGTCTCTCCCCGACTGAAGGTCACATTCCCAGTCTCTCCTCGACTGAATGTCCCATCCCTTATCTCTTCCAGTCTGAAGGTCTCACACCCAGTCTCTGCCAAGCTGAAGGTCTAAATGTCATATCCCGAGTCTCTCCTGGACTGAAGGCCTCACACCTAGTCCCACCCTGACTAAATATTTCATTCCTAGTCTCTCCCAGATTGATGGTCTCATCCCCAGTCCCACCTGAACTGAGGGTCTCACAGCCAGCCTCTCCTGGACTGAAGATCTCACAGCCAGAGTCTACTGGATTGAGGTTCTCATACTCGGTTTCTCCCGGACTGACGGTCTCATCCTGAGACTCTCCCGGACGGAAGGTCCCGTCCCCGGTCTCTCCCGGACTGACGGTCCCATCCCCCGTCTCTCCCAGATTAAGGATCCCATGACCAGTATCTCCCAGGTCTCATCCCTGCTGAAATTTCCAACATTTTCTGTTTTTATTTCACTATGACTGTCTGGGCCCAGGACATGTGGTGGTGGGGGGGTTCAGACAGCCATTGCTGAACGATGGAGCTGAGTGGCTCAGCAGGAGGACTGGCTAAGCTCCAGCTACCAGCATGGGACGGTGGGGCAGAATGGCCTGGACCACAGCCTTACTGATGCGATTCCTGTTCCCACTGAATCCCTCCCAGAGTGTTTCCATTTTTCCCATGGATGGCCGATGTAGATGTGATGGTGATGGTCCCTACCCATGTACGGTCAATGGGAGAGGTTTCTCACAGTGGAGCCTCGTGGTCCTAGCACATCCACGGCCATTAGGGGAGTTTTCTCACGGGGAGGGTGATGGATCCAGTCCATGCATGGACAATGGAGGAGGTTTCTCACTGGTGAGATGGTGATCCCAGTACATCCACTGGCAATGGGGGAGGTTTCTCACGTGGGAGAGGGGTGATTACAGCACATCCACTGGCAATGGGGGAGGTTTCTCACAGGGGAGAGGGGTGATCCCAGCACATCCACTGGCAATGGGGGAGGTTTCTCACAGTGGAGGTTGGTGATCCTAATAGATCGATGGCTGATGACAGTGGTTTCTCACAGGGGAGGGGGTTGTCCCACCATATCCATTGCACATTGGGGAGATGCCTCACAAAAGAGGGATGTGGGCCCTGACCATCCACGGCCGATGTGATGAGGTTCCTCAACAGTGGATGGGGGAGGTTTCACTGCACACTGTTAATTAGTCAAAGCTTGCAGGTTATTGCAACACACAGAAATGCTGGAGGAACTCAGCAGGACAGGCACATCCATGGAAGGGAGAAACAGTCGATATTTCGGGTCAAGACCCTTCTTCAGCACTGTCCTGTCTCTGCGCACACAATAACGTAGCTATTTTGACACCCGGCCAACAACTTAAAACATGTTTGATGACAAACAGTAATAATTATAGTGTTCGAAACCAACAGTCACTTTTGAACTTCACTCTGCATTCAACAACTGGGAAGTTTAAATATCCAGCAGGCATATTATTTCAAACAAGAGGAAATCTGCAGATGCTGGAAATCCAAGTAACACAGACAAAATGCTGGAGGAACTCAGCAGGCCAGGCAGCATCAATGGAAGCGTACAGTTAACATTTCAGGACGAGCCGATTTGCAGGACTAATGTATACATATATAACACTATCCATGGTGGGCTGGTGGGAGAATGGGCTGAGAGCAGACATGCGGGAAATGGAAGAGATGTGGTTCAGGGCAGCATTGATGGTGGAGGAAGGGAAGCCTCTTTCTTTGATGAAGGAGGACAGCTCCTTCATTCTGGAATGAAAAGTCTCATTCTGACAGCAGATGTGGCAGAGACAGAGGAATTGAGAGAATAACAGAGTGGGAAGAGATTTAGTCTTGGTAGTTGTGAGAGTCAATGGGTTTATAATAGACATCAATTGATAAACTGTCTCCAGGGGTAGAGGGATTTTGAAAGGAGAGGGAAGTGCCAAAAAATAAACCAGTTAAACTTAAGGGTAGGGTGGAAGTTGGAGGCAAAGTTGATGAAGTTGTCTAGATTCGCATGCGTGCAGGACGCAGCACCAATGCAGTTCTCAGTGTTACGTAGGAAAAGTGTGGGTGTGATATCAGTTTAGGCTTGGAACAGACTGTTCCACATAGCTGACAAACAGACAGGCATAGCTGGGACACGTGAGTCCCCATGGATACACCTTTTGTTTGCAGGAAGTGGGAGGAGCCAAAGGAGGAACTATTGACGGTGAGGACTAGTTCCACTGGATGGAGGAGAGTGGTGTTGGAGGGTAACTCGTGTCCAGAAAGAAATAGAGAGATTCGAGGCCTCCATAGTGAGGTATGGGAGTATATAGGGACTGGACATCCATGCCTTGCCTTTCAAGGCACAAAACGAAAGACTGTGTGGCACGCCACTCCTCACACAGACAGTAGGTGGCCGTTGACTCACAAAGAGTTCATCCGCCCTTTGACAGGTTTTGTTTTTAGTCCTGCTGGGTGCCTACACACCCTCCTCCCCGATTAACCGAAGTGCGGCGGGGAGTGTGCAGATTGAGTCACCGACAACCCGACCCGAGACAGGTGGTACCAGTAGCAAGGCAAGGCCCTGACCTGACCCCCTAGGCCAAAGTCGACGTAGTAGTAGTGAACATCCATGGTGAAAATAAGACCGTCGGGGCCAGAGAACTTGCAGTTATTGAACAGATTGCACCTTTTGTTTTCCGCCCAGCATGAACTCGCTGGTGCGTTTGTAGGTGGGATGATCGAGTGAATTTCTTCCCACAGTCCAAGCAAATGAATGGCCTCTCCCTGTGTGAACTCGCTGGTGTACCAGTAGGTCAGATGATTGAGGGAATCCCTTTCCACATACAGATCAGGTGAATGGCCTCTCCCCGGTGTGAACTCGCTGATGTACCTTCAGATTAGATGACCGAGTAAATCCCTTCCTACAGTCTGAGCAGGTGAATGGTCTCTTGCCAGTGTGAATTAAATGATGGGCCTTCATTTCAGATGACCGAGTGAATCCATTCCCACAGTCTGAGCAGTTGAATGGCTTTGCCCCAGTGCGAACTCGCTGGTGTACCCTTAGGTTAGATGACCAAATAAACCTCTTCCCACAGTCTGAGCAGGTGAATGGCATCTCTCTAGTGTGAACTACCTGGTGTGCCAGTAGCTTAGATGACCGAGTGAATCCCTTCCCACTATTTGAGCAGGCCAATGGCCTCTTCCCAGTGTGAACTGCCTGGTGTACCAGTAGGTTAGATGACCGTGTAAACCTCTTCCCACATTCTGAGCAAGTGAATGGCCTCTCCCCTTTGTGAACTTGTTGGTGTATCTGTAGTTTGGATGACTGAGTGAATCCCTTCCCACAGTCTGAGCAGGTGAACGGCATTTCCCAGTGTGAACTCGCTGGGATGAGTGAGTGAGTGAATCACTTCCAATAGTTTTATATCAATTCTCCATCAATTCATCAAGCCAGATGTCAGACGTAGAGAATCCCTGGAACAATCAATCCTGAGAACTGATCTCCAGTGAATAAATGCTGGTGTGTTGTCAGTACCCCGGTTCCAGTCGATTTCACTGAATTAAAAACTTAATTTCAGAGACAAAGCACGTTTCCAGCTGGGATGAGATATTTCTTCATCTCCAAGGATCAACAACTGATATATTGGAGTCACAAAGGAAACATCTAGTCACTCCTTAAACATCTGGACAGAATGTCGCTGTGTTTGATATTGCTGCACACGAATGATTTTTGCTGTTTCTTGCCTGTAAAAATAATTACAAAAGGACGGATTGAATTTTGGGATGTATGGTCATGAACTTCGGAGGAAGAAATAAAAGTGTAGACTATTTTCTAACTGGAGAGTCATTTCAAAACTGTCAAAGATACTTCTGAATCCTGGTGGAGGTTATTTTGCAGGTTGAGTTGGTGGTGAGGAAGGACAACTAGCGTTCATTCATTTTGAGAGGATGAGAACATAAAACAAGGACGCATTTCTGAGGCTTTACAAAGAACAGGCAAGGTCTCACCTGGAGTACTGGGAGCAGTTTTCAGCCCCATATCTAGGAAAGGATGTGCTGACACTGGAGTGGGCTCACTGGAGGTTCACGGAAATGATAATCCAGGAATGAAAGTTGGTCATATGAGGAGCATTCGATAGCTCCGGGCCTCTACTCACCGGAATTCAGAAGAATGAAGGGGGCCTCATTGAAAACCTATCAAATGTTGAATGGTCTCGATAGAATAGATGTGGAGAGGATGTTTCCTGTGGTGGGCAAGTCAAAAGCTCGATGAACCAAATGGCCTAATTTTGCTCCTCTATCTTATGGTTGTATTTCAGATGAGGTAGTTTTAGCCTCTTTGCTGAGCTCTGACATCATACTGTTATAACTGGGGGAAAACGTCATCCTTTAACTGGGCACAGTGCCGGCTTCTGGACTAACCATCAATTTCTCTGACAGTCTTCCTCTCCGTATAAAATTGGGACATTTCTGCCTGTCTGCAGGCCGTGACTTGGCTCAGTTTGATTCTCTCCATTGCGGTTCGTCACTGTTCTCTCTCAGCAGAGCGTGTGTACGGCGGCACAGCAACTGAAATGCTCCCATGCAGATCGCATTTGGTGCTGCATTTATGGAACTTTCTTTCACATAATGTTAATTGAAAGTGCTGAGCAGATTTTCAGGCTGTGCTGAAAAAAAAAAATCCTGCTCACACCAATGGTCATGTTACACAGCGCTGCGAAGAGCCCGTGATATTACACGGCTCATCCTGGAGACTCCGATTACGTTGACCCAGCCACCCCAGGTGATGGACGTTGGTGAACCCATTGATGGCAATGCCAATGAATATGAGGGTAAGGGGGGGGGCAGTAGTTTTTCTTATTCTCACGTTCTGTGATGTGAAATCTACAGATCACCTGTTACCCAGGACAGAACAAGTTCTCACGGGTAGAAAGGTCCGGAACAAGAGGAGGTGGAACTAAAGCTGATGGAAGGATTTTGTGTTTCTTTCATACATCACCAATTGGCATTGTCACTGACTGAAAGGCAAACTGAGTTTAACTGGGATCAGTATTTTTGTTCCGAGTTCAGAATACCTGGATCCTTTGATCTGATTCTATCTGGTACATACACGCATCCAAAAAGATTATGTATGCAATCTCAGTGTTTGGGTAATATCCTCCCACATTTCCCGACTTTATTGTTGTGCATTGCGATGGAGACACGAATACAATGTTTACTCCCTTGGATGTAAGAATTAAAACTTTATGATTATTTATTATTATTATTAGATAGCTATAGGCAATGTCTGCAAAACCCATCCGCTCCCATTCCCTACACCTGCACTTCGAAACACGTCTTTGGCAGGTAGTATCACCTGTGGCTTACTCTTGAGGGGGAGTGCAGTAGCTTTTCCCAGTGCAGTGTCACAGTTTGTGATGTGAAATCTACAGGACACTTGTTACCCAGAACAAAGGTGTTTGATATCATTGTGTGCCCAGTGAGAATAGTACAAAAATGTTCTCACGGGTAGAAAGTTCCGGAACAAAAGGAGGTAGAACCAAAGCTGATGGAAGGATTTTGTGTTGTTTTTCATACAGCAGTAATTGGCATTTTTACTGACTGGAAAGTAAACTCTTCATCTTAGTTTAACTGGGAACAGTATTTTTGTTCCAAGATCCTAATATTTGGATCCTTTGATCTGAGTGTATCTGGTACATACCTGTATAAAAGCAATTATGCATACAATCTTAGTATTTGGGCAATATTTTCCACATTTCCCGTCTTTATTGCTTGTACATTGCGATGGAGACACAAATAACGATGTTTACTCCTTTGGATGTAAGAATTCAATTTTTACTATTATTATTATTATTATTATTATTATTATTATTATTATTATTGGATAGAGACAGCTCAGCAATGTAAAACCCTTCCGCTCCCATTCCCTACACCTGTACTTCGAAACACGTCTTTGCGCAAGCGCAGAGGGCGCAGGTAGGGTGACCTATGGTTTACTCTTTACCCAGAAGAACCCACAATCGAGAGACCCTTTTATCCGCTGCGGTTCCTGCGATGCGCATGCGCCATAGGAATGGCGGTGGCGGTAGCGCCAGTTCATCATCAGCAGAAACTTCCCGGGGCTCTCGTTCCTCTTCATGGGTCGACTGAGTCGTGGTGGCGGTATGAAACCACCTCTCTCACCTCAGGACCATTTCCATCCCACCCATCCTGAGGTCGGAGGGGTTAAAATTCCACCTCTAAATTTGTTTTTACATTGATTTATTTCTCATTTTAAAAGTTACCATTTCTATGTGCCGATGGATGTTTGTCTTTCGGAGCAGTTCTGTCTGAAGTTGTATACTCTGATGGGATTTACCCCGGGTGGACCAGGTGGGAGTTACGGTACTGTCTCTGGAGAGGATGGAATAGGAAGAGATGGATATCCAGCTCCGAGCTCACGAGGACCAGACCGACGGAGTCCACCCCTCGCCATAAACACCTGCCACTCAGTCGAGCTGCCTTTGGGGCCGATATACTCTCCCTGGCTGTGCCAGCCACAGGATTAAAGATAGCCCATAGGGATTGTGGAGATGACTTGCGGGTATGTCCACGTTGGAGAGTAGGGGGTGGGTCACATTAAAGGCCATTTGAGATCTGAAACTGCCCTCCACAAAGTTTAACCCACCCTCAACAGGGATGCCCCTGAATGGGGTGGATTCCAAACGGGTGGTTCCTCATAAAGAGCCAGTGCCAACCGGAGGCCAGGATCCTGGTGCTAGGTTAGTGCCAGCAGAGAGCACGATGTGCGCCGCCAGTGAATGACGCACAAACTGCATCTATCGGCGACTGGGGGAACCAGTCATATTCTGGTACGGATGGGCAGAGCCTGCTGGTGTCAGAAAAGGAATCATCCTCTGTTCTGGGAGGTCTCGGTGGCAGTGTGTTCATATAAACCTAGAACACATTACATGTCCTTCGGCCCACAATGTTGTGCTAACCATGTATTCTACTCTAGAAACCGCTTAGAATTACCCTACCGCATAGCCCTCTTTTTTTTTAGGCTCCGTGTACCAATCTAAGAGTCTCTTAAAACACCCTATTGTATTCGCCTCCTTCACCGTCACCGACAGTGCATTCCGCACACCCACCATTCTTTGTGTAAAAAAACTTGCCTCTGACATCTCCTTTGTGTAAAGGGTTCTTCTTTCGTGTTACTTGCTAAGGCTAATAAAAATGACTTCTCTGTAATTTGAACTGCTGATGTAAGGGGTTCTCTGTAGCAGCATGTTTGGGTTATAATTAGCGATAACGGGTCTTGTATTCATGTGTAACCAATAGGGACAGATGCTATTCTTTCTTGTGTATTTGAAAGCTGTTGTTTGCGCGGGATTTGGGCAGAACGCGCCACGGGGATGAAGAGAGAAGACGCACACGAAGAGATGCTGTGAGCTGGCCAGCGGAGCGGACCCCGAGCGGGGACTCGGAACCCACGGAGTTCGGAAGAAATCGAATGGTGAACCGAGGATACTGCGTGAGCTCCAGCGAGTTCTTTGTGCAGGAACTGTCGAATTATTATTCTTGGCGCCTTTTTATTTTATAATTTGCTTCTCTACTAATCGCATATTTCAAGTAAGAGTTATAAAATCTTAATTATTTAACCGCATCCATTGTACGGCTTGTCATTACGGGGTACTGATTTGAAACAGAGGACACATCGCACAGCATGCACCCAGCATTTTGTGTGTATGTGTCCACATTTCCAGCAACAGCAGAATCTCTTGTGTTTTATACCCGCATTTGTAAAGGGTTCTACTTTGGCATTAAACACGCGGATACTTAATTGTATTGTTTGTGGGAGCGGCTTTCTGCGTTAAAAGAGCTGCTGAGTATTCTACACACAAAAAAAATTGAGGTATGGGCATGGAACCGGAGCTTGCAGAAACTTTTAATGGCACCGTGATTACCCATAAAGCTCTGCGTAACAATTTTCGCCGTAGCACCGATCGAATGCGCAGGCGTCAGGGTTGCGGGTGTTCCCGAATAACACGCATGCGCGCAGTACACAAAGGCCTCGCGGAACCGGCTCCAGGTAAGAGATGGTTTGCGGGCGAAAGATATCAACATTGACTGCAGTACAATTGCTGTGGATTCCGGACTCCGTAGCCCGTAATCCCGGGACAGTGCTCTTGTCTTCCCTCTCTCTGAGCCCCACGATCCGTACACGGAACCGCGGAGCTTCCGGCTGATCAGGGAATGGGAACCGGTGGATCTCTCAGACAGAGCTGAGCTCATAGAAACATAGAGAATAGGTACAGGAGTAGGCCATTCGGCCCTTCGAGCCTACACCGCCATTCAGTATGATCATGGCTGATCATCCAACACTGAACCCTGTACCTGCCTTCTCTCCATACCCCCTGATCCCCGTAGCCACAAGGGCCATATCCAACTCCCTCTTAAATATAGCCAATGAACTGGCCTCAAACTGTTTCCTGTGGCAGAGAATTCCACAGATTCACCACTCTCTGTGTGAAGAACTCTTCCTAATCTCGGTCCTAAAAGGCTTCCCCTTTATCCTCAAACTGTGACTCCTCGTTCTGGACTTCCCCAACATCGGGAACAATCTTCCTGCATCGAGCCTGTCCAATCCCTTTAGGATTTTATACGTTTAAATCAGATCCCCCCTCAATCTTCTAAATTCCAGAAAGTATAAGCCTAGTCGATCCAGTCTTTCATCATATGAAAGTCCTGCCATCCCAGGAATCAATCTGGTGAACCTTCTTTGTACTCCCTCTATGGCAAGAATGTCTTTCCTCAGATTAGGGGACCAAAACTGCACACAATACTCTAGGCGTGGTCTCACCAAGACCTTGTACAACTGCAGTAGTACCTCCCTGCACCTGTACTCGAATCCTCTTGCTATGAATGCCAGCATACCATTCGCCTTTTTCACCGCCTGCTGTACCTGCATGCCCACTTTCAATGACTGGTGTATAATGACACCCAAGTCTGATTGCACCTCCCCTTTTCCTAATCGGCCACCATTCAGATAATAATCTGTTTTCTTGATCTTGCCACCAAAGTGGATAACCTCACATTTATCCACATTAAATTGCATCTGCCATGAATTTGCCCGCTCACCTAACCTCTCCAAGTCACCCTGCATCCTCTTAGCATCCTCCTCACAGCTAACACTGCCACCCAGCTTCGTGTCATCCACAAACTTGGAGATGCTGCATTTAATTCCCTGGTCTAAGTCATTAATATATATTGTAAACAACTGGGATCCCAGCACTGAGCCTTGCAATACCCCACTCGACACTGCCTGCCATTCTGAAAAGGTCCCGTTTATTTTCACTCTTTTTTTCCTGTCTGCCAACCAATTCTCTATCCACATCAATACCTTACCCACAATACCGTGTGCTTTAAGTTTGCACACTAGTCTCCTGTGTGGGACCTTGTCAAAAGCCTATTGAAAATCCAAATATACCACATCCACTGGTTCTCCTCTATCCACTCTACTAGTTACATCCTCAAAAAATTCTATGAGATTCGTCAGACATGATTTTCCTTTCACAAATCCATGCTGACGTTGTCCGATGATTTCACTGCTTTCCAAATGTGCTGTTATTACATCTTTGATAACTGACTAGCATTTTCCCACCACTGATGTCAGGGTGACCGGTCTGTAATTCCCCGGTTTCTCTCTTCCTCCTTTTTTAAAAAGCAGGTTACATTAGCCACCCTCCAATTCTCGGAAACTAATCCAGAATCTAAAGAGTTTTGAAAAATTATCACTAATGCATCCATTATTTCTTAGGCTACTTCCTTAAGCACTCTGGGATGCAGACCATCTGGCCCTGGGGATTTATCTGCCTTTAATCCCTTGAATTTACCTAACACCACTTCCCGACTAACATGTATTTCCCTCAGTTCCTCCATCTCACTAGACCCTCGGTCCCCTACTATTTCCGGAAGATTATTTATGTCCTTCTTAGTGAAGACAGACCAAAGTAATTATTCAATTAGTCTGCCGTGTCCTTGTTCCCCATGAGCAATTCAACTTTTTCTGACTGTAAGGGACCTACATTTGTCTTAACCAGTCTTTTTCTTTTCACATATCTATAAAAGATTTTACAGTCTTTTTATGTTCCCTGCCAGCTTTCTCTCATAATCTTTTTTCCCTTTCCTAATGAAGCCCTTTGTCCTCCTCTGCTGGACTCTGAATTTCTCCCAGTCCTCAGGTGTGCTGCTTTTTCTGGCGAATTTGTATGTTTCTTCTTTGGAATTGATACTATCCCTAATTTCCCTTGTCAGGCATGGGTGCACTACCTTTCCTGGTTAATTCTTTTGCCAAACTGGGATGAACAATTGTTGTAGTTCATCCATGCGATCTTTAAGTGCTTGCCATTGCATATCCACCGTCAACCCTTTAAGTATCATTTGCCAGTCTATCTTAGCTAATTCACGTCTCATACCTTCAAAGTTACTCTTCTTTAAGGTCAGAACCTTTGTTTCTGAATTGACTATGTCACTCTCCATCTTACTGAAGAATTCCAGCATATTATGATCACTCTTACCCAAGGGGCCTGGCACGACAAGATTGCTAACTAACCCTTCCTCATTGCTCAATACCCAGTCTAGGATGGCCTGCTCTCCAGTTGGTTCCTCGACATGTTGGTTCAGAAAACCATTCCACATACATTCCAAGAAATCCTCTTCCTCAGCACCTTTACCAATTTGGTTCACCTAATCTATATGTAGATTGAAGTCACCCATTATAACTGCTGTTCCTTTATTGCACGCATTTCTAATTTCCTATTTAATGCTATCCCCAACCTCACTACTACTGTTAGGTGGCCTGTACACAACTCCCACCAGCGTTTTCTGCCCCTTATTGTTATGCAGCTCTACCCATATCGATTCCACATCCTCCCGGCTAATGTCCTTCCTTTCTATTGCGTTAATCTCCTCTCTAACCAGCAATGCTACCCCACCTCCTTCTCTTTCATGTCTATCCCTCCTGAATATTGAATATCCCTGAATGTTGAGCTTCCATCCTTGGTCACCCTGGAGCCATGTCTCTGTGGTACCTACTATATCATATTAATTAATAACTATCTGCACATTCAGTTCATCCACCTTGTTACGAATGCTCCTTGCATTGACACACAAAGCCTTCAGGCTTGCTTTTACAACACTCTTAGCCCTTATACAATTATGCTGAAAAGTGGCCCTTTTTGATTTTTGCCCTGAACTTGCTATCTAAATGTAAGGATTCGGAACACAGAGAAAGGGAGCAAAATCTTTTACATCAGCTGTTAAGAAAATCACCTTTGTTCAGCCTCCAATCACAAACAAGAGGAAATCTGCAGATGTTGGAAATCCAAGCAACACACACAAAATGCTGGAGGAACTCAGCATTAGTACTCTTTTGCATAGATGCTGCCTGGGCTGCTGAGTTCCTCCATGCTTCTTCTACCTCCTCGTGTTCTAGATTTTTCTACCCGTGGGAACATGTTTTGACCCATTCTCTCTGAGTACGTAATGATATCAAACACCTTTGTCCTGGGCAGAAGTAGCTTTCACATCACAAATGTGTCAGACTCCAATGAGACAGACTACTGCCCTTCCCTTCATATTCATTGGCATTGCCATCAATGAGTTCACCACCGTCAGTCACCTGGGGGAGGGTTCAGGGGAAATATTTGCGTACAATACTGAAACTGGTGTTACCTGTGTGTATTGTGGCAATGGAAAAGTTCCTGGAGAATTTGCAAGTGGGACGAGTGGAGTGATATTTGGAAACCTGACGTTTTAAAGCATCATTTTGCAAGCAAGTCACATATGGACAGTGTGCAAAAGCTCTGGCAAGAAAATCCTTCATAACCCACTACAGGCCTGCTGCATAGGATGTGTGAGAGTGCAGATGAACTCGATCAAACCCAGAGGAGATCAAAGTTCTATTGACAGTGATTTGCTAGCTGTTGAAATGAATACCTCTATATATACAATTCAGCGTGCACATGTTGTTGTCACCATGCAAAAAATAAAATGCACATTGCAGGATTTTTGTGCCTACTGGTCATTACAAATTAGAGGAGACATTGATGGGAAGGTGGGGAGACCTCCAGTGTCCCTGACCGACAAGATGTCCATCCAGCTGCAGCTTGTAACCCTTCATTTTATGGAGTTGGAGCTGGAAATGGATGAATTCCGGCTCATCCGGGAGTCAGAGATGGTGATAGATATGACATGAACAGAGGTGAGTTACATCCAGGGTGCAGGACACAGGAAACTGGGTGAGGGTCAGGACACAGGAAACTGGGTGAGGGTCAGGAAGGGAAATGAGGTTAAATAGCCATCGCAGAGTACTCCTGTGGCCATCCCCCACAACAACAGGTAGTCCACTTTAGATATTGGTGGGCGTGTGGGTATTACCTGGCAGTGGAAAGTCAAAGAGGTGATAAGTGATTTGTTTGTTAGGGGAACAGAACTAGAAGGGGAATAATATCCTCGTGGTAAGGCTTGCTAGTGCCACCATTGGCAAGAATTAATCAGTCTGATGGCCTGGTGGAAGAAGCTGTCCAGGAGCCTGTTGGTCCTGGCTTTTATGCTGCGATACCGCTTCCTGGATAGAAGCAGCTGGAACAGTTTGTTTTTGGAATGACTCGGGTCCACAATGATCCTTCAGACTCTTTTTACACACCTGTCTTTGTAAATGTCCGTGATAGTGGTAAGTTCACATCTACAGATGTTTTGTTACCAGAAATAACGTATAATCTATCATCCCGTTGGCTTTTCTCTCCCCAGATCAAAAAAACAATCAAAATCAGAATCGAGTTTATTCGATTCAACTTTATTGTCATTGTGCCGAGTACAGATACAAAGCCAATGAAATGCAAATAGCATCTGACCTGAAATGCAAACAAAAGTGTTCTTTACAAAATAACTTCGAATAAAAGAAGTGCCACAGCACACAAATATAAAAGTACTGAGACAGTACGTTATCACCGACATGTGTCATGAAACTTGTAAACTTAGCAGCAGCAGTTCAATTCAATACATAATAGAGAAATAAATAAATAAATATTTCTTATTCATTACTCTTTATAGAGTATATGTATATTGATTAAATCTAAAAAAAACAGGAATAATGCCCAAGCACAGATATTTAAATAATCTTCAGTGATAGGTGAGGTACTGGAGGATTGGATGACAGCCAATGTTGTTCCGCTGTTCATGAAAGGCTCTAAAAATAAATGAAGAAATTATACATCGGTGAGCCTGACATCAGTAGTGGGAAAGTTATTGGAACGTGTGTGCAGGAACCGGATATATAAGTATTTGAATAGATGTGGACTGATTAAGGAGAGGCATCATGGCTTTGTGCATGGTAGGTCATGTCTAACCGATTTTATAGAATTTCTCTTTGAAGTTACCAGGAAAGTGGATGAAGGCAAAGCAATGGATGTTGTTTACATCGACTTTAGCAAGGCACTCGACAAAGTCTCATATGGAAGGTTGGTCAAGAAGGTTCGGTCACTCAGCATTCAAGATGAGATAGTAAATTGGATGAGACACCGGCTTTGTGAGAAGCCAGAGTGTGGTAGCAGATGGCTGCCTCTCTGACCAGAGGCCTGTGACTAGTGGTGTGCCGCAGGGATCGGTACTGGATTTGTTGTTCTTTGTCATCTATATCAGTAATCTGGATGATAACTTGGTTCGCTGGGTCATCAGATTTGTGGATGACACCAAGATTGGTGGTGTAGTGGACAGCGAGGAAGACTATCATGGCCTGCAGTGCGATCTGGACCAGCATGAATAATGGGTTGAGAAATGGAAAATGGAATGTAATGCAGACGAGTGTGAGGTGTTGCACTTTGGTAGGATCTAGGTCTTACAGTGACCGGTAGCAAACTGAGGGGTGCTGTAGAAGGAAGGGATCTGGGAATACAGGTCTATAACTCACTGAAAGTGGTGCCCCAGTTTGATAGGGATGGAAAGAAAGATTTTGGCACAATGGCCTTCATAAAGTAAAATACTGAGTACAGGAGATGGATGTTATGTTGACGTTGTACAAGACATTGGTGTGGCCTAATTTGGAGTGTTGTGTGCGGTTTTGGTCACCTACCTACAGGAAGGATGTAAAAGAGGTTGAGAGAGTTCAGACAGCACTTACAAGGATGCTGCCACATCTGGAGGACTTGGGTTATAAGGGAAGATTGAACAGGTCAGGACTTTATTCCTTGGAATGCAGAAGATTGAGGGGAGATCTGATGGAGGTATACCACAATTATGAGGGGTATAGATAGGGTAAATGCAAGCTGGCTTTTACCACTGGGATGGGGTGGGACCACAACCGGAGGCCGTGGGTTGAATGAGCAGCCAGCACAAGTGGTGCATGCGAGCTCAATTTCAACATTGAAGATGTTTGTATAGGTACCTGGATGGTAGGGGTACGGGAGTAGACAGTTTAAATAGTTCAACACAAACTAGATGGGCCAAAGTGCCTGTGTTGTGTTATACTTTTCTATGACTGTGACAAGAACCTTAAAAAGTACTAATTTTTTAGTCCTTTTAACAGCTGTGCAGATCAACCATACAGTACATCTGAGCAGGAGATATTTACATGGCGTTAAAACAATGGCACTTTAAATTAACAGTACATAAAAGAAAATCACAGCTGCACGTCAACAAAGGCTAGTTGTGTGAGAGTGTTTCAATTACTGTGGGGCCAGGCACCCATGCAGCTCAGTGGGAACAGGGAATAACACCAATGGAGAGAGTCAAACTGAGCCAGGTCACAGACTGGAGATGACAGAAATACCCCATTCTTAGAGAGACAGGAAGAGCATCAGAGAGTTTGATGGTCATTACAGATCCCAGCTCTGTGCCCAGTTAGAAGATGATTTCTCTCTCCAACTTGGGTTGAACCTCACTGTAACAGTTCACACCTTGGCAACTAAAGTGATCTCATCTGAAATGTTGTCCTTCATCCATTGATGGATTTTGTATATCTTTTTACAGGTTAAAAACAATAAGGAATTTGTCTAAGAGAATCTCAATCTCAACACGTCTCTGCCCAAATATTTAAGAAGTGCAGCAAGGGATTCAATCAACCGTCCTTCCTGCTCAGAGTGTGGGGAGGGATTCACTGGGTCATTTCAACTGAAGGTACATCAGCAAGTTCACACTGGGACAAGGCCACTCATCTGTCTGTGTGTGAGAAGGGATTCAGTTGGTCATCCCACCTGTGGACACACCAGTCAGTTCACCCTGGGTAGAGGCTGGTCATCTGCTGAATTTGTGGGGAAGGATTCACTTGGTCATCTGACTTAATGGCTCACCAGCGAGTTCACACCGGGGAGCGGCCATTCACCTGCTCGGACTGTGGGAAGGGATTCACTCGGTCATATAATCTGAAGGTACATCAGAGAGTTCACAATGGAGAGAGGCCGTTCACTTGCTCAGACTGCGGGAAGGGATTCACTCGGACATCCGACCTACTGGTACACCAGTCAGTTCACACTAGGGAGAGGCCATTCACCTGCTCAGACTGTGGGAAGGGATTCACTCGGTCATCCGACCTACTGGTACACCAGTCAGTTCACACTAGGGAGAGGCCATTCACCTGCTCAGACTGTGGGAAGGGATTCACTACATCATCTCACCGACACAGACACCAGTCAGTTCACACTGGGGCGAGGCCATTCACCTGCAAAGACTGTGGGAAAGGATTCACTCAGGCATCTCACCTACTGAGACATTGGTCAGTTCACACTGGGGAGAGGCCATTCACCTGCTCCGACTGTGGGAAGGGATTCACTCAGGCATCTCACCTACTGACACACCAGTCAGTTCACACTGCCGAGAGGCCGTTCACCTGCTCAGTCTGTGGGAAGACATTCACTCGGTCATCCGACCTACAGAGTCACCAGCGAGTTCACACTGGGGAGAAGCCGTACACCTGCTTAGACTGTGGAAAGGGATTCACGCGATCATCCACCCTATTGGCACACCAGTCAGTTCACACTGGGAAGTGGCCATTCACCTGCTCAGAATGTGGGAAAGGATTCACTCAGTCATCCGAACTACTGGCACACCAGTCAGTTCACACTGGGGAGTGGCCATTCACCTGCTCAGACTGTGGAAAAGGATTCACTCGGTCATCCGAGCTACTGGCACACCAGTCAGTTCACACTGGGGCGTGGCCATTCACCTGCTGTGAATGTGGGAAGGGATTCGCTCGGTCATCTCATCGACAGAAA
The DNA here is from genome assembly GCF_963921235.1 of Mobula hypostoma. Taxonomy (NCBI): domain Eukaryota; kingdom Metazoa; phylum Chordata; class Chondrichthyes; order Myliobatiformes; family Myliobatidae; genus Mobula; species Mobula hypostoma. The sequence continues at coordinate 7,024,882 of NC_086129.1, read as the reverse complement.
CACCAGCGAGTTCACGCTGGGGAGAGGCCATTCTCCTGCTCAAATCTTGGGAAGAGATCCCCTCAGCCATCACCACCAAATGTGCATCACTGAGTTCACACTGGGGAGAGGCCGTTCACCTGTTGTGAATGTGGAAGGGATTCAGTCAGTAGTCATACCTTGTGACACACTACTGGGTTCACACTGGGGAGAAAGTTTCAATTGGCTGCATGCTGGATATTTGTCCATCACCATTGCTGAATGCAATTTCAAGAGTGACTGTCGGTGCTGAACTCTACAATTATTGCTGTATAAGATTCCTTGATCTGAAAAAAGCATTTGACACCATTGACCATAAATTATTATGATCAAAATTAGAAAGATATGGTATTACAGGGGTGGCACATGGCTGGTTAAGTAGTTATTTGGAAGACATGCATCAGTATGTGCATATAAACAACACAAATTCAAAACTTTTGAAAGTAATTTGTGGGGTTCCACAAGGTTAGTGCTTGGTCCATTGCTGTTCACATTGTATATAAACAATATATGTAGGGTTTCTCAGACATTAAAATGTGTATTATTTGCTGATGCTACAACTATATTTTGTAGTGAGGAACATCTGAAACAACTTATGGATACAGTGGAGAAAGATCTAAAAATTATAAAGAAGTAGTTTGATATTAACAAATTATCACTGTATCTAAGTAAAACTAAATTCATAATATTTGGAAACTGTGTACCAAACTCATAGAGTAAACTTGGAATAAGTGATGTTTAAATTGATAAGGTATCTGAAACAAAATTTTTAGGAGTGGCAATAGATAACAAATTAAGCTGGAAACCACATATAAATTATGTCAAAGCAAAAATGTCAAAGTCTATTGTAACACTGTACAAAGCGCAAGATTTCTTAAATCAGGAATCTTTGTATACATTATACTGTTCACTTATAGCCCCATACATGACTTACTGTTTGGAGATATGGGGAAATACATACAAAACCAATACAACTTCAATTTTTCTACTCCAAAAGAAAGTCATACAAATTGTAAATTAGGGAAGTTATTATGAGCCAACCAATCCACTATTTATTCAACTAAACACTTTAAAATTCAGAGATTTTGTAGATTTTAAAATAATACAAATTATGTATAAAGTAAAAGATGGACAGTTACCACAAAGTATCCAAAGGTTGTTTAAAATGAGAGGAAGTCAGAATAAATTGAGGGGAACATGTATATTTCAAAAACAAAGGATAAGAACAAATGTAAAAAAAAAATCATTGTATTTCGGTCAGAGGTGTGAATCTATGGAACAGTTGTAGTGAGAATTTAAAAACATGCACCACACTTAACAAGTTTATAAAATTATTTCAAAATAATTTAATGAACAAATATAAAATACATGATTTAAAATGAATGGGTGTCATGTAAATAAATGATACTTGGAACTGGATTTTGTGTTAAAAGATAATGATTGTTTTTGTTTTGATGTGATGATTGACACCAGATATCTTGTTGTATGAGTAAGCGGGGTAGACATAATAAGCTGTCGGTTCAGCCTACACCCTGTCAGTCTGTTTTAAAGAATATCTGTGTTTTTTGTTGTAATTTTGTCTTATGAAATTATCATTATAAAATCATCATTAAAAATGATGCTTTTTGTTATGTTTGTACTGACCGAAATAAATTCCATTCATTCATTCATTCATTGCTGCTGCTCACCACACCCAGTTCTGCACCCTGCTCACTGGGCATGGGAGGACATTCTTCTGCTGCTCATTCCCCTTTAATGGGACTGGAGTTTAATATTCTGGATCTGAGACAAATAAATCAGTTCTATTTTAAACTCTGTCTCCGGTACTTAGTGAATTTATAACAGAACTAGTGTACAGTAGAGAGTTAACTCAGGCCGGCTGGACCCTGCCAGTGATTCTGTTCCACAACAGTCCTTTTAAATCCTCCCCTGTTGCTCCCCTCTTGCTCTCCCTGTGGTGATGGGTTCCAAACAGTCACCACTCTGTGGGTGAAGAGGTTTCCCTTGAATTTTCTGCAGACTGAAGAAGACGAGCTGACGGCAGTTCTGTCTGAGATAGTCTTCGCTCCTCAAATCTCTGTGCTAAGGACGAATGACATTGGTAGTTAACCTCCTTATTCAGGGCTTATTTCCACATTATGGGTCATCTTCCATGCTTCTAAAGGGTTGTTGAAAACCACCACTGTCCTCTAAAGACTGAAAGCAGAATGGGAAACCATCAGTTGGATGTTCAATGGAGCAGGGTCAGAAACCAGAGGCAGGTCTGCACAGGGCAGAGTTTGGAGCTATGGACGATGGGCAGGGTAAGAACGTATGATGAGAATGGAATCGGCAGCGGGGCGTGGCAACGAATGAGAGAGTAGCAACATTTGGAAGCTGATTGACAGGGAAAATAATTCGGTTGTTGGACTGATGACACCAGCAATGCCCGTTGTGAGGTGCTCCACTGGTCGAGGAACATGTGTGTGTTGGGAATGGTTATATCTATTGAGGGAGTTATTCCTGCTTGTTTATCCTGTAATATTAAATCCAGGTGGTTATTATGGATTATCCTAGCTGAAATAACGTATTGATTATCACAAAATTTGTAATATTTTGACTCTAAAACTGGATCAGGCTTGAATTTATGGTTCCTTTATGAAGTGATGGAGGGTATTCATGAGTTTGTATTTTAAAGCAAGATTTTTGCCACTTGATTGTACCTTTGTAAGTAATCAGATTGAGTTAAACTGCTGCAGGATCCTGGAATATGTTGGATTGTGGCTGGTTTCTCTTGGCATTTTCTGCACTTTGTGCCTTGTTTGTTTGTATTTCATGTATTTTCGATTTTTTTTTTCCTTTTGTTAACCACGTTATCATGTATTTCTGCAAGGAACACCTCTGTTTCTGGGAAGAGGTCTCCAACTCTCAGTCAGGTGCTCGTTGCTTCCTTGACACCATCTCGTCTGTTCAGATCCTTGGGATGTCTCCCATGGAGGGTCATACTCATTCCACTGGTTGATGTTTTCTTCCAGAGTGATGATTCATTTTTCTGAGTTGGTCTCTCAGTTAAGTTTTCTGGTCTGTATTTCTTATCACGATTACATATACGCACATGGAGCGCTGAATCCTGTTCATTTTTGATGAAAATATATACTTAGATTTTTTATCTGACTTCTTTGTGATTTTTTCATGTATGTTATTTCTCTTCGTCCTTCTATCCAAGATAGTGTTAATCTAAGTGGGTTTGAGTGTAAATAGTTCTTATTTATCGTTGTAAATGTTACTGATTGAAACGGGTCCAAGATATTTTTCTGAAAAAAAGTCAATGTTGGTATTGATGAAAGTGTTTATTGCCATTGTTGTATTTGTTAACTATTGAGCTGGTTTTGGCAGGATTTTTTAAGCCTTGGACTAAATTTTGTCAAAGGCTTTCCCTATTTTGCACTACTTTCTCCTTTCTGTGCTTGTTGATATTCCAGATACGTGGGTATCGAGTCTCGATGAAGAGCCTTGGCCCGAAATGTTGCTTCCCATCCATAGATGATGCCTGACATGCTGAGCTCCTCCAACACTTTGTGTGTAGTTCTCCAGATTTCTAGCAACTGCAGGTCCTCTTGTTTCCCAGATACTTATGTGTTTCTTGAAAGAACAAGCTGCTAGTGGGGTTGTGTTTCTCTGTTGGTAAAATATTAAATTAAATCTTTAGAAAGGGGTGGCATAGGGTTGCAAGGTGTAGAATTAAGGATCAGCAGATGTAAAAAAAAAACCTCATGGGAATTGTGTAGAGACCTCCAAACAGTAGTAAATATGTGGTCCACAAATTACAGTGGGAGATAGAAAATGCGTGCCAAAGGGGCAGAGTTACAGAAGACATGAGGGATTGCCATGCAGGTGATTAGGAAAATTAGGATGGTGTTGGTCTCAAGAGGAGGAATTCCTAGCATGCCTACAAGATGCTTTTTTAGAGCAGCTCGTGGTTGAGCCCACTTGGGGATGAGTTATTCTGGATTGGGTGTTGTATTGAACCAGAATCAATTAGATCACTTAAGTTCAAAGAACCCTCGGGGGCAAGTGATCTGAATATGATCAGATTCACTCTGACATTACAGAAAGAGAAGCTAACGTCAGATGTGGAATAAAGTGAATTAGAGAGGCACGAGAGAGAAAAAAATGGTCAATATTGATTTGAAAAGAACACGGGCAGGGATGAAAACAGAGCAGCAATGGCTGGAATTTCTGGAAGCAATTCAGAAGGCACAGGATATATACTTCACAAAGAGGATGTAGTATTCCAAAGGTAAGGTGACAGAACAGGCAACATAGAAACCAAAGAGAGGGCATACTAGGAAGTTAGGGGATTGGGAAGCTTTGAAAAGCAACAGTATGCAACTAAAATAATTAAGAAGGAAATGATGGAATACATACTTCGGTGAGCTAGCCAGTAATATTAAAGTGGGTACAACATTTTCCTTCAGGTAGATATAGTGTAAAAGAGAGGCGGAAGTGGATATCGGACCATTGAAAAAGGATGCTGAAGAGGTAGTAATAGGGTGGGGGTGCAAGGTGATGGCAGATGAACTGAATAAGTATTGTACATCACTCTTATTTGTCGAATTCACTGGCAGGAATATGGAAGTCCCAGATGTCAGTGGTCAGAATGTGTAAAGTTACGTTACTCGGGAGAAGGTTCTTGGGGAAACACAAAGGTCTGAAGGTAAATAGGTCACCTGGACAAGATGTTGTACACCCCAGAGATCTGAAAGAGACGGCTGAAGAAATGTGGAAGTGTTAGCAATGATTTTTCGACAATCGTTAAGGAAATTATATCCTAAGATTTTTTTCCTTCACTGCTAACCCTCTCCCAGTTTCACCCATCACCTACCACTTCTTTCACTCTCCAAACCCCACACATTTTCCTCTGGTGAGATATATTTTTCCCCCCAGTCCTGATGAAGGGTCTCGGCCCAAAACGCCGGCTGTTTACTATTTCCCATATATGCTGCCTGGCCTCCTAGGATCCTCCAGTATCCTGTGTATGTGTTTCCTGGATTTCCAGCATCCACAGATTCTCTCCTGTTTTTGATAAAAGCAAAAGGGGGGTCATATAATATACCAAGAAAATAGTGGGAAGTTAGAGGATTGGAAAGCTTTCACATAACCAACAGGAGAGAACAAAAAAAAAACACACACACAGGAGAGACGCGATGAAAAATTATTTAAGTGAGCCAATAGATGAGATGAGATTAGATTAGATTCAACTTTATTGTCATTGTGCCAAGTGCAGATACAAAGCCAATGAAATGCCGTTAGCCCCCTGCACCTGCCTTCTTGGCCTGATGCCCTGACTGATCAGCAAACTATTAGCTTCAACCTTAAATGTACGCACAAACCTGCCCCCACCCACTGTCGTCTGTGTCAGAGAATTCCACAGATTCACTGCTCTCTGACTAAATAAAATCCTCCTTAACTACTCTAAAAGGTCACTCCTCAGTTTTGAGACTGTGCCCTCTGTTATGGCTACCCCACCATTCGAAAATTCCTCTCCTCATCCGCACTATCCGGACCTTTCCACATTCGGTGGGTTTCAGTGAGATTTACTCCCCAACACCCGCATTTATTAAAAAAAAATAAGTCAGTGCAGGATTACAGGCCAAAGGCTGGCAAACGCTCCTTATATCTGAACCATTCATTCCCGGAATCGTATTCTTGAACATCCTCTGTACCCTCTCCAATGACAACACACCTTTTCTGAGATATATTCTAAGTGCGGCCTAAGTAGTGTCTTATAAACTATCAGCATTATCTCCTTGCTTATATATTCTACTCGGTTATAGTTGGCTCGTGGCCAAGTGGTTAATGTGTCGGTCTAGTGATCTGAAGGTCGCTAGTTCGAACCTCAGCTGAGGCAGCGTGTTGTGTCCTTAACTACGTCCTTAACTAAGGCACGTAACTACACATTGCTCTGCCATACACCAGTGCCAAGCTGTATGGGTCCCAGTGCCCTTCCCTTGGACAACATCGGTGGCGTGGAGAGGGAAGACTTGCCGAATGGGCAACTGCCAGTCTTCCATACAACCTTGGCCAGGCCTGCGCCCTGGAAACCTTCCAAGGCGCAAATCCATGCTCTCACGAGATAACGGATGCCCATATATATTCTACTTGAATTTAAACAAATGTCAGCATTGCATTTGCCTTCTTTACCACAGACTCAACCTGTAAGTTATCCTTCTGGGAGTCTTGCCCAAGGACTCATATTTCCTTCTGTACTTCTGTTGTGTGAACATTTTCCCCAATCAGATAATAGTTCACTGTTGCTCATTTTGCCAAACTGCGTTCACCAGCAACTTTGATGTGTTGCTTAAGTCAAGTCAAGTCGCTTTTATTGTCATTTCGACCATAAACTGCTGGGACAGTACACAGTAAAAACAAAACAACGTTCCTCCAGGACCCTGGTACTACATGAAACAACACAAAACTACACTAGACTACAGACCTTCACAGCACTACATAAAGTGCACAAACAGTGCAGGGCAGTACAATAATTAATACACAAGACAATAGGCACAGTAGAGGACAAATTGCAATATAATAATAAATGATGTAAATGTAAACAGTGTTTTAGCAGGAATTGAGAAAGAAATGAGCAAAAATTGCAAGGGGAGTGGAGTGGATGTCAGCAGACCTGGGAGCGATCACTGACTTGGCCATGCACACGGATTTCTCTCAAATGCTGTCCTGCCCGATCTTGCCCTCCCGACTGGGCATCTGAGACACTGTCAGCGCCAACAGCCTGGATGCTGCTGGTGTGGCCGGAGAGGTTATTCCCCCATCAGTATTCAAAACGTGTTCCTGTTCCGAGGGGAGCAGCCACTGGGGACCCTGCACTGTGCGACTCTTTCCCTTGACTCTCCTGCCGGACACAAAACTTTGCAGCGTCATTCACCTTAGTTGTAACCATCTCACGAAGGGATCTTCTTCCTTCTTCTTCTTCTTCTTCTTCTTCTTCTTCTTCTTCTTCTTCTTCTTCTTCTAGCGTGCCGGTCTTCTCACAGAGGGGGCAAGCTGGTCGTTCTGCAAGGCCCCAGCAGTGCAGGTTGGATGGGCAAGGAAGGACATCATAAACAGCCTGGATAAGGAACTTGATGTGATGTGAATCCACCTTCCAGAGATCATTCCACGTGATCTTTCGCTCGATCACCTGCTCCCATTTGGTCCAGGCTCCTTGCTGTTTCATTGCCACAGCTCTGCTGGTCCTCTCCTCCTCCACAGCTGCCCTTACTTCATTCTGAACCAGTTCTTGTCGCTCTTTCCCTTGTACTTTGTCAAAATGGGGGACCTCAAGGCTTCCAAGTCCAACTCTCCCCTTGGCGACTGCCCCCACCAGCACTTTGTGGCCCAGTCGCGCCTCAGCTTCTCCCACTGCAGCCTCTGCTCTCCACTCTCTTCCAGTTCTTACTGCCACTCTTGTTCTGGCAACCTTTGGATCTGAAGATTCCCGGAACTGCAGGACCTCTCTTGCTCGCAAAACCTCGAACTCCTCCTCGATGGATCTCAGGGGGAGCCTCGGTTTGCAGTTATTCCTGTACAGAGCGATGCTGCTGATGTTCCTCGGTAAACCCAGCCACCTTCGCAGGACCCGGCTGACTACCCTCTCTAATTCAGCAACAGTGGACATTGGAAATAGAGAAGCAGTGGCCAGAGGATTCTTGGTGGTACACCGTGCTGGTAAATCCATGCCTTAAACCGCCCTGGAAGGCCAGTCCTGTCAACCTCTTACAGCCGTTGTTCAAACTCCCCACAGGTGTTTCTTATTGCCGCCTTATCTCTGAGTGTGGCATCAAACATCTTCCCAAGACTTTTAACAGCGCTCTCTCTGATGGTAGGAATTGGAATGTCCTCAATAGCGAAACGAAACTTATCCCGTACTCTCCCTTTCTTCAGCACTACAGATCTAGATTTTTCAGGCTTAAAGGACATCCTTGCCCACCTCATCACCCTTTCCAGCCCCTCAAGGATCCACCTCGCACCAGGCAGTGACTCCGTAGTGATGGTCAGATCATCCATGAAGGCTCGTATTGGTAATTGGCGGATCCCAGATCTTGATTTCGGGCCTCGACACTCCGGCTCTGAAGATTTTACCAGCGTGTTCATTGCCAGGACGAAAAGGATGACAGAGATGGCGCAGCCTGTGATGATCCGAATCTCCAGCCGGCACCAGTCTGATGTCATTGGCCCTGTTGAGACTCTCAGGTGGAAGCTTCTGATTCCTGCAGGGACATGGTGCCTCCTCAGAGCGTCTTCAACAACCTTGTGGGGGATTGACGCACAGGCATTGGCCAAATCCAACCACAGAACCACTAAGTCACCCTTATTCTCTCTGGCCTCTGTCAGGAGCCGTGTGATGACTCCAGTGTGCTCCAAGCAGCCTGGTTCCCTTGGGACGCCGCCCTTCTGGACGGAGGCATCAATGTAATTGTTCCTCAGGAAGTACTCTGTCAGGCGCTCTGCCACCACCCTGAAGAAGATCTTCCCTTCAACACTCAGCAAGGATATTATCCTAAACTGGCTGATGTTCTTGGAGTTCTCTTCTTTTGGAATCCACTCCCCGTTTGCATACTTTCATTGCTGGGGCACTTTGCCTCTGTTCCAGACGACCTTGAGGATTCTCCACAGCCGCCGGAGAAGCCGGGGGCAGCGTTTGTAGATGTTGTAGGTGGTGTCACTCGGCCCAGGAGCTGAGCCAGCTCTGGCTTTCTTGACTACTTGCTGAACCTCCTTGGAGAGAGGCCGTCGAAGGTCGAAAACCTCTGTTGGTTCTGTGGGGGCGATGCGGGCATCACAGTCTCCCAGTTCAACTTCCCTGTCCGGATTGCTGAAGGTACCTCGAAGATGGCGATCCATCTGTTCCTTTGTGCAGGACAGCTTCCCGCTTCTCTTCTGTCCCAGCAGCTGTTTGGTGAACTGAAATGGGTGACTGATAAATGCAGATCGTTCTGTGTTCTTTCTCTCCTGCGCCTCCGATGTTGCTCCGCTCTTCTCAGAGTAATGAGCCTTTTCCTCAGCATCCGGCGCGGTTCTTCCAGTGGTCCCCTTTCCTCACGGTTTGACAATCCATGTTGTTGCTTGAGCGCCTCGAGTTCTCATTGTTCTTGATGAACCCAGGTCTGTCGATCTCCACCTCCATTTACTTCACACGGTCAGTCAGGAGCTACAGCTGGTGCATGTCCCTCATGTTTATTTATCGGGGACACTGACCTCCCACATCCTGAGGCAGAGAACGTCACTGGCAGAACTGCCATTCTTGCTACTCCAACTGGAGAGAGATACTGAAACAAAAAAAAACATCTTCTAAAATTTCACGTCCTCGGGTACAACACCTCATATGCCATTCCTCTGCCCACATTTCCAGCTGCTCTGTGTTCTGCTGAATCCTTTGAAACTTTCTTCAATAACCACAACTGCACCAAATTCTTGTTTCAACTATGCTTTTCCTGGTTGGTGTCTATAGCCCATGTTAAACGGCGTAAATTATTGGCTCATCTGCAGTCCTCTACAGCAAAATGTGTGATTCAAAATAGACTACAGGTATCTCTGTGAAAGATCCTGCCATCTGCAATCTTGCCCCATTCACTCAATAACCTGGAGTGAATTTTATTCAGTCCTGGTGAGTTATCAACCTTCCTGTTCTATGAGAGTCCCAGTGCTCCCAGCAATGTGTTAGCAATGTGCGTGGAATATCATCGGATCCTTCCTGATGCCTCCCCACCCCGCACCGCCATCACTTTGTGTTTGGGGAATACTGCCGTGAAATATACATTTGGTGATGTGGTCACATATCCCGGCTCCAAACATTCTTTCACTCCTCCACCACTGAGTTGGCTACATTCCTGCTTTCTCTGCAGTGCCCCTTTTGTTTGTTAATGTACCTAGAAGGTGTTCTCTCCAGGCTTGCTCAGCAAAATTATTCCCTGTCCCCTACCATCTTTCAGCACTGCAGATTATCTGTTCAACTTGCATATTGCTGCATATCCATCAAGGGCATTGTCTATTTTCCACTTTCTAAACGTTCCTTATAATTCCTTTTGCTTTTTGACAGCATTTACAACATCTCTAATCATACAATGTCTGGATTCTTGTCTTTCCCCCTCATATAAACCATTTGAATTTTGAACCACTCATCATTAAATAACTCTCAGACGTCAGGTGTGAGTTACAGCTACTCCCGGCCTTTGCTCTCCCCAGCTCCTACCTAACATATTTCTCATTACCTTGCAACACACACAAAATGCTGGAGGAACTCAGCATGTAAGGAAAATAGTAAACTCTCAACATTTCGGGCACAGACCCTTTAAAAAGTCCGGAAGAAAGTAATGAGAGGTCAGGATAAGAAGGTGGTGGAAGGTGAGCAGGAAGTACAAGGTGGGAAGTGATCATCAGCTGCCCTTAGTTTAGCAAAATCCTCCAAGATTGTGTCCATCTTTGAGGATGACTGTTATCAAAATGGTCTCCCACTGAAATTCATCAATTGCAAGGGTCATGCCCAGTGCAAGGTCTATTAAGTGTCCCTAATGCATCTGCCTTTACCGCCATCCCTAGCAGTAAACTCCACACATTTTCTGTGCTTAAAAGTTATCCTCAGTCATCCGCACAACACCCCCCCCAAAAAAAAACATACACACATTTTTCTCCCATCACCTTAAAACTGGGCCTCCTTGTTTTAACAACTTTCCCTTTGGAAAACATGCTCTGGATTTCCACTCATTTGATACCTCCTATCATTTTGTCTACCTCAATCAAGTCCCCTCTCATCCTGCTTCCTGCCAAAGAGAAAAGCCCTATCGTACTCCACCTATTCTCACAAGATACTTCCTGTGTAGTTCAATGTTGAAAGTAAATTTATTGTTAAAGAACAAATGTCAACATATACATTTTGTTGCGGGCATGCACAGTAAATACAAAGATACAAGAAGGAATGAATGAAAAACTGCACACATAAAAGACTGGCAAATCACCAATGTAGAACAGACAACAAAGAGACTAAATTGTGAAAGTAAACAAAAAGCAAAGCAAAACGGATGATAAATATGCAGTAATAATCAAGAACATGAGCTGTGGATTCCCTGAGAGCGAGTTCATTGTTGTGTTGAGTGACATTATCCCCTCTGCTTCCGAAGCCTGATTGTTGGGGTTTAATAGCTGTTCCTGAACCTGGTGCTGTGGGACCTGGGGCTCCTGTAACTCCTTCTTGATGGCAGCATGGAGAAGAGAGCATCGCCTGGATGATGGGGTCCTTGAATGTGGATGCAGCTTTCCTGTGACAGCGCTCCTTGTAGATGTGTTCAGTGGTGAGGAGGGCTTTACCTGTGATGGACTGGCTGCATCCACAGCATTTCAATTGTTATTGCATTCAAGGGCATCGGTGTTTCTAAACCAGACCAGTCAGGCTATTCTCCACTAAATATCCAGAGAACATTATCAATTTTTTAGAGGACATGCTAAATCTGCACAAGCTGACATAGTATAGGCTGTAAATGCTGGTAAGTATTTCCAGGATGCCAACAAATTCCACTCCTCAGAGCCTCGACACTAAGAAAATCTGAGTAAATGTTGGGGAAATTACAGCCACACACTACTCTTTCCAACTTTACAGAACCTGCCTACGTTTCTGTTCCTCTTTCTGCCAGCAGCATTTCAAAAACCTTTGCAAATTGAAGCACACATCATTCAAGGTTCTCCTTTGTCAACTCTCTGTTACATCCTGAGAGATGTCCAGTGGGATTGAGGGGATAGATAGTGTTCATGAATTGTAGTACAATATCACGTTTGTACAGTTCCCTGTCCTTGAAGTGTTTAACGGTGGAGTACAGTGCTGGGTGTGTACAGGAGCGTGTGCTCACTGCACAGTGCTGTGAGTTTTATTGTTCTGTGTCCTGGTAGTGAAGGTCTAGATATTGTAAAGTTCACTGTCCCTGTAGTCAAATGTTGATTATACTTGTGCAGTCACATGCGCAGGATATGCTTACACCAGAGATAGACCATTCCGTTCCCTTACAGTACGGGTCAGATGTTGTTAAGATCTCTGTTCTTACAGTATGGTTCCGGCAGTTTAAACATCGCATTTAACTGCATATGATTTGTGTCCCCCAATGGTCTAAATCCCCCAAAGGACTTACTCATCTAAATGGTCTGAGAGACCCAACAGCACCTCCTCTTTAGTATCAACACGCTGGAGAATATCACCATACCGCCTTTCTCATCACGCTTTCCTCCTTCTACACTGAGTGAACATCAGTATTCATTTACTACCTCACATGCTAACTCTGGCTCCGGGCATAAACTCCCGCCTTTGTCCCTGAGTGGTCCTGTCCTCACCCCACTCCACTGTTCTTTCTGTGTATGCATAAGATGCATTGGGATTCCCATTGATCCTCCTGAATGAGGACATTTCCAGGTCACTCTTCACTCTCCTGATTCACTGTGTGACTTCTTTCTTGCTCCCTGTATGTTTCTCCAAGAACCCGTCCAATTTCATCTTCCTCGTCCTTGCACATGACTCCTCTTATATTTTTAAATAAATACAATATTTCTCATCACCCTAAGTTCCTGACCATCCCTGTCCCTCTCTACCCTCCTCACAGGGAAAGGGAACTAATAAATTCTGACCGGTTGGGCTGTACGTGACTCTCACATGTCAGACATCAGCTAATAGCAGCTCCATCCAGTAACAACCAGTAACATCAGCTCCCAGCCTACTCTCTATGACACCTGCCCAAGTCTTCCACAAACTTACATTCATCCACCTTCAGGTTCAGTCTCATCCTTATTCAATAACTAGCTGAAACCCTTCAGAATTATAATCCTTAAATCTTTCCCAGTGGAATTCCAGACATCTCGCTAGGCTCATTGACCAATAAAATGTCAAGTATGTCCCCCTCCCTGGTGGATCATCTACATACTCTGTCCGGAAACGTTCCTGAGCACAACGAACAAATAATACCCCATCCAAGTATCAGGCAGTAAGGATGTCTCAGTCATTCTGGGGAGACTATTTACCAACTACAGCTACTCTGTTGTTTTCACATCAGCCCATAATCTGCTGACATATCTGTCCCTCTCTCTTACTGTCTATCGGGAGGCCTGCAGTATAATCCCATCACAGTGATTGCACCTTTCTTATTCCTCAGTTCTACCCGCATTGTCTGACTGGATGAGCCTTCGAGATAACCTCAACCTTGTGACATTGTGCCTGATCATCAACGCAGCTCCCCACCCTCATCTACCCCCCTCTGCACTGTCTGAATCACATGAATCCTGGAGTGTTTCGATACCAGTCCTGCCCTTCTCTCGACCAGATCTCTATAATGGATGAATCACCGTGACATGTACTAATCCGGGCTCTCAGTACATCTGCTTTCACTGTTGTACACCCTGCTCTGAAATAAACGCACTTCTGCCCTCCGCTGCCACCGTGCTCATCAACTCGGCCGTATCTGGACTTCCTGTTAGGGTCCTCGACCTCATCTCAACCTTCCGCTCATTGCAACTTACTGACCTGTAGCTCTGGATCCCAACACCCCCTCCATATGCCACATGTTAAAAATCATCACCGTGTCTCCTGCAAGCTTCCCTGTGAGAATATTACATCCCCTTCACTGTAACCCATCCTCCTGACACCAGTCCCACTTACCCTGCAAGAGGGACCAATGATCTTATTTCCTGATGCTCTCCCTCCTGCACCAGATAATTAGCCACAGATTTAACTGTACCAACTTAGTATATCTTATATCGCAAGCATGTGGCATCTGAAGGAATCCTGCAATCACTACGCAAGAGTTCCTATTTCCGAACTTTCAGACCAACTCCCTTAATTCTCTTTGCAAAACATTGTCTTTCTGTTATTAGTTCTAATAAGAACCACAACCTCCGACTGCTCACCCTGCCGTTTCAGAATGGCCCGAACTGTCTCAGAGACATCCTTGGTCATGGCCTGATAGGGGTGACGCACCATCCTGCAGTCTCACTCATTTCCACAGATACTCCTGTCTGTGTCCCCCGCTAAAATGTTTGCTACATCTGATTCATATCTTTCCATCCCATGTATTTAGGTGCTTTCTAATAGCCTGCTTGTAATGAACATTATTTTAAAAATCATTTATTGTATTCTTCTTTGATTCAGCTCAGGCCATTTACGTATGCATTCGCAAACAAAGGAGACAGCACACGTATTGAAACCACACAATTTGTTAGAACTCATAGTATTTTAATACAGAACAAAAAAAACTAATGTCTACAGTAGAAGCTGTACATAATTCAAAATAATACTTATCATCCACTAAACAAGCCGATCTCAGTGATAGAGTGAAACCACAGATCCCGCAATGTCACACAGCCTGTTTTCTATCTATCTATCTATCTATCTATCTATCTATCTATCTATCTATCTATCTATCTATCTATCCGTCTGTCTGTCTATCTCCCTCTCCCTCACCCTCTCTCTCTGTCCCTCCCGCTCTCTCTTTCTGTCTCCCTCTCCCTCTCTCTGTCTCTATCCCTCTCTCTCTCTCTCGCTCTCTCTCCCTCTCCCTCTCTCTGTCTCTATCTCTCTCTCTCTCTCTCGCTCTCTCTCTGTCTCGCTCAAGATGTCTTGGTCGCTTCAATATCTCGCTCTCTCTCTCATTCTATTTTCTCTGCCTCTACCAAACGCCCTCTCCCTCGCGCTCACTGTCACGACATCTCCGTGGCGCCCTCTCCCTCACGGTCACTCTAGCGTCGTCTCCGTGGCGCCCTCTCCCTCACGGTGACTCTAGCGTCGTCTCCGTGGCGCCCTCTCCCTCACGGTCACTCTAGCGTCGTCTCCGTGGCGCCCTCTCCCTCACGGTCACTCTAACGTCGTCTCCGTGGCGCCCTCTCCCTCACGGTCACTCTAGAGTCATCTCCGTGGCGCCCTCTCCCTCACGGTCACTCTAACGTCGTCTCCGTGGCGCCCTCTCCCTCACGGTCACTCTAACGTCGTCTCCGTGGCGCCCTCTCCCTCACGGTCACTCTAACGTCGTCTCCGTGGCGCCCTCTCCCTCACGGTCACTCTAGCGTCGTCTCCGTGGCGCCCTCTCCCTCACGGTCACTCTAACGTCGTCTCCGTGGCGCCCTCTCCCTCACGGTCACTCTAACGTCGTCTCCGTGGCGCCCTCTCCCTCACGGTCACTCTAACGTCGTCTCCGTGGCGCCCTCTCCCTCACGGTCACTCTAACGTCGTCTCCGTGGCGCCCTCTCCCTCACGGTCACTCTAGCGTCGTCTCCGTGGCGCCCTCTCCCTCACGGTCACTCTAGCGTCGTCTCCGTGGCGCCCTCTCCCTCGCGCTCACTGTGACGACATCTCCGTGGCGCCCTCTCCCTCACGGTCACTCTAGCGTCGTCTCCGTGGCGCCCTCTCCCTCACGGTCACTCTAACGTCGTCTCCGTGGCGCCCTCTCCCTCACGGTCACTCTAGCGTCGTCTCCGTGGCGCCCTCTCCCTCACGGTCACTCTAGAGTCGTCTCCGTGGCGCCCTCTCCCTCACGGTCACTCTAGCGTCGTCTCCGTGGCGCCCTCTCCCTCACGGTCACTCTATCGTCGTCTCCGTGGCGCCCTCTCCCTCACGGTCACTCTAAGGTCGTCTCCGTGGCGCCCTCTCCCTCACGGTCACTCTATCGTCGTCTCCGTGGCGCCCTCTCCCTCACGGTCACTCTATCGTCGTCTCCGTGGCGCCCTCTCCCTCACGGTCACTCTATCGTCGTCTCCGTGACGCCCTCTCCCTCACGGTCACTCTAGCGTCGTCTCCGTGGCGCCCTCTCCCTCACGTGCTGTCGTGCGCGCCCTTTCCTCGCGATGTCTCCTTCGCTCTCTCCTTCGCACAAAACGGGAAAAGAGTAAACAGTTGACAGGACTCTGGTGAAGGATCTTGACGCGAAACGCTGACAGTTTATTCTTTTCCATAAATGCTGCCTGGCCTGCTGAGTTCCTCCAGCTTTCTGTGTGAGGAAAAGAGTAAACAGTCGACGTTTCGTGGCGAGACCCTTCATCAGGATCTGATTTTGTGTGTGTTGTTTTGTATTTCGAGCGAATGCAGGTTCTCTCGTGTTTGTTTTGTCACTCTGTTCATCACATTGTTTCCATTTACCCACAAGTGGGGGGATAGAATAGGGAGCATGAAGGCAGCTGACTTGTAATACTTTACAGCATTTATTTCTAATGTTTAATGAGTTTCAAAATCCGATTCAATGGGTATTTCACCGCATTCTTCAGTTCCTCTCGGAATTTGCTCTGAGTCAGGGCGTAAATACACGTGTTGGTGCAGGAACTGAGAACCTGCAGCATTTCCGTTGTCTGTCCTGTGATGTAACGGGGATCCGTGACGAAATAAAAGAAAACCTTTGAAATCCGTTGATAGATGGAAAATACCACCCTTGTTCCCCATAACGATATGAAACTACCGGTTATGCTGAAGAGCAAAACAATGGATTTGCGTCGGTTCTCCATCTCCCGAACTAGTCATTCGCTCCACTCTTTTGTCCCCAGAGCCCCCTGCGGGCTCGACTGGCCGCTAGAATTCCCCTGACCGTCAGGATATTGAACAGCAAAATCAGAAAGAATGGGACACAAGGGGTTAAAATTAGGTGAAACATCTCAATTGCCGCCCATGAGGGAGAGTTTGTGTAACTCGGTGTAAAAACACAACCCCAGGGAACACCATCAATTATCTCTCTGGGCCCGAATACAAAGCCGGAGGGGACAGTCTCCAAACAGGCCAGCACACTCACTGTCCCGACAACCACAGCCGCCGTTCTCTCGGTGCAATATTTTGTTTTCAGCTTCTCACAAAGCCACAAATCGATCGACGGTGAAAGCTACAGTCAGCCAGACTGAGGCCGCAGTGCTCGCATTCATCAACCATAGAATGACTCTGCACACAGGAGTGATGAACAGGAACGATCAGGGAAAATAAATCGGAGCAGTCCAGCTCAGCAGCGGATGCGAGATAACGACCAGGAGATCGGCCGCTGCCATTCCCACCAGGTAGCGAGTGACACATTTGGAGAGACCGCACTTTCCCCGGGACAGGATCACAATCGCCACCAAGTTCGCTGGAAGAGAGACGGGAACAGCAAGTTGAGAAAATACTGAGCAGAAGCCAATGCGGAAGTTTGAGGGGATCCTGTAATATTTCCACTTTATTGTTGTATTTAGCGGTGGGAAGGTTGAGAGAGGGCGCAGAGCTGGCGGGGAGAGAGAAGGAGTTCATACTGTAAAATAATGTCAATATGGTCTGAATACAGATTCCTTACTGATGAGCGAAATGTGAAGAGACAGCGCAAAGATAAAACTGGGTAACTACTTCCTCAGGGTCAATACTGGATGGAACATATTCTGCCGGCCATTTCCGCGTCTCCTCCTGATGAAATGAATAAAACCGGACGCCGATGGCGGGATTCTTCCGTTCGTCCATTAGCAACTTCCATGGCGATCCTGGTCAGCGACAGAACATCCGAAGGACGGAACAAAAACAGGAAATGCTGGAAACACTCACCCAGGCGAAACAGAATATGTGGGAAACAGTTAAAGTTTCTCTCCTCAGGATTGTTCTGAGAGAGACCCCGGACACGAGTGTTAACTGGTTTCTCTTCCCATACAAGCTGCTTGGGGCTCAGTGTTTCCAGCATTCCCAGAGTTTGTTTCCTGTTCCAGCATTTACCACCTCGCTGACTTTACAACAGAACACTGACTGATTCGAACAGATACTGCGCAGACCGACACAACCTCACAGACAGACATGACGCCTCCCAATGAACCCATCACAGGGAAGCAGGGGAGAGGAATTCAACGTCCAGCAGCGAACTCGTTGCCGTAGTCCGATGTCTGTAACGGTGTCAGGTGTAGATATAATAGAATACATTTCACAGTATTGATAACTATGAAGCACGCGTCGGCTGTGTTAATTGACAGCATCGACTTCACTGTGTTGTCCATCATCTGCTTTCTCTTCAGTCATATCTCAGACATTTACTAAAAATCCATTGGATTGATTGGTGCTCCGCAGTGGACAATCACATACATTCAAATGCAGACGATCAATTGGCATAAGCTTGGCCGGCTGTATAAACACAATATTTGCTAATGCAGTGCAGTTACTACAAGAGCAAAAGCAGAGAGGCGAACATCTCATTATTAATCACAAACCGCTGGAAGAACGCTGCCTGACCCGCTCAGTCTCACAGAAAGTGGCTGATTGGCTGATTTCCTATAGCGGTTTGCTTTTAGATAGAAATCCCAGCATCTGTAGTCCCGGTGTTTCCACTCCATTCCCGAAATGCGGAATGCCGGGACTGGAATGTGAGAGTTTAAACCAGCGGCAGAATCAATCACGTCATTGGGATTGAACTTCAACATCCACCCACGGCAGCTGACACCGCGGCTTACCGGCAATTCCAAAGGCAGAAATAAATGGATAGTAAACGCCTTGTATTCGCCAGATGACTGGATACACCATTCCAGTGAGCAGCTGTGATCTGTGCTGCTCCTGTACTTCCAGCTCCGGCAGAAAGCTGATGCAGTCCAAGCGGCCCTGATTTATACAGAGGGTGTGTCTCCGGAGACACGGGTATACGCCTCACCAACTTTCTTAGTTACAGATCTTTGAACAAACACTTTAATTCAATACCATTGCCTCTATTGTAAATATTGCGGCGATTGGAGACAAATACATCAAAGTTCTTTGGCATTTCCTCAGCAGCGTCTCTGGTGGAAATGGGCCGGTAGATTTACTTTCAAAGACTGAGCTTTGTCACGAAGCAGCTACACTTACAGATTTCATCTTTTTGTTGGCTAATTATTCATCTCTGAACGGAGACCAGCGACAATGACCGACCCCTTCCTCTGTCCCTGCAGTTTTCCATTTTGATCTGTCCTTCAGTCCTTCAGCTTCCTCCTGGTGACACTCTCACACACACGCGCCCCGTCCCCGTCCCCCCACACACTCACACAGAGTGAGAGAGAGAGAGAGAGAGAGAGAGAGAGAGAGAGAATTGCACAAATGTATTCCTATCTTATAGTGACTGTCCTATTGTACATACTGTTTATTATAAGTCACTATAAATTGCACATTGCAAATTTAGACAGAGAAAAAACACAGATTTTTACTTCTCATGTATATAAAGCCTGTACGTAATGAAGTCAATACAATTTGAAATACAGAAACACAGATTCGAACAAAGATACAATAGAGAGACCGAGATCAGGATGGAAACGGTAAAATGAGCACGTTGCTAATGTACAAAGACGAGAAAATCTGAAGATGTTGGCAATCCAGGGCAAAACAAGGAACTCTGCTGAGTTCCTCCAGCATTTTGTGTGTCACGTTGCTGATGTAACAATCTTTAATGGGTATCTTAAATCAGTCAAAGGTCAAAAGAAATTGAGAATAAATATTTCAGTCTGCAAAGGAATGGGCAAACTGCTTAAATAATAAAGAAATATACTCGAAACAGGGTGATGAATAGATGCAGGATGGCTAGAAGTGAACGAGAGAAAGACAATCGTGAGATAACACGGTAGATGACAGAGAGAGAAAGAGGGAGCGAGAGACAGAGAGAGAGAGAGAGAGAGAGCGAGAGAGAGAGAGAGAAGGAGGGAGAGAGGGAGAGAGAGAGAGAAGGAGGGAGAGAGGGAGAGAGAGAGAGAGAGAGAGAAGGAGAGAGGCCGATAGGCAAACTGACAAATGGATAGGTCAAGCAGGCAGAGAGACAGCCAAAAACAGATGCATAGATTACAGGATTGTGGTGTTACTCCTGTATCTCCGAGTCTCTGTTACAATGTGAGAGAGTGGGGTTCATTCTGTACCTGTCAGTCTATCATACAGTATGAGAGTGTGGGGTTAATTCTATACCTCTCAGTCTATGATGCAGTGTGAGAGAGGATTCAGCTGTGGCTGGATGGGAGACGCCAGAGAGTAGTGGTGGATAACCGTGCGTCAGATTGGAGAGCGGTGTGTAGCGGTGTGCCTCATGGATCTGTACTGGGTCCAGTGTTGTTTGTCATATATATTAATGATCTGGATGATGGGGTGGTAAATTGGATTAGTAAATATGTAGATGATACTAAGATAGCTGGCGTTGTGGATAATGAAGTAGGTTTTCAAAGCTTGCATAAAGATTTAGGCCAATTAGAAGAGTGGGCTGAAAGATGGCAGATGGAGTTTAATGCTGGAAAGTGTGAGGTGCTACATTTTGGTAGGGCTAATGAAAACAGGACAGACATGGTAAATGGTAGGGCATGGAAGAATGCTGTAGAACAGAGGGATCTAGGAATAATGGTGCATAGTTCCCTGAAGGTGGAATCTCATGTGGATAGGGTGGTGAAGAAAGCTTTTGGTATGCTGGCCTTTATAAATCAGTGCATTGAGTATAGGAGTAGGGATGTAATGTTGAAATTGTGTAGGGCATTGGTAAGGCCAAATTTTGAGTATTGTGTACAGGTCTGGTCACCGAATTATAGGAAAGATGTCAATAAAATTGAGAGAGTACAGAGGCGGTTTACTAAAATATTGCCTGGGTTTCATCTCCTAAGTTACAGAGAAAGGTTGAACAAGTTGGGTCTTTATTCTTTGCAGCGTAGAAGGTTGGGGGGAGGGGGGACTTGATAGAGGTGTTTAAAGTTATGAGGGGGATTGATAGAGTTGACGTGAATAGGCTTTTTCCATTGAGAGTGGTGGAGATTCAAACAAGAGGACATGAGTTGAGAGTTAAAAGGCGAACGTTTCGGGGTAACATGAGGGGGAACTTCTTTACTCAGACAGTTGTGGCTGTGTGTAACGAACTTCCAGCAGGTGGTTGAGGCCGGTTCGATGTTGTCGTTTAAAGTTAAATTGGGTAGACATATGGACAGGAAGGGAATGGAGGGTCATGGACCGAGTGCAGGTCGGTAGGACTAGGTGAGAGTAGGAGTTCGGCACGGACTAGAAAGGCCAACAAGGCCTGTTTCCGTGCTGGAATTGTTATATGGTTATATGAAGATTGTGGGGTTCACTCTGTACCTGTCAGTCTATACTTCTGTGTGAGAATGTTGAGTTCATTGTGTATCTGTCAAATCACTCTGTAAGAATTGTTTTCTGATGCCAAACTGAAATCTCCCTTTAACCAGTCTCCACGTTTCCTTGTAGATAGATTAATTTTGAAGTAGCACTTGGCATCCTACTGATCTCTACCTTCAATGTTTCTGAACACTACTTCTATCATATCTCCTCTCATTATATGTCAACTTAGGCCAAATAGATTTAATTCTGTTAATCATTTCTG
Organism: Mobula hypostoma; assembly: GCF_963921235.1. Lineage (NCBI taxonomy): Eukaryota > Metazoa > Chordata > Chondrichthyes > Myliobatiformes > Myliobatidae > Mobula > Mobula hypostoma. Next base: position 7,003,556 of record NC_086129.1, on the reverse strand, counting down.
CATAGCTCACACCCTGCAGTCCTGCAACGAGAATAGTCGCCCTTCTCTGATCTCTTACCAGTGTCTTCACATCCCTTACAAAATATAGAGATCAGAATTGTACACAGCTCTCAAGGCGTGGCCTCACAAATGCATGAAACAGCTTAAGGAGACGTCTCAAGCTCTGAACTCCGCTGAGCGCATTATATAGCCCAAAATTATATTCGCCTTCCTCATTGCTTCAGTGCATTGCCTAGATGTTGATAGTAATGTCTTCCAGGAGACTCAAATCCTTCTCATACAATGCACTTTCTTACTCAAGACCCCCATTGTATATTTATATCTAATACTTCCACTTCCTATATGTAATATTTTACATTTACTTACATTAAATTTCACCTGTCATTTATCTGCCCGCATCAGGACTTTGTTTAGATCCACCTGTATTCTGCTGCCTGAATGTTATCAGCCCATCTCTCCAATTTTATGTCGTCTTCAGACTTAGCTAGTTTATTAGTTCTGTGCTTATCCAAATCATTAATGTAAATAAAAACAGCAGCAGCCCCAAAAATGATTCTTGTGGACCCTCACTTTTAACATCTTCCGAGTGTGAAAATGATCCTTTCACCACTAATCTTTCCTTTCTGTTTTTGAGACAATTCTGCACACATTCACATCCCATACCCTGAATGCTTACCTCCTGCAATTTGAATATTAACCTCTTCTGGGGTACCTTCTCAAAATCCTTCTGAAGTCCAGGTAAATGATATCTCATCTTTGTTGTTATCATAAATTTTAGTTCCTCCGTCATAGACCTGCAACATATCGGTAAAACATGATTTAACCTTTCTGAACCCATGTTGCCTTTCTGATAACAGAAGACCATATAACTTTAAGATATAGGAGCAGAACTGGGCCAGTCGGCCCATCGAGACTTGTCCAACATTCAGTTATGACTTATCCTTTCTTTCTCCTGCTCAAACCCTTCTCCAGGCTTTTCCCCCATCAGCTTTGATGCCATGTCCAATTGCTACATACCTCAAGGAGATCTTCTGATTTTCTTGTGAGAATGATGTAATGGTCTTTTGGAGGTCACCTGATGTAATTTTCACGCCGATGTGAGGTCACATGATGACATGTTCACCACGGGTCTAAAAGGGAAGACACCTGATGATGCAGTTAGTTTTCCAGTTAGGACGTCAATGAGATACTCCGCTCCTCTGCTCATTTGCATTATGACGCAGTTTTGATTTTAAACGGAGTTTTATGTTTTAATGTAAGGTACAGAAGTCTGAGCCGGCAGTTTGACTAATCGCTGCCAGATTTGTTAATGTATCTTTTCAGTAACATTGGAGAGTGAAGACGGGACCCCGAAGCAGACGTTCAACTGGTTTGGAAAGGATGGACCATAATTGAATTCGTTCAAGAAAGAGTGATCTGCTTGAGATAGCTTCGCTAAAAAGTCTCTGCAGGGTCTGTTGTACGGAGGAGGATGCTCAGTGCCTTTAAAACCGTTTTATTTCCGTCGTCGTGAATCCTGTGGACAAGGCAGGATCCGACTGGGAGTGGCAGTGACGTCGTGTCTTCGAGAATTCGTTAGTTCATGAAAGTCTCTCCTAATTGACTATATAAATCTCTTGGACTTCAACATTTACCATTCGAGGAACTTGCTTTAAGAACTGGTTTCGCATTTATCGCTTTAAGAACTAGTACTGAGTAGCGGGTCACTGTAAGGCCGCATAGCCATTTACTTCCGGTTAGGGTGTTCGGTTTTTTTTTCATTGTTTATCAGGGTTTAATAAATGCTTGTTTGTTGATAAATCCTGACCCGATATATTCATTGTTGCCGATCACGTCACATTAATTGGGGGCTCGTACGGATATGTTCCGATTTTGAGTTTAAGTGCTTGTTTAATTATCAAACCTGATTTGGAAAAGGGAATATACCTGATTCTTTTGTTTGATTGGGGTGTGAGTGGTATTCGGCAGCAACAGATGTTGACTAGTTTATGGAAACACCAAACCAGGAAGTTTTAGTGAATGCCAGAAAACCTGAGGTGTCGGAGATTGCTAAAAGGTTAAACCTTAAAGGTATTACGAAGGGTACAACTAAGCCCATAATTCAGAGAAAAATCACCGAGTATTACGTAAGTTTGTGGGAGTTTGATGAGGAGGTGTTAGGGAGGTTTCTAATGAGTCACTAGAAATGCAGCTGCATCTTGAACAGATAAAGTTTGAGAAATTTAAAGTGGAAATGGCTGAAAGAGAGGCAATTAAAATAAGAGAATTTCAATAAAGAGGAGCTGAAAAGCTGAGGAAACTTGAGCTAGAGATGGAGAAATTAAAGTTTAACTTCTTCACTTAAATTATCCTGATTATGAATCTCAGCAAATGGTCCAGCTAGGAAGGGAGTTGAGAAAAAGGACCGCAAAGGTAGTAATCTCGGGATTACTGCCTGTGCCACGCGACAGTGAGAGTAGGAATGCGATGAGGTGGAGGATAAATGCGTGGCTGAGGGATTGGAGCAGGGGGCAGGGATTCAAGTTTTTGGATCATTGGGACCTCTTTTGGCGCAGGTGTGACCTGTACAAAAAGGACGGGTTACACTTAAATCCTCGGGGGACCAATATCCTGGCAGGGAGATTAGCGGGGGCTACTGAGGTGACTTTAAACTAGAATGGTTGGGGGGTGGGAATCAAATTAAAGCGGCTAGGTGTGAGGAGGTTAGTTCACAACAGAGGGATGGGAACCAGTGCAGAGAGACAGAGGGGTGTAAAGTGAGCGTAGAAGCAAAAAGTACAAAGGGGAAAAGTAAAAGTGGCAGGCCGACAAATCCAGGGCAAGCATTAAAAAGGGCTAAGAGAGTTGTAAAAGAGTGCCTGAAGGCTTTATGTGTCAATGCAAGGAGCATTCGTAATAAGGTGGATGAATTGAAAGTGCAGATTGTTATTAATGATTATGATATAGTTGGGATCACAGAGCCATGGCTCCAGGGTGACCAGGGATGGGAGCTCAACGTTCAGGGATATTCAATATTCAGGAGGGATAGACACGAAGGAAGGGGAGGTGGGGTGGCGTTGCTGGTTAAAAAAGAGATTAACGCAATAGAAAGGAAGGACATAAGCCGGGAAGATGTGGAATCGATATGGGTAGAGCTGCGTAACACTAAGGGGCAGAAGACGCTGGTGGGAGTTGTGTACAGGCCACCTAACAGTAGTAGTGAGGTCGGAGATGGTATTAAACAGGAAATTAGAAATGTGTGCAATAAAGGAACAGCAGTTATAATGGGTGACTTCAATCTACATGTAGACTGGGTGAACCAAATTGGTAAAGGTGCTGAGGAAGAGGATTTAACATAAAAAAGCAAGGACATGGCAGACCAATTGAATAATTACTTTGGTTCTGTCTTCACTAAGGAGGACATAAATAATCTTCCAGAAATAGTAAGGGACAGAGGGTCCAGTGAGATGGAGGAACTGAGCGAAATACATGTTAGTAGGGAAGTGGTGTTAGGTAAATTGAAGGGATTGAAGGCAGATAAATCCCCAGGGCCAGATGGTCTGCATCCCAGAGTGCTTAAGGAAGTGGCCCAAGAAATAGTGGATGCATTAGTGATAATTTTTCAAAACTCGTTAGATTCTGGACTGGTTCCTGGGGATTGGAGGGTGGCTAATGTAACCCCACTTTTTAAAAAAGGAGGGAGAGAGAAACCGGGGAATTATAGGCCGGTTAGCCTAACGTCGGTGGTGGGGAAACTGCTGGAGTCAGTTATCAAGGATGTGATAACAGCACATTTGGAAAGCGGTGAAATGATCGGACAAAGTCAGCATGGATTTGTGAAAGGAAAATCATGTCTGACGAATCTCATAGAATTTTTTGAGGATGTAACTAGTAGAGTGGATAGGGGAGAACCAGTGGATGTGGTATATTTGGATTTTCAAAAGGCTTTTGACAAGGTCCCACATAGGAGATTAGTGTGCAAACTTAAAGCACACGGTATTGGGGGTAAGGTATTGGTGTGGGTGGAGAATTGGTTAGCAGACAGGAAGCAAAGAGTGGGAATAAACGGGACCTTTTCAGAATGGCAGGCGGTGACTAGTGGGGTACCGCAAGGCTCAGTGCTGGGACCCCAGTTGTTTACAATATATATTAATGACTTGGATGAGGGAATTAAATGCAGCATCTCCAAGTTTGCGGATGACACGAAGCTGGGTGGAATGTGGATAAATGTGAAGTTATCCACTTTGGTGGCAAAAATAGGAAAACAGATTATTATCTGAATGGTGGCCGATTAGGAAAAGGGGAGGTGCAACGAGACCTGGGTGTCATTATACACCAGTCATTGAAAGTGGGCATGCAGGTACAGCAGGCGGTGAAAAAGGCGAACGGTATGCTGGCATTTATAGCGAGAGGATTCGAGTACAGGAGCAGGGAGGTACTACTGCAGTTGTACAAGGCCTTGGTGAGACCACACCTGGAGTATTGTGTGCAGTTTTGGTCCCCTAATCTGAGGAAAGACATCTTTGCCATAGAGGGAGTACAAAGAAGGTTCACCAGATTGATTCCTGGGATGGCAGGTCTTTCATATGAAGAAAGACTGGATGAACTGGGCTTGTACTCGTTGGAATTTAGAAGATTGAGGGGGGATCTGATTGAAACGTATAAGATACTAAAGGGATTGGACAGGCTAGATGCAGGAAGATTGTTCCCGATGTTGGGGAGGTCTAGAACGAGGGGTCACAGTTTGAGGATAGAGGGGAAGCCTTTTAGGACCGAGGTTAGGAAAAACTTCTTCACACAGAGAGTGGTGAATCTGTGGAATTCTCTGCCACAGCAAACTGTTGAGGCCAGTTCATTAGCTATGTTTAAAAGGAAGTTAGATATGGCCCTTGTGGCTACAGGGGTCAGGGGGTATGGAGGGAAGGCTGGGTTCTGAGTTGGATGATCAGCCATGATCATAATAAATGGCGGTGCAGGCTCGAAGGGCCGAATGGCCTACTCCTGCACCTATTTTCTATGTTTCTATGTTTCTATTTCAGTAGCTGTCATTTTGCCCTCATTAATCAATACTGAAATAACTATAGGCATCCGTTAGTCTCATGAGACCATGGATTTGCGCCTTGGAAGGTTTCCAGGGTGCAGGCCTGGGCAAGGTTGTATGGAAGACCGGCAGTTGCCCATGCTGCAAGTCTCCCCTCTCCACGACACCGATGTTGTCCAAGGGAAGGGCATTAGGACCCATACAGCTTGGCACCGGTGTCGTCGCAGAGCAATGTGTGGTTAACTGTCTTGCTCAAGGACACAACACGCTGCCTCAGCTGAGCCAAGACTCGAAGTAGCGACCTTCAAATCACTAGACGAACGCCTTAACCACTTGGCCACGCGGCAACACTGCAATTTTATGATTCTTACAAATCACCATGTTTCCTCAATCATACCCGAAACATCTCCAAGTTTAATATCGCTTCCAAATTCTCTCCATGTAACCTCCAGTAAATCACCACCTTTCTCACCACGGCCTGTGCCCTTTTATTGTTAATAATGTCACTCGGAGACTGATGCATCATCACACAAAAACTTACTTTTCTCCCAACTTGCTTTACCAAATAGTCAAACTCTTACAAGTGTCTTACCGTCCCCGCTGTAAATTCAAATTCAAACTCATAAAGACAGGAAGGCTGACTGACGTTCACATTAACTAATCACCGTGTGAGTTCTCATTTGACCGACAGGTACTTCAGCCACTGGCAGAAGGGTTCAGAGGTGAGTCTGAGCTACGATAGGCTGGTAGAAATCTGCCCCATGTTCAGCCGCTCCTCTTCCGCTCCACCTCCATGATTGATTTCAGCAAGTTGCTGCTGTCGGTTGTCGCCGGCCTCGGCCAAGGACAGCTGTGATTCTCCTTCGACGCCTCAGTGAGTCTGTTTCGGCGATGTCTGTATGTGGCTGATACCCTAACCCAGTATCCAAATTCAGAATCATAAAACTATAGTCTTTAATTGTATGCATCACGGTTTATTATTTCGAGGTACTTATTTGTTACAGGCTATTAAATCACGGAGCATCCACATAAACAGTGGGCTTTCGCGATGGACCCGCATCTCAATCTCACCCGTTATTCAGGACCAGAGATTGTCTTCCCTAGACCTACGCAGCCGCAAGAGCCTGAGGGTTACAATTGTGAGGGCTCGTCCGGGATTGATTTCGTTGGGTGCTGTGCGATGCTGCATTGAACCAGTGGGATGTGTGTTTAAGATTGTGCTAAACTATTGTCCGGTAAAGTGATCACGATGCGAGGATATGGACGCTGCCGCGTTTGAGCGGTGATTTGAATCCACAGTGGTACTGGTAACGAATGCGTGCGGGTTTAATGTGATAGATATTCGTATTCCTGATGAATTTTTAATTCGACATTACAGTAGTGTTAAAGCTGTAGAGAAAGTTACGTTTGTGGGGCGGAGATTTGATAAAATGGCGGGCACAGACTTTGTTCTAGTTCAGATGAGCGCTGACACAACGGCAGTGGAGCTGCCTGGTACTATTGGCGCCCAGGTGGAGCGGGGCGTGCACTGTCCATGCTGTCCGGGAAAAGATGAGTCTAGGAGAGCGGGCCAAATCGCAAGTCGAGTCTTGCGTAACCGGGTGCGGAAACATCAAAGACTGGGTTCCCTCGTTTGTGCATAGCGAGTGGAATGCGTGGTCTCAGTGAGGAGTGGGTTGGTAGTGTTATCCTGTTGAATCAATGGAAAAACTCTCAGCTGTGGTGGCCCCGCCTTTTCTCAGGAAGGAAGCCCATCCCTAAAGGGGAAGAGGAGTAAGGGACTTGGGCGGAGCAGACCTCCCAGTAGTTAGAATCGTGGCAGTGCTCTGAAGACGTAAAACAACAGCGATTGGTTGAAAGTTTTAGCGGGTCGCAGTTAGAGCCGAGGAGGCACAAAACCCACTTGCCAGTTCTGCGGCCCATCTTCAAGCACTGGAAAAGGTGTTTGGTGCGACCGGAAGCCTAATGAAGCTTATGACAGGGTTTCAAACGTTTGCCAGGACAAGGGGGCGAAGCTGTCTGCCTACATTTTTCGGCTGGAGTAGCAGCTAAGTTGTTTGCGGCACAGAAGGCCGATTCAGACGACTGAGGTGGATCAATTAAGATTGGACCAAATAGCGAAAGGCGCCCAGGCCCTGAACCTGATTGCTTGTGGCCTCTGACTGTCTCGTACGACGCGCCCCCCTCCTTCATTTTTTTGAGCTTATCAGAGAAGTACGGGAGGCGGAGAATGCGTCGGAGGCGCGGGAGGGCTCTGTCAGCAGGGCACTGTTCCCCTGCGTTGAAATGACCACGAATTGTCTCTCCGGGGAAGTCGTAGAGGAGACTGGCAGAGTTGAGAACTGAGATGTCCCAGTTGTTATCAGTGGGTGGGCCACACGAATGATGGAACTGATAGGGAGGCGGATCCCCTAAGAGGACGGACTATGCAGAGGGCTGCTAACAGCCGGTGTCGCGCGAGAAGGGCAGCGGCCTGTATTTTTTGTTATAAATGTGGTGGAGGGACACTTCAAGCTGGAGTTTGAACGACGGGAAACCCATCGGAGAATGAACCCCCGGTCCATAAGCAGAAGGAGACGTTGGTAAAACGCCAAAAGAGACCCAATGAGGTATGGCCTGGCCAATCGTGGGAAGTACATTCCCAGCAATATGTCAAAGAATACTCCAGGGGGTGTCCTGTATCACGATCAAGGCGCTGGTTTGCAACGTGTTTCGTTTGTTAGCCGGCGTCTGTCGCCCCCTGAGAAAAAACTACCCCATGCATAAGTTGGAGTTACTGGCGTTGAAATGGGCTGTTGTGGATAAGTTGAGTGGCTACATCTACGGGGCCAAGTTTGATGTGACAACGGACAACAATCCCTTAATTTCTATCCTGACCTTGGCGAAATTGGATGTCATAAGGCATCGGTGGTTACCAGCGTTTTCCGCTATGATTTCAGCCTGAGGTACCGGCCAGGAGGTAGGAACATTGATGCCGATGCTTTGTCCCGACCTTCGTATGAAGAGCTGGACAGGGGCGAGGAGTGGGAACGTTCCTGTCCCGGGAGTGAAAGCCATGTACCAGATATCCATCACGGTGAAGACAGAGGAAAGTCAAGGACAGGATCGAGCGGTAGATCAATTGGGAGCTTCTGATGACTCCATTCCACAAGTTTACTGCAACCTAATTGCTCTGAAGACAAACCAGCTACCGGGATTGAGTCGTGGGGAAGTGTCAGTTGTTCAGTCAGATGACCTGGGCATCGGCGCCTTTTGGTCAGCGGTCGAAGAGTGAGACATGGGCCAAGCTGAGAAGGCGAAACAAGCTGTGATGCCTCCATTACTGAGAGAAGGGCCCAGACTGGAGTTGAGCAACCACATCCTGTATCGGGTAGCGTCACTTCCGGACAGGTCTCGGCGTTCTCAGTTGGTTCTCCCTGAGAAGTATTGGAGGATTGCGTTGAAGTCAGTTGTTGATGATTCTGGACATTTGGAGGCGGAAAAGATCTATGGATTACTCAGAGATCGGTTCTACTAGCCCCGCATGAAGCCGGTGTTCCATGAATACTGCAAGTCGTTCATTCGATACATACGGAGGAAGACGCTGTCTACGAGGACCACTCCGTTGTCTCCCTTGCAGAGTGTCGGACCCCTTGAACTGGTATGTATGGATTTGCTATCAATAGACGCAGATGCCAGCAACAAAGAGAATGTTTAGTCATGACGTATCACTAACGCAGATATGCGTAAGCTTTCCCGACCATGGATCACAGGACGTTCACGGTGACCAAAGTGTTAGTGGGGGGAAGAAGCATTTCATTTGTTATGGCTTCCCCAGGCGGATACATAATGATCAGGGTCGGGACTTCGAGAGGAGGCTGACACATGAGTTACTCGGCAAGCAGGGAGTCGCGAATCAGAGGACTACGCCTTATCGTCCGCAGCGTGATCCCCAGCCCGACAGGTCTAATCGGACCTTCCCAGACGTGCTCTGAACCTTGCAAATCAGCAAGAAGGACAAGTGAACCGAATATATTGGACATCTGGTCCACAGCTACAACTGCAGATGAAAAGAAGCTACCGGGTGCTCGCCATATTTTCTCATGTTCGGGCAAGAGGCGATGTGTCCATTGACCCTTGTGTTGGGACCGGGGAAGAAGACCTACCACCGAACAGGTGGAGTCAACATAATCAGCATCTGGTTCATATTTATAATTCTACACCAAATGAAGCTACAGGGTACTTGCTATATTATCTGATGTTTGGGTGCGAGACAAGTTTGCCCGTTGACTTTTGTTTGGGGACCGACAAGGACAACCCTACTACTGAAGACTTATCTGAAGTATGTGTCTGATAGGAGGAGGGAGCTGAAAGAGGCTTACGAATTAGCTGAAGTCGCAGCTGCCAAGCAGAATCAAGGAAATAGGAGGAAGTATGATGAAAAGTTTCGTTTCTCCCAACTCATGCCAAGACATCGAGTCTTCATAAGGAATTCTGGGTTACCTGGGAAGCAAACGTACCAGATTCCCGGAGAAACCAGTGGACTGGAATCGTTCTGTCAATATTCTCCATTGGAACCACCCTCTGCCTCTGGGACAAGAAGGGCGGGTTGACCCGACGCCGACTTTGAGCATACTCCTAGTAGCAGGACACAGCGCAGACGCGGGCGACAGAAGAACCAACAGTGGGGGCGATTAGACCGGCCCCTCCCCCGAATAGGATACCGACTCTGAGGGTGAGGAGATGGGGGTTTGATGAAGGGAGCTAGGGCTTTACTCTTTGGAGAGAAGGAGGATGAGAGGAGACATGATAGAGGTGTACAAGATAATAAGAGGAATAGATAGAGTGGATATCCAGCGCCTTTTCCTCAGGGCACCACTGCTCAATACAAGAGGACATGGCTTTAAGGTAAGGGGTGAGAAGTTCAAGGGGGATATTAGAGGAAGGTTTTTTACTCGGAGAGTGGTTGGTGCGTGGAATGCACTGCCTGAGTCAGTGGTGGAGGCAGATACACTAGTGAAGTTAAAGAGACTACTGGACAGTTATATGGAGGAATTTAAGGTGGGGGCTTATATGGGAGGCAGGGTTTGAGGGTCGGCACAACATGTGGGCCGAACGGCCTGTACTGTGTTGTACTATTCTGTGTTCTATGTTCTATGTTCTATGATGTATGCTGCCTTTTGCTAACTCCCCACTGATTGTTCTCACGGTATCAGATGAAAGCAGGGACGGGGGGTGGGGGGAGGGTGGATTCTGTCTGTGTATAGATTGTGATTCAGCTGGTCCTGCAAGGGATGAAGCGGGGATCAACCAAGGGCCAGTGGGGTCCGACTTGCAGGAGGGCACGAGTGATAGTCTACAATGCCTCGCCATGTAGAGCAAAAGTATCCTGAGGAATGTTTGAACCTGAAGAAGTAGATAAGGAGCGAGGGAGGTCTCAAAGAGTTAGGAGACCACCGGATAGCCTGTCCGATGCAGCACCGGAGCAAAGTGTGACACCTATCGCCTTTGGGAGCTACACCAGTGGCTTTTACTCCTGGGTTGGACTTTGTGCTTAGTACGAAGTGCTGGTAAATTATCTTAATATCATGAGGACATGACTACATTTGGTGCGGGAGAGTTTAACACCCTCGGAAAGGTTTCACAGCTAATGTAATGGTCTTTTGTTCGGCGGGAGAATAAGAGAGAAGACGCCAGACCAAAGTCATGATCCGACGAAGGCCGGGGAGATCGCCGGACGGGAAACAGTCAACTGCAACTTATGCACATTAGACTGTTCCATTAAAACGGCCCCTTTTTTGTCTTTTTTGCAGCCTCTTCACAAACTATGTAGTCAAATTAAGAATTAGGAATCTAAATCGTTTAATTATATGTAATGTACTGTCTGTTATTTCGTGGTGCTCCTGCGCTACTCCGGCGCCTCTTTTACTGTGTACTCCGTCTCTCTCCTGTTCCTGATTATTGCATGCTTTGCTGCCGCTTGTCTCATTGTGCTTAATCTATCATCTACATTTCTGTTTAATGATCGGTGTATTTTAGTCCTGTGTTTTCACATGTTTCCTGCTGGATTGTGCTAGTGAATTTTAATGAGCCTTTCCAGCGTTCCTATCTGTACTCTGTCCGTCTGAATATCGACCCTGCCTCTTTCTTGATTCTGGTTTTTGCATTTCTCTGGATGTACTGGTCTCTGACTGAACATTTACACCGACTTTGTTTGCACCTCGGGATTTGCTATTCAATTAGTATCACTGTGTGCACAGCACTGGGTCTGCGACTGGATCCCTGCTCCAGCATCCTGTGTCACGATCCCTGTGACGCTGGTGATGGACCCAAATGCAAGACACAGACACTGAACTACTAGGAACAGGGCAAGGATGCAGGACCTAGGCTACGACATGGACAAGAAACAGGGAAATCGGACAAAGAACTATGAACTAGGAGCCTGGTGTTGAACCCCGAGCCAGAGACTTGACAAGAACCCAGAACCTGGGTCTTGCCTCAGGCTCGGGCCCCAGAACCAGGCAAGTACATGACATCACAGCAAGACTGGAGGCTGGGGTCTAGAGGCTTGAGGCTTGGAGACAGGCTTGGGGTCTTGGGTCTTGGGTACTTCGAGGCTTGGGTATGGACTCCGAGCCAGAGACTGGGCAAGGACCCAGAACCTGGGACTTGACTCGGGCTCGGACTCCAGAACTGGGCGAGGACAAGACGAGGCTACAGGACTGGACATGGCTTCGGTGAGGAACTGCTGGTTAAGGCGAGACACAAGGACAGGTAAAAACACTTGGACAGGACTCGGATAGGACTGGACTAGGAACGGACATTACGAGGGCCTGCAGGAGCACGGAGCCTTGGACTAGAAGAGACGGGAGCACGGAACACAGAGCCGGGACCCCTCCTTGGGAACAGGGCTAGGTCCGGGACTCATACACATAACACAGAGCCGGGACACCTCCTTGGCAACAGGGCGTAGGGTCGGAACTCATACACAGATCGCTGAACATGAAGAGACGGATCCCAACACAAAGTGGCGGCAAACGGAAGGACCCAACCAGCGAAGGCGTGGACACAGAGACAGTTCCCAACACTAGGTAGCGGCTAACGGCCGGACCTACCTGCCCAGGCGTGGATACAGAGAGACAATTCCGAACAACGAAAGACAGTTCCTTATCTTGATCAAACAAGGCTCCGGTTTTGCTTCGGTGAAAAAACTTCAGCGATACAGGCGGGGCATCCAGGCTAAGTGAGCAGGCAGAGAGTCAGGCGAAGTATCCAGGCAGAGAGTCAGACGAGGTATCTAGGCAGAGAGTCAGACGAGGGGGGAAAGACAAGGAGGGGAACAGAACAGTCCAGCAGCGAATCTCTGGTTTGCAGAGGTATTTATGTCTCAGCCCCATAACGAGAATCATGTGCCTACAACAGAAACTGGGGAAAACCAGAAACCCTGGAATAAGGCACTATGGACCGGACCGTGAAGCGGAATACGGACGTCACGGACCGGACCATGACGCCCTGACAGTTTATAAAGCAGACTCCTTACACTAATCACAGATGACCCCGCTACACCCATATCAGTTTAGGTGTGGAGGTGACCTTAGAGACAGATAACTAATCTAATCCTTAGCAGGCTCTCTTTCATCCAAATTGACCATTATTGTGGCAACAAACCAATTTGAAAGCACGAAGGAGGTGTGAACATGCCCGTTCCGCGAAAAAAAAATATTGAATTGAACAACCGAAATAAATGCCCTGCCTTAACCTTGGCATCTTAATGCGCTTCACCGGTTGCTGCAATTGATAATTATTTGAGGGTGAGAGTGCACGTTGTGAAAATATTAAGACTCAGAATTATTTTATTGGAAACGCACAGACTCTATGTCATTAAGCATAAAAAATGCACACCTTTCTCGTTTGAAGGTGTGAGTAAACAAATTGAAACTAATTCTTATGTTGCGATTTTTTTTCCCCGAGGGAGCGATCTTCTTTATACGATGACAGAATTCATATAAATGAAAACAAACCTGAAGTGTTTGTTCAGTGGACTGTCACTGATGTGACCATCCACGTGGTATGATTTAACTGTCAGTTTACACTTTCCTCTCCTGTATAAGAGCTTGCAAATCAACCAATAACAGTTACCGGCAGTTGGACTATTTGCAACTGATGACCAATTCACACAGAAAATGGGATATCCGGCAATTTACTACACCGCGAGTATTTACTATCCTGTACTAGCAGCGATTGGTATCCCGGGTAAGTAACTGGAACTGGCTACTCCTGTATGTGTGTGCTTTATTCTTGGAGCATTTGTTAGAGATGGTGCCTCATCTGATGAATGTTTTAAGCCTGTTCAGGTTTAAATAAATATTTTTTTATTTTATTCTTTCATTCTTCTCTGGAATTGTTACTCGGTCCTTATTTCCGATCATTCCATCAACATTAACAATTGACTGAGTGTTAATATTGAGAATGTTCCGGCATTTTACCTTATTCGACCTTCCACAAAGCTCGACAAAAAGCAACGAAACGGAATTTTTACATCATAAAACAACGGGTTGGTTTTATGTCTCCCGCTCGCTGTGAAAATGGGGGGCACCTCATGGAGAGAACCTTTGGTTTGTCGAATGTCGGATGAAATGCAGCTTTTGGGGTAACTTTGGTGTGTGTCTTTGCTATAGCTTCGCACACGCTTGGGCTCGGGGATGGTTTCGATGCGCGTTTGTTTTATTGCTGGTGGGGGTAGGGGGATCGTTGCTCGCTGCCGCTTACGCACAAGGGGGTGGGGGTTGCAGCTGGAAGGGACTTTGAAGGTCTCACGTTTAACTGTCGTTCATTCTTTGGGGGCACTTCTCGGTTTCCGTGGATGTTTGCGAAGAAAAAGCATTTCAGTATGTATATTGTATAAATTTCTCTGACATTAAATTTGTCCTTTGAACCTTTGAACTTTACCAGCACATATTGTTCTAAATCTGATTCTGCACCAACATAAAAACTCAAACGTTTACTAAAATGAAAACAAAATCTTTATCATCGCGCTCTCTGCAAACTCCCCGTTTTTTTTTCGGCAACACACAGGTCTTTCCTCTCTGTCTTACTGCAAGTAAAAAGATGTTTGTTCTACTTATTAGTCAAAATGTCTTTGAAATTGCCGCTGTAACGTGCGAAACTTTACTGTTTTACAAAGTGCTCCTTCCTTGGCCGGTTTCAATTTCGATAAGATTAGATGAGATGACATTTATTTTGAATTCTTACAACCATCTGATAACATGAGGGGGTACAAATCTTTATGTTGCGTCTCCATCGCACTGTACAAGATTAAGTTTATTTGCCACCTGTACAAGGAAACATGCATGGAGCTCAGCGATTCCTCCACTCCGAAATGTTTTCTCCGAAGAAACCGTCTCAATGAGTCCATTTTATTACAGCAATGTATAAAACCTTGGTCATTCTCAGCTACAATGATGGATCTGTCTTGCTGAGCGGGTCGATAAGCGCCCACTGGAGAACCTGTTGTCATCTATTACTCGGGTCCCATCGTTATCATCCAATCGAAGGAGAGGGACGGAGCCCGTACGAACAGCATTTCCGCTCTCCGAATCGAAGCCTGCCTGACCCGGTATCGGATCAGATGTCTGAGGTTCTCTCAATCCGATTCAGCACATTTCTATGTATGAATATCAACTAAGGATGATCAGGGTTTGTGCGCATGAACCTAACTCATCTTTTCTTCCTTGCAGTTAATTTAGTGGCGATTGTGATCCTGTCTCTGGGAAACTGCGGACTCTCCAAATGCATCTCCCGTTACCTGGTGGGAATGGCAGCAGCTGATTTACTGGGTGTTATTATTGCTGTTGTACTCTCTGAAATCAATAATATTTATGTTTATGCCCGTTCTTTGCTCATTACACCGATTTGCGCCGTGACGCTTGTACTGAGGCTCGCAACCATGGACTATTCTGTTTGGCTCACGGTGGCTTTCACGTTCGATCGCTGTATTGCAATCTGCAGTCAGACGCTGAGGGAAAGGTACTGCAGCGAGAGGACAGCCACTATTGTGATATTAATTGTGGGTTTAGGGTGTTGTGCGAAGTATGTCCCATTCTACTTCGCTGTAGAACCTTACTGTATCATTGATAACATACCCTGGCGATGCATTTTCGGAATGGATTACTTCACTTTACCAGCGTGGAAAGCATACCAATTGTTTAACACTATCACCGCACCTTTATTACCGATCGGCTTGATTCTGCTTTTTAATGCTTTAACAGTCAGTCATATTATCGCGGCAAACAGAGTTCGCCGTGGGCTCCGGAACAGCAGAGAGAAAAAGAATGATCCAGAGGCGGAGAACCGGAGAAAGTCAATAATGTTGTTGTTCGCTCTATCAGCCAATTTCATATTGTTGTGGATCCCCTATATTGTATATACTATGAACTGGCAAGTTCAGAATTACTCTTACGCAGACAGATATTTGAATACCTCGAAATATATCCTGCAACAGTCGGGGATCATGTTGCAATATCTCTGTACCTGCACCAACACGTGTATCTACACTCTGTCTCAGAGGAAATTCAGGGAGGAGCTGAAGGGTGAAGTCAAACGTCTGGTTACGTTATATGGCCGCCTCTGTAGCTAAAACACTGTTCGATTGAAGGAGTTCAAAAGCATTTCTATGTTAATTGTATGTCCGGTACATGTGCCTGTAGTCTTGCAGCCAGGTGAGCGAATGTTAATAGTTTGCTGGTTCCAGTAAAGTCAACAAAATTAGTTCAGCTTGAGGGGCAAGAAACAACAAATAGGCGCTGATGTGATCGCTACACTAGTAGAAATTGTATTCAAGATTTTCGATTAAAGCCAGAACCTGGGCCAACGAACTATGTGAAACCAATATGATTTTTATACATTGGCAGAATCCTATTCTAATTCACTGGACTATGGATCATTCCAGGGATTTCTGTGACAACTGCAGAAATATGCCTGAAACATACAAAACCGGTGTCAGTTAAAGTTTGGTCCGATACCTACAATTTCCATTGTTACAAAGTATGTGACGACTGCATTTTCATTCAGAAAACGCGCAGTGCATCCCAAATCAGAAGTCTAAAACCGCAGCACGCCCCAGGCTGACCCCTAAATGGACATGTGTAGCAGTCTTACTGAGAGGGCATGGTATCAGAAGTGGAGCTGTGGCGTGAAGAACAATGCTTCCCATCTGTTCTTGTCAAAGGTTACAGGGAGAATGCGGGAGAATGGGGCTGAAGGGAAAATCAATCAAACATGATGGAATGATACAAAGCACTGGTAAGGCTTCACTTGGAGTATTGTGAGGAGGGGTTGGGCCCCTTATCCCAGAAGGGATGTGCCGAATCTGTAGAAATTTGAAAGGAGGTGCACGCAAATGATTCCAGGATTGAATGACTTGTCGCATGAAGAGCGTTCGATGGTTCTGGTCTTTATAAACTTGAATTGAGAAGAATAGGGATTGACCTTATTGAAACCTATCGAACGGTACAATGCCTTCATCGTAGATGTGGAGAGAGTCTAAGACCAGAGGACACAGTGTCAGGATAGATTGGCGTTCTTTCAGAACAGGGATGAGGAGCACAATATTTAGCTAGAGAAAGGTGAATCTGTGGACTTCTTTGCCAGAGAAGGCTGTGGATGTCAAGTCTTTATCTGCAGTATATTTAAGCCAGAGTTAAATAGATTCTTGAATTGTCAGGACATGAAGAGATATGGGGTGAGGGCAGGAGATTGCAGCTGCGAGGAAAATTGTATTAGCTATGATGAAATTGCTGAACAGATGATGGGCCTACTGGATAACATCCTCCTATGTATTTTGGCTTATCGGCAGAAATTAGATCAGGACAGAAATTAATTCAGGGGTGCTGAGAGGATGACTGACGTACTGAATGAAGTGAGGGTGGCAGCTTGTGGAGGAGAAGGGGACCGATCCATATCAGAATGGAGGTGGAGGGGGATAGAATTCACAGAAACGGTGTGGCATAGTGTGCCGTCACTCGGAAGAAACACAACACCTGGACGTGTTTGCATTTCATCCCGGATCCAAGTTTGGAAAACAGCCGTTTATGTTGAAAATCAAGATGTTATTCATTCCTCGTAATTAAAATATCCGCTCTGCAGATGTGTTGAATTTAATATCTCCTGTCTACTGATGTTCTGAATTTAAAATTTCGCAAATTGTGATGACCCGGGAAAAGACCCAAGCAACATTGTACACGGATGCTGGATTCTGTAACAGTAAAGGAGTAAAATATAAAAGGAAAGAGTCGGCGTCAAGAAGTAGTCGCCCAGCGACTTGACGAAGCATCACTCTCTCCGTTGCATGTTCCGTTCTGTCCACTTGATGTCCCCATAGTCCAAACAATCGCCACGGTGACACCCCGGAAATTCAGGGAGGAGCGGAGGAATGGAGTCAAACATCTAGTGACGTTACAATACACAATAGAGAATAGGTGCAGGAGTAGGCCATTCGGCCCTTCCAGCCAGCATCGCCATTCACTGTGATCATGGCTGATCATCTACAATCAGTAGCCCGTTCCTACCTTCTCCCTATATCCCTTCACTCCGCTATCATTAAGCGCTTTATCTAACTCTTTCTTGAAAGCATCCAGAGAATTGGCCTCCACTGCCTTCTGAGGCAGAGCATTCCACAGATCCACAACTGTCTGGGTGAAAAAGTTTCTCCTCAACTCCGTTCTAAATGGCCTACCCTTTATTCTGAAATTGTGGCCTCTGGTTCTGTACGCCCCCAACATCGGGAACATGTTTCCTGCCTCCAGCGTGTCCAATCCCTTAATACTCTTATCTGTTTCAATCAGGTCCCCTCTCATCCTTCTAAATTCCAGTGTATACAAGCCCAGTCCCACCAATCTTTCAACATATGACAATCCCGCCATCCCGGGAATTAACCTTGTGAACCTACGCTGCACTCCCTCAATAGTAAGAATGTCCTTCCTCAAATTTGAAGACCAAAACTGTACACAATACTCGAGGTGTGGTCTCACCAGAGCCCTGTACAACTGCAGAAGGACCTCTTTGCTCCCATACTGAACTCCTCTTGTTATGAAGGCCAACATGCCATCAGCTTTCTTCACTGCCTGCTGTACCTGTATTAATACTTCCAGTGACTTGTGAACAAGGTCACCAAGATCTCGTTGTACTTCCCGTTTTCCTAACTTGACACCATTCAGAGCGTAATCTGCCTTCCTGTTCTTGCCACCAAATTGGATAACCTCACATTTATGCACATTAAACTGCATCTGTTATGCATCTACCCACACACTCAAACTGTCCAAGTCACCCTGCATTCTCATAACATCCTCCTCACATTTCACACTGCCACCCAGCTTTGTGTCATCTGCAAATTTCCTAATGTTACTTTTAATCCCTTCATCTAAATCAGTAATGTATATTGTAAATATCTGCAGTCCCAGCACCAAGCCTTGGGGTACCCCACCAGTCACTGCCTGCCATTCTGAAAGGGACTCATTAATCCGTACTCTTTGTTTCCTGTCTGCCAACCAATTTTCTATCCATGTCAGTACCCTACTCCGCAATACCATGAGCCCTAATTTTGTCCACTAATCTCCTCTGTGGGACTTTATCAAAGGCTTTCTGAAAGTCCAGGTACACTACATCCACGGCTCTCCCTTGTCCATTTTCATAGTTACATCCTCAAAAAATACCAGAAGATTAGTCAAGCACGATTTCCCCCTCGTAAATCCATGCTGACTCGGACCGATCCCGTTACTGCTATCCAAATGTACCGCTATTTCATCTTTTATAATTGATTCCAGCATCTTCCCCACCACTGATGTCAGATTAGCTGGTCTATAATTCCCTGTTTTCTTTCTCCCTCCTTTCTTAAAAAGTGCGATAACATTAGCTACCCTGCAATCCACAGGAACTGATCCTGAATATATAGGACATTGGAAAATGATTACCAATGCGTCCACAATTGCTAGAGCCACCTCCTTAAGTACCCTGGGATGCAGATCATCAGACCCTGGGGATTTATCACCCTTCAGTCTCATCAGTCTATCCAACACCAATTTCTGCCTCATGTGAATTTGCTTCAGTTCCTCCGTTACCTTACGTCCTCTGGCCATTATTACATCTGGGAGATTGTTTGTGTCTTCCCTAGTGAAGATAGGTCCAAAGTACCTGTTCAACTCCTCTGCCATTTCTTTGTTCCCATAATAAATTCACCCGTTTCTGTCTTCAAGGACCCAACTTTGGTCTTAATTATTTTTTTCCTCTTCACATACCTAAAGAAGCTTTTACTATCCTCCTTTATTTTCTTGGCTAGCTTACCTCATCTTTTCTCCCCGCATTATCTTTTTAGTTATCTTCTGTTGGTCTTTAAAAGTTTCCCAATCCTCTGGCTTCCCGCTCATCTTTGCTATGTTATACTTCTTCTCTTTTATTTGTATACTGTCCTTGACTTCCCTTATCAGCCACGGTCGCCCCTTACTGCCTTTAGGATCTTTCTTCCTCTTTGGAATGAACTGACCCTGCACCTTCTGTATTATTCCCAGAAGTACCTGCCATTGGTGCGTGGGGCCCTTCACAATACTGTTAGCTTTGCGGGGCAGCGTGTGGTGTAAATGTCTGTAATCAGCGGGACCTTCTGGGAGTTGTAGTCATATAGCTCGCCTCCTCGCACGCTCCCTGCAAAGACATTTTTCCTCAGCCCCCACAAGCTTTGCCGGAACGGACTCACTGAGGCGACGAAGGAGAACCGCGCCCGTCCCTGTGGACGCCGAGTCCGGCGACCATCGACAGCAGCGACTCCCTGAACTTCGCCATGGCGATGGAGCGGAAGAGGAGGGGCCGAACGTGGGGCAGATTTCCACCAGCCTATCGTAGCTCAGACCCGCCACTACCCCTGCTGTCAGTGGCTACAGTGCCTGTCGGTCAAATGAGAACTCACACGGTGATTAGTTAATATGAACGTCAGTCAGCCGTCCTGTCTTGGCGAGCTTGAGTTTGGATTTACTGTATATCGGGGACAGGAGCTGATATATTTGTAGTATTTGGTAAAGCAAATTGGGAGAAATGTAAATTATTATGTGATGATGCATCAGTCTCCGAGTGACATTATTAAGAATAAAAGGGCACAGACCGTGATGAGGAAGGCGGTGATTTACTGGAATCATATTGAGATAATATTTGAAGGGATATTAAACTTGGAGATGTTTGCGATGTGGTTAAGGAAATGAGGAGGATTTGAAATGATCAGATTATTCCAGTGTTGATTAATGAGGGCAAAATGATTGTGACTGAAACAGGGGAGGTTGTGTTACCGACTGGGTCATTTACTGTCATTCATAATCAAGACAATTTAAGTGAAGAAGTTAAACAATGTAGGGATATGTTTTTCAGTGAATACTGTACCCTGATGTGTTGAAACCCAGTCATAGTATCACCAATGTAGAGTTTTCTTTGTAGGAATTTAAGAAGTCTATTATTAATGCAGGTCAGGCGCCACAGGGAAGGGTGATATATGTAATTGTAATTCTCTCTTGTGAAAATATTAAATGTTTGAATTGTGTTTGGAGATGAGGCCATCTTCCTCCCTCATGGAATATGGCAGCAGTTGTGTCTGTTCTGAAACCTGGGAGATCCCTGTCCGATCCTTCTCGTTTTGGGCCGATATCGTTAATTACTCATTTATGTAAACTGATGGAATATATGGTAATCGAGTGCTTGAGTTATATTTTGGAAAAGAGAGGTGATATAGCATTTTATCAGAGTGGATTTTGGAAGGGCAGAATAACATTAGATTCAGTTTTAGATTTGGAAGATGATATTAGGAAAGAACAGTTAAATAAAGATGTTGTAATAGCAGTATTATTTGCTATTGTTACCACATATGATATGTTATGGACGGAAGGACTTCTGATTAAATTTTTGAAATTAGGAATGAGGGGAGATTGCATAATTTATCTGAGTTTTTTTATTTGGACGGAGTGTGCAGGAATGGGTGGGCATATTATGTTTGTGTTTCTACAAGATAGAGAATGGGACCCCACAAGGCAGTATTTGTAGCCCTTCATTATTTAATATTATGTTTAATGTTATTTTCTCTGAGATAGGTACTCTGGTGGGTAAATCACTATACGCAAATGATGTAACTTTATAGATTAGAGGTGGTATTTCAATTTTTCTGTAAATCGGATGCAATTTACAATTAATAGGTCAAACAGTGGGGAAATGGATGAAGATTTTAAGGTTTCAGTCAGTAAAACACATCATGTGTTTTACAAACAGGATTAATGGACCTACACATGATTTGAAGTTATATGATTAAACTCTTGAGGAATTGTCATTGGTAAGTTTTCCAGGCATGTGGATGGATAATAAACTGTCATGGAAGCACCATATCAGTAAAATAATTTCTATGTGTAGGTATTCTTGGGTGTAACATGAAAATCTTTGTTGATTGTTGATATTCGTTTAATTCAATCTGTTCTTGATTCTGGCTGTGTGGCTTAAGGATCAGTTTCATCTTCAACTTTATTCTGTTTGGATGTGATACCAGCACAGGCTTTAAGATTGTGTTGTGGTGCAGTAAGGTCGTCTCCTGTTTCGGCTTTACTGGTTGAAATGGGACAATTGCCCTCACAATGACAGAGGGTGAAGTTGCTGTTAACATACTGGATTAATTTGAGGGGTAAGGAAATATCATCATGTTAAATGTGTGCTAGAGGACTGTTGGGAACATCACAAGAAGAATGTTTTTAGTTTTGGGTGGCTGGGAATATGGGTGTATTGGATGATACAACATGTCCCACTGTAGCTTTCTCTGTAGCACCACCTTGTTTTTTTCAATGACTTCAGTTGATTTTAGGTAACACAATAGGATTATGTTCTGCCTGAGAGTCTGCTGGTTCATCGGTATATTAATGAAAGTTATTATCATACGGTAACCATTTCTACAGATGGATGAAATGATAATTTAACTGGGAATGTTGGTGTGGCTGTTTTCTTTATTTGTGTCTCAATTGCAGGTAATGATAAAGAAATAACTTGCCAGCCACTAATCAGTACATGAAGCATAATTTATTGTCATCCTTTTAGGCTTACAGTGGGTGGAGGAAATTGGTCCTTGCAAATTTGTAATTTGTTCAGAATCCTTTTCGGTTTTGATCAGACTTAAAACAGGTCATTCTAGCAGTAGGTCAGATTTGCTGTTAGAAACTCGTCAAACAGTATTTCATACACAAAGTTTGGTTCATATGTCTGCACATTATGGACCCTGCACATCGCACTGTTGAGGGAAATGATCAGGATGACTGTTTAGCAAAAAAAACTGTTAAAAGTTCAACTGTGGATATAGACCTTCCCACTTAGCAAATCAGAAGCTAAGGGTTAAGAATTAGTGGCTTATGGCAAGACTAGTAGGACAATAGACATAAGGACAGAAACCTTTACAGAATACATAAACCTGTTGGGTTTATAGAAGAAGGCCTTAAAACAAGAAGGGAAGGAATTATATTGCCACAACTTAGAATTGCCCACACTATGCTTGTATCTAATTGGAAAACTTCATTCTGTCTCATGTCTGTGTCATGTACATTTTGACATTATGAAACTGTTAAACACACACTATTTCAGTGTGAAGCACAAAAGGCTGAAAAATCAATTGCGGTCTCAGTGCAATCTTTGGGGTGCAGATAGTTTTCGGATAAAAACTTTATTAAGTTCTGGGAGTGACTTTCAGTTAATTCACAGCATTTAGTGGGAAAAGGCATGTAATAATGGTAATGTCACAATTGTAATGAGGGATTTCAATATGCAAGGGGATTGGGAACAGGTTGGTGTCGGATCACAAGAGAGGGAATTTGCTGAATGCCAACGAGACGGCTTTTCAGAGCAGCCTGTGCTTGGGCCGACTTGGGGAAAGGTCATCCTTCATTGGGTGTTGTATAATAACCCTGACCTTATTCAGGAGTTTAAAGTAAAGGAACCCATCAGAGGCAGTGATCATAATATAATTGAATTCATACTGCAATTTCATAGGGAGAAGTCTAAGTCACATGCATCAGTCTCGCAATGGAATAAAGGGAATTACAGAGGCATGAGAGAGGAACTTGCCCAGGTGAATTGGAGGAGGATACTGGTGGGGTGACGGTGAGCAGAGGTGGCTGAAGCATCTGGGAATAGTTTGCAAGGTGCAGGATAGACATGTCCCACAGAATAAGTTCTTTCTTTCTTTCTTTTTAAATCTTTTTATTAATTTTCCAAAATTATAAACAGAATAACAATATTGATAGAGAGACTGGAATAATCTTATTGTTGATAAGCATGTACAAAAAAGATTTCAAATAATACAGGTATAATAGACTTCCAAACTCTTAATATAATTAATCATAGAGAAGAAAGAAATAGAAAGAAGAAAAAGACAAAGAACCCCACCCCCCCAAAAAAAAACATAAAAAACAACTAATTACTAAACCCCCCAAAAAAGCAAACGGAAGAAAACAAGACAAGACCAATATCGTAACTCGAACACGTTCAGTAATGTTGTCAACTGCACTCATCTATTCATATATTTTACGTTAATAAGAAGGATTCGGAAAGGTCAAATTAGATCACATGAAAATGTTGAATAAATGGTTTCCAAGTCTCTTCAAATGTAACCGAAGGATAAAAATGTCACTTACGATTTTTTTTTTTTTTGTAAATTTAAACATGATATAGTTTGGGAAAACCATTGAAATGTGGTAGGAGGATTGGTCTCCTTCCAGTTCAATAAAATTGATCTTCTGGCCATTAAAGTAACAAACGTGATCATCCAACAGGCTGAAGAGGATAAAAGTCTATGTTCTATCATTGGCAAACCAAAAATTGCCGTAATAGGATGAAGTTGTAAATCAAAACGTAAAACTGTTGAAATAATATCAAAAATACCTTTCCAGAAAATTTCCAGAAGAGGACAGGACAAAAACATATGAGTTAAGGAAGCCACCTCAGAGTGACATCTGTCACAAGTAGGGTTTATATTCGAATAAAAATGGGCTAATCTATCTTTAGACATATGGGTCCTATGCACTACTTTAAATTGTATTAGCGTATGTTTGGCACATAGAAGAAGTTCTCAAATGGTAGTGGTTGGCACCCGTGGTTGATAAGGGAAGTTTAGGACTGTGTAAAACCTGAGGAAATGGCATATAAGGTAGCAAAAGTGAGTGGGATGCTCGATTATTGGATGCTTTGAAAATCCAACACAAGGCAACTAAAAAGCGATAAGAATGTTAAAGATGAAATATGAGGCAAACTAGCCAATAATATAAAGCAGGATACTAAGAGTTTCCACCCCCCCCCCCCCAGTTAAATAAGGAGTGAAAGGGAGACGAGAGTTGATATTGGACCACTGGAAAATGATACTGGTGAGGTCGTAATGGGGGCCAAAGAAATGGCAGATGAACTTGATGAATACTTTGCAACAGTCTTCACTGTGGAAGACACAGCAGGATTGAGTGACTTTGCTATTACAAAGGAAAAATAGCTGGACAAACTCAAAGGTCTTAAGGTGGATAAGTCACCTGGACCAGTTGGACAACATCCCAGAGTACTGAGGGAGGTTAAGAGATAATGGATGCATTGGTCACGATCTTTCAAGAACTACTGGATTCTGGCATGGTCCAGGAGGACTGGAAAATAGAAAATTGCACTCTTTAAGAAGGGAGAAAGGCAAAAGAAAGCAAATTATAGGCCAGTTAGCCAGACCGCAGTGGTTGGGATAGTATTGTGGTTCTTTTTTTGAGGAGGAATTTTCAATGTATTTGGAGACTAAAATAAGTCAATGTCAGCATGATTTCTGTGAAGGAAAACCGGGCCTAACAAACCTTTAGAGGTCTTTGAGGAAGTGAAGAGGAGGGTGGACAAATGAGAGGCAGTGGATATCATTTACTTGGATTTTCAGAAGGCCTTTGGTAAGGTACCACACACGAGGCTGCTGAACATGATAAAATCCTATGGTATTACAGGAAAGATACTGGCATGGACAGAGAAATGGCTGACAGGCAGCAGGCAGTGAGTGGGAATAAATAGTGCTTTTTCAGGTTGGCTGCCAGTGACTAGTGGTGTTCCTCAGGGGTCAGTCTTGGTACTGCCACATTGTTTGTCAATGATTTAGATAATGTAATTGATGGCTTTGTGGCAAAGTTTGTGGATGATGCAAAGATCTGTGGAGGGGTAGGTAGTGCTGAGAAAACAATGCGATTGCAGCAGGACTTAGACAAATTGGAAGAAGTGTAAAAGAACGTGGCAGATTGAATACAGTGTTGGGAAATATATAACCATGCATTTTGGTCCAAGGAATAATATTGCTCAGTATTATTTAAATAGACAGAAAATTCACAGGTGCAGGGGGCTTAGGAGTTTTCCTGCAAGAGTCCCAGAAGGTCATTTCGCATTTTCAGTCTGTGGTAAAGAAGGGAAATGCAATGCTGGCTTTTCTTTGAGGGGGAATAGAATATTTAAGCAATATTCTATTCCCCCTCAAAGAGAGCTGATATTGGACCACTGGAAAATAATACTGGTGAGGTCGTAATGGGGGACAAAGAAATGGCAGATGAACTCGATGAATACTTTGCAACAGTTTTCACTGTGGAAGACACAGCAGGATTGAGTGACTTTGCTGTTACAAAGGAAAAAATGCTGGACAAACTCAAAGGTCTTAAGGTGGATAAGTCACCTGGAGCAGTTGGACAACATCCCAGAGTACTGAGGGAGGTTGAAGAGATAATGGGTGCATTGCTCACTATCTTTCAAGGATCACTTGATTCCTGCATGATCCTGTAGGACTGGAAAATAGAAAATTGCACTCTCCAAGAAGGGAGGAAGGCAAAAGAAAGGAAATTATAGGCCAGTTAGTCTGACCACAGAGGTAGAGAAAGTATTGTAGTCTTTTATCGAAGTTGGGTTTTCAAGGTATTTGGAGACTAATGATAAAATAAGTCAATGTCAGCATGATTTCTGTGAAAGAAAACCGTGCCTAACAAACCTTTAGAGGTTTTGAGGAAGTGAAGAGGAGGGTGGACAAATGAGAGGCAGTGGATATCATCTACTTGGATTTTCAGAAGGCCTTTGATAAGGTACCCCACACGAGGCTGCTGAACACGATAAAATCCTATGGCGTTGCAGGAAAGGTACTGGAATGGACACAGAAATGGCTGACAGGTAAGAGACAGCGAGCGGAAATAAAGGGGGTCTTTTCAGGTTAGCTGCCAGTGACTCGTGGTGTACCCCTGAGTCAGTATCTGGACTGCTACTTTTCATATTGTTTGTCAACAATTTAGATAATGGAATTGATGCCTTTGTGGCAAAGTCTGCGGATGATACGAAGATTGGTGGACGGGTGCGAAGTATTGAGGAAGCAATGCGATTGCAGCTGGACAGACGAATTGGAAGAACGGTAAAAAAAAAGTGGCAGAGTGAATACAGTATTGGGAAATGTATGATAATGAATTTTGGTCAAAGGAATATTAGTGTGGACTATTATTTTAATGGGGAGAAAATCCAAACATCAGAGGTGCAGGGGACTTAGGAATCTTTGTGTAAGAGTCCGAGAAGTTTATTTCGCAAATTGAGCCTGTGGTAAAGAAGGGAAATGCAATGTTGGCTTTTCTTTGAAGGGGAATAGAATATTAAACAAAGGAGATAATGCTGAGCCTTTAAAATACACAAGTCAGGCCGTACTTGGAGTTTTCTCAATGTTTTGGGTGCCATGTCTCAGAAAGGAGGGGGGATCTCATTGAAACCTACCGAGTGTTGAAACGACTAGACAGGGTGGATGTGGAGAGGTTGTTTCATGTGGTGGTGATATCCAGACTAGAGGGCACAGCATCAACATTGAGGAGAGATCTTTTTGAACAGAGGTAAGAAGGAATATTTTTATCCAGAGAGTAGTGAACCTGTGGAATACTTTGCCACAGAATGCGGTGGAAGCTGTCTGTGGGTATATTTAAGGCGGAAGTTGATCATTTTCTGATTGTTCAGACCAGCAGAGGATAATGCGAGAAGGCAGGTGTATGGGATTGAGTGGGATCCGGGATCAGCCATGATAGAAACTCCTCTCGTGTTTATTTCCCTCTGTGCACATTTATATTTACAGGGACTTTACTCCTGACGCCGGTCCGGGGACCCGACCAGTTTACAGACCCGGAGCGGAACCGGAGCAGATTCTCAGCCACTGGTTTCCATCCCAAGGCCAGAAGAAAGGATAAAGTTTCCCCGTGAATTTATTCCCAGTGAAGGTGTGGAGATGGGACTTGGTCTCCGCGTTGTAAAATGAAACTGCCCCGGACTCGTAACTGAGATAAACTCCCACCCTCCCGGGGATGGGACCGGCAGGGAGACGGGACTCAGGGGAGGTGAGAACATCGAACACGTCATAATCCCGATGTAACACGTCATCTACCTGCCTGATGATCCAGAATCCGGTCTCCGGACTCAGACTGACCCCTGCCTTCCTGTCCACAGACTCTGCGGCGACTCCCAGACCCCAGACCCTATTCCCCGCCACCTCCACCTCCCAGTAATGTCTCCCCGATGTGAATCCCTCCGATCCCAGCACACGAGCCCGATTTGTGAATCTCTTCCCGGTGTCAGGGAGATCCCTCCAGTTCCCGGTCCGTCTCACACTCATCCGATCCTCAGACACCTCGAGCTCCGGATGCGCCGTTTCCACATCCAGGGTGACAGAGACTGGGGAGAGAAACAGAAAATTAGAGAGTCCCTGGGGATCGGGAGGGAGGGGGAGGGAGACTCAGGCAGCGCGGCCCCTATACCGGGATACAGGCCGCTGGGCCTCAGGCACAGTCAGGTGGCTAACAAGAAGCGTTCCCGCGGTTTTACCCAATCACAGCGGATGGAGAACCAGTATCTCCCTGAGGTTTAGCTTCTGGTCTGGACAGCGGAGTTTTCCCGATGAATAGACACAGAATGCCGAAGGATCTCAGCGGATCAGGCAGCATGTGTGGAGAGAGATGAACAGGCTACGTTTCAAGAATAGAAACAAATAGGAGAGATAGCCAGCAGAAACGGGCGTGGGGTGGGGGTGAATTCAGATGGTAAGGGGTGAGTGAATGGATTTGAACAAGAGGTCACAGAGGCTCTTCCGTCAACTTGTTCATGCTGATCAACTTGCTTTAATAAGCTAGTCCATTATTCCTTTCAACCTTTCTTATCCACATACCTGCCAAGATGCATTTTAAAACATTGTCACTGTACCCAACTCTACAGTTAATCAAGGGCTCATTGTAAACGTGGGTAGCCCTCTTCGCTGTCCACTATGCAATGATTTTAGTGTCACCCAGAAACCTACTAACTATGTTACCTACATTCTCAGCGAAATCATTAATATGAATGACAAACAACCCCGGCCCCAGCATCGACCTCCAGTCCTCTGTGTTTAAGAGACACTTGGACAGACACTTCAATAGGCAAGGCACAGAGGGAGGCGGACCTAATGCTGGCCAAAGGGATGAATGTGGATAGAACCATAGAAGCATAGAACACCACAGCACAGAAAACATGCCATTCGGCCCTTCTAGTCAGTGCTGAAACTTTATTCCGCAAGTCCCATTGACCTGCACCCAGTCCATAACCGTCCAGACCTCTCCCATCCATGTATCTATCCAATTTATTCTTAAAACTTAAGAGTGACCCACATTTACCACGTCAGATGGCAGCTCGTTCCACACTCCCACCACTCTCTGAGTGAAGAAGTTCCCCCTAAACCTTTCCCCTTTCACCCTAAAGCCGTGTCCTCTCGTATTTATCTCTCCTAATCTAAGTGGGAAGAGACTACTCACATTTACTCTGTCTATATAATATTGTAAACCTCTATCAAATCCCTCCCCATTCTTCTACGCTCCAAGGAATAAAGTCGTAACCTGTTCAATCTGTCCCAGTAACTCAACTCCTGAAGACCCGCAACATCCTGGTAAATCTTCTATGCACTTTTTCAGTCTTGCTGATATCCTTCCTACAGTTAGGTGACCAGAACTGCACACAATACTCCAAACAACAGGAATTCTGCAGATGCTGGAAATTCAAGCAACACACATCAAAGTTGCTGGTGAACGCAGCAGGCCAAGCAGCATCTATAGGAAGAGGCGCAGTCGACGTTTCAGGCCGAGACCCTTCGTCAGGACTAACTCCACAATACTCCAAACTGTGTTTTTAAAAAATGGTAAATAGGTCAGCACAGAGGTGATGGGTCAAAGGGCACATGTCTATGCTGTACAGCCATAGCTCTGTGAACTGAATGACTGAGACCACACCCACCCCCATCGGTGCAGAGGATTCCAAACAGACAGTGGCAACTGACCTTTGACTCCTCAGACAGAGGAACCATCCTCCCTGCATCCTGCCTGTTGAGCCCTGAGATCTCCACTCATTCTTCGGAACAGGGAACAGAGAAAATAGAACAGTACTGCACAGGAACAGGCCCTTCATTCAATTTTAGTTCATTTGTGAGTGTGAAGTGTAAAATGGGGGAGTGTGGAGGTTAGAGATAGTAAATGAGGTGAAAATGGCGACCAGTAGGGGAGAGATGAATGCCAGTTTGAAGCAGAGGCAAGTGGCGGAGGGGTGGAGAGCCTGCAAGTGAACTGTGTGTGTAGACGTAACGAGAAGGTGGAGGCGACAAAGATGGGAGATGCAAACTCGTCTACACCTTTATTCCTTCTACCAAAATGCATGCACGACTTCCCTACTCGATAATCTTTTTATCACTTCTTTGCCCATTTTCCTGATCTGCCTGTGTCCTTCCCCAGATTCCAAGCTTCAGCAGCTCTACTTGCCCTTCACCTGTCTTCATATCATCTGCAAGCTTGGCCACAAAGGCAACAATTCTGTCGTCCAAATCATTCTTTGTCTATCTTGCCTTTGTGAAACTTGAAGAATTCCAGCAGATCCTGCCAGCCAAGATTGCTCCTTCAGGGAAGGCATGCTGTCTTGGATATATTTGTATCATGTCCCTCTGTGTACCCAAAAGTTCGTCCTTAATACTGGACTGCAGCATCTTCCCAAGCACACCACATCCATGCCAACCATTTCACTGAAGAAAGACCAACTCATGTGTAATTTCCTTTCCTCAGAGTGAAGTGACCTTTGCAATATCCAGTGGTCTTGAATGATTCTGAATCTAGATACTATAATACTTCTTCATATTCTTGAAAGATCATGAACAGTGCATCCACATTCACTTCAGCTACCTTTATCCGAACACTGGGATGTAGTCCATGTGGTGCAGGTGATTTATCTACCTTCAGACCTTTCATCTTCCCACACACTTTCTCCTTAGTAATACCAAAAACTTATGTCCCCTAACACTCTCACCTTTCTGACGAACAGCGGATATCTTCCACAGTGAGGCTTGACACAGAATAGTATGCAAGTACCACTACCATGTCTTTGGCATGTTCCATAGGTCCAATATCCACACTTGCCTCTCTTTCACT
The DNA here is from genome assembly GCF_963921235.1 of Mobula hypostoma. Lineage (NCBI taxonomy): Eukaryota > Metazoa > Chordata > Chondrichthyes > Myliobatiformes > Myliobatidae > Mobula > Mobula hypostoma. Next base: position 6,973,055 of record NC_086129.1, on the reverse strand, counting down.
TGGGAAATAATTGAAATAAAAACTTTTTGTATCCTCTTCTGTATTATTGGTGTGTTTTCCCTCATATCTCATTTTTTCTCGCCTTATTGTTTCAGTTACATTCTGTTGGTGATTGAAACCTTCTTGATATCCTGCTAATCTTTCTTAAAATGTATGCCCTCTCTTTAACTTTTATGCTGTTATCTGACTTCCCTTGTCAACCGCAGTTACCCTATCCTCCCGGTATAATACTTCTTCATATTTGGGGCGTATCTATCCTGTGTCTTCCGAATTGCCCCCAGAAACCTCAGCCTTTGCTATTCATGGTCCCTTTCCAATCTACTCTGGTCAGCTCCTCCGTCATATCTCTGTCATTCCCTTTACATCACCCTAATACTGATACATTTGACTTTATCTTCTCCCTCTCAAACTGTGGGGTGAGTTCTGTCATTTTCAGATCACAGCTTCCTCAGGGTTCTGTTACCTTGAGCTCCCTAATCCTGTCTGGTTTGTTACACAAATCCCAGTCGAGAATTGCCTCTCTCCCATTAGGCTCAACCAGAAGCTATATTAAAAAGCCATCTCTTAGGCATTCTACAAATTTCCTCTCTTGGGGTGCAACACCAACCCGATTTTCCCAATCGACCTGCATTTTGAATCCCCCATTCCTATTATCACATTGCCCTTTTTACATGCCTTTTCTATCTCCTGATGTAATTTGTACCCCATATCCTGGCTACTATTGGGAAGTCTGTATACAACTCTCACCAGGGTCTTTTTACCCTTGCAGTTTCTTAATTCTACCCACAAAGATTCTACACCTTCCAATTTTATGTCACCTCACTAAAGATTTGATTTCAGTTTGTTTTTTTTTAACCAACAGACCCTCCCCAGCCTCTCTGCCTACCTGCCTGTCCTTTGAATACAAGGTGTATCCTTGGATGTTGAGCTTCAAGCCACGATCGTCTTTCCACCACAACTTAGTGATGCCAACAATGTTGTACCTACCAATCTCTACCTGTGCTACAACATCATCAACCTTAATCTGTATACTGGAGCATTCAAATATAACACCTTCAGTCCTGTATTCATCAGCCTATTCGACACTGTCCACAGGAACTTAAGCAAGGTCTTTGATGTTGATGATAGACGACACTGGGGGTATTCTCTGAAATTCTGGCACCCCGACTATTGGAAGGATGACATTTCACAGGACAGAAGACCTCAGAAGGAAGTTATCAGGACTGGGGGCTGTGGGTTAAAAGGAGAGAGTGGATAAGCTGGGTCTATTTCTCTGGAGTGCAGGATGTTGAGGGACGACCCTTTATTGAGCTATATAAAATCATAAGAGACTTAGATAAGGTAAGAGTACTTTTTTTCCTGAACTTGGGAGCACAGAATCAAAGGGTGAGAGGGGATCTGTGGAGTAACTTTCTCTCAGAGAGGGAGGAGGGCAGATGGAATTTGATATCAGCAGAAGCTGTCGCAATAAGTTCAGACAGATACACTGATAAGGAATGATACGAGGGATATGGTACAAACACATGCAAATGGGATCTTAGTTTTGCAGATAGATGAAGGGGACCGTGGGTTCAACATCTGTCAAATCCTCCCAGATCATCTTCCTGAGGAATCTCACCCTGAAGTCTGTCTGTGAACTGTTGATGTGACGTCACGTCAGAGGGCAGCTCAGTGCCTCAGAACAGGCAGACTGGGTAAGGACGGCAGATTTCATTCCCAAATGGAAAGTTGTGCCTGTCTCTTTGGCCATGAGTCACACTCTGATAGTGTGTATGTGTTGATTGTGGTAAATATCAGTGTGTTTGTGTGTACACATTGAAGGAGAGTGTGCACATTGAAGTATTTGCATGTCACAGTCTGTCATCACATGTCTGGTGTGTGCTGACAATGTGTGACATGTGAGTGAGTTGTTTAAATAAATAACTCACTGTGTCTGAAGATATTGGTCTCCAGGTTACTGAGGGAAGTAACAACGTACGTTGCTGAGGCTCTGACTAAGACCTGCCAAGCCTCCTTGTGTATGTGTGTGAGGAGGTTTGCCAGGCCGGTTATGCTGTGTGTGCTTCTCCCGAGGTGTAATAGTGACCGATGTCAATGCTGGTTGGAGTGTCCGGGCTCAGTCTCACAATGATTCAATGGGGTGGTTTGATGACGACAGTGAGAATTGCGACTCCAGCAGGGGGCAGACCTGAGTCAATGAAAGTCTGCAGTCACAGAGAGGTCAGTCTGCAGGCCGGGCAGCATTCGTGGATATGATCAGTCAACGTTTCGGGCCGGAGCCCTTCGTCAGGACCGAAACGTTGACTGATCATTTCCACGAATGCTGCCCGACCTGCTGAGTTCCTCCAGCGTGTTGTGAGTGTTGCTTTGACCCCAGCATCTGCAGAGTATTTTGTGTTTACAGAGAGGTCAGACTGGGCGAGCAGGCTCAATCTCCTAATGCTTCAACCTGGTGGTTTGATAACCATCACCGTAAGGCATGGGAGCAGAATTAGGCCATTTGGCCCATCAAGTCTGCTCTGCCTTTCAATCGTGGCTGACTGTTTTTCTTCCCTCCTCAGCCCCACACCCCGGCATTCTCCAGGTAACCTTTGATGCTGTTCAATCTAGAACCAAGGTTCCCTCTAATTTTTAGTAGTCAGTGTGCACAAAAATCTTATGTTGTGCAAATTATTTTCCTGTGACAAAAGTGTGTGCGCACTGAATGCACACATGGCACAGTTTATGTAGATTTACAAAATATTTAACATAAAACTGCACAGAGTAACAACAAAATTACCTGCATATTTAAGTCATTCAGTTATTTTTTTCTCTCTCTCCTGTCTTTGGCATTTACCCATTCTTTGTAAACTCTATCTAGACTAATAGAACTTCAATCCAATTGAGAGCTTTCGATTCTCATTAACATATCAAAATAACATTCACCTAAAAGGTTTCTCAGCTTGTTTTTGAGTTGATTCATTAGGCCAAAACCTCGCTCACAGTCCGCACTAGACACAAGAAAACTTCCCCCAATGTCCATCAACTGTGCAAGGTCACAAAACTGTTCATTTTGAAGTACAAATGCCACCATTTAAGCAAAGTTTGAAATCAGTTTGGATTTAATTTTTTCTTGCACAGAAAATTTGAAATCATTAAACTGTCTAACTATTACAGTATTTTCAGCTAGAAAATCATAATATTTTAGACATAAGGCATTAACTTTTTCATCGCCAAATATGAAGTCACAACCTGCGATTGCGCAGAAATCAAAAGCTGACCATTCTTGTACCTCATCTTCAGGAAACCTTTCTTCTAAATGCACACAAAGACTATTTATAAAAGTCAACAGCGAACTTGTATTTACTGTGATGTTTTCTTCACGTTGTTGGCTTAGCAAAATTTTAACTTTGTTACTATATGAAATATTGTCTCCCAGATCCCAGAACAAGAAAGGTGAGGTGACGTAAATTAGTGGCGTACATTGTGGTATTCGAAAAAAACGACTAACTAGTTAACAGAAACATTTAGCTAAAAGATTATTTCCAATAAGTATAATTATTAATTACTACATTACTTTAGGTAACTAACCTTTTGTGCACACATTAATTTCCTTTGTGCGCTGGTTGAAAAATGTGTGTGCGCGCTCACACGCACACAGCTTAGAGGGAACATAGTCTAGAACCTATCACGTTCTGCCTTAAATTCCTCCAAGTACCTGGCCACGGCTGCCTGTGGTAACAAATTCCACAAATTCACCACCTTCTGGCTAAAAGCTTTCTCTGCATCTCTGTTTTAAATGGACGCCCCTCTATACTGAGGCCGTGTCCCCTTGTCCTAAACTCCCCCACCACGGGAAATATCCTTTCCATATCTACTCCTGGCCTTTCAACATTCAAAAGTTTTCCAGTGAGATCCCCCCTCATCTTTGTAAATTACACTGAGTACAGGAACAGAGTTATCAAACGTTCCTTGTATGATATCCCTTTCATTCCTGGATTCATTCTTGTGAACCTCCTGTGAACACTCACAAATACCTGCACATCTTTTCTTAGATGAGGAGCCCAAAACTGTTCGCAATACTCAGGGTGAGGCTTCACCAGTGCCTTATAAACCCTCAGCATCACATCCCTGCTCCTGCATAATCAACCTGTTGAATTGAATGCTAACATTGCATTTGTCTTCCTCAACATCGACTCTACCTGCAAGTGAACCTTTAGGTTTTCTGCATAAGGACTCCCAGATCGCAGATTTCTGTTTTCCCTCCCCATTTAAAAAAAAATATTTCTAATATCAAAATGTATGGCCATGCATTTTCCAACATTGTATTTAATTTGACACTTTCTTGCCCATTCTCCTCATCCACGTATTTGTGCAGCCTGTCTGTTTGCTCAACACTACCTGTCCCTACATCAATGTTTGTATCATCTGCAAACTTGACAACAGAGCCATCCTTTCAATCATTGATATACAGCATAAAAAGAATTGGTACCAACACTGACCATGGTGCAACACCGCTAGTCACTGGCAGCCAAACAGGAAAGGTTCGTTTTTCTCTCATTCGCTGCTTCCTACCCTGCCAACTTTTCTGTAATACCGTGGGCTCTGAACTTAGTAAGCAGCCTCATGTGTAGCACCTTGTCAAAGGCCTTCTGAGATTCCAAATGTACATCCCCTGCATTCCCGTTATTACTCCTACTTGTAATCTCCTCCTAGAATTCCAACAGGTTCATCAGGCAGGATTTTCCCTGAAGGAAACCATTCTGACTTTGTACTATCTTGTCCTGTCACATCAAGTACTCCATCATCTCATCCTTAACAATTGGCTCTATCATCTTCCCAAACACAGAGGTGATGCTAAATGTCCATAATTTCTTTTCTGCTGCCTTCCTCCTTACTTAAAGAGCAGAGTGACATTTGAGGTTTTCCAGTCCTCTGACGTTGTGACAGAGTCCAATGATTTCTGAAAGATCATTTCTAATGCCTCCGCAATGTCTACCGGTATATCTTTCACAACACTGGGGTGCAGTTCGTCTGGTCCGGGTGACTTATGTACCATTAGGTCTTTCAGCTTTTTGAGCACCTTCTCCCCTGTAATAGTAACTGCACCCACTTCTCTTCCCTCGCACCCTTCAACATCTGGTACAGCGCTACTGTTTTCCACAATGAAGCAAAATACTCATTTAGTTTATCTTCCATCTCTTTCTCCCCCATTATTATATACCTGGACTCATTTTCTAGTGGTCCTAACTCCACTCTCATCTCTATTTTTTTACATACTTGAAAAAAACATTTTTACTATCCTCTTTGATGTTGTTTGCTAGCTTGCTTTACAAAGGCAGGTGTGTGAAAAGGGCCCAAACGATCATGGTAGACCTGCATCACCCCTACCACAAACTGTACCAGTTGCTACCAGCCGGGAAACAGTACCGCAGCATAAATCAGGACCACCAGGCTATAGGACTGCTTAACTCATCTGACATAATGGTATTTCGATGTCACATTGATTATCATGTTGTACATACTATTTATTATAAATTACTGTAAATTGCACATTGCACATTTACACAGAGATGTAACGTAAAGATTTTTACTGCTCATGTATAGGAAGGATGAAAGTAATATTCAATTCAATTCAATTTCATATTTCATTGTTCCCCTCCCAACCACTCTTGTACTTGCTCTCTGTAGGTATTTAAAAGCTTCACAATCCTCTGTCTTCCTACTAATTTTGATTTGCTGTATGCCCTCTCTGCTTTTACATTGTCTTCCCTTGTACTATTTTGCTATTTGACTATTTATTTATTTTTGGAATACATCTACCCTGCACCTTCCTCATTTCCCATAAATTCACACCATTTCTGCTCTGCTGTCATCCCTTCCAGAATCTCCTTCCAATTTGCTTTGGCCAACTCCTCTCTCAGACCACTGTCATATCTTCTACTCCTCTGAAATACTACAACATCAGACTTTACTTTCTGCTTATCAAATTTCAAGTTGAACTCAGTAATGCTGTCAGCACTGCCTTCTAAGGGTTCTTTTATCCAATCATCTCCGGTTCAGTACATAACACCCAATCCAGTAGAGCTGATCCCCGAGTAGGCTCAACGACAAACTGCTCTAAAAAGCTACCACACAGCATTCAACAAATTCACCCTCTTGAGATCTATTACCAACCTGATTTTCCCAATTGACCTGCATGTTGAAATCTCCCATGACTATCAAGTCCTTTTCATTGGCCTTTTCTATTTCCAGTTATAATCTGTGATCCACATCCCAGCTACTGTTGGGAGGCCTGTATATAACTGCCATCAGGGTCCATTTACCTTTGCAGTTTCTTAACTCAACCCACAAGGATTAAATATCTTCCTGTCCAATGTCACAACTTTCTACTGATTTACCAGCAGAGCCACGCCATCCCCTCTGCCTACCTTCTTCCACCACTGATACATTGTGTAACCTTGGACATTCATCTCCCAACTACAACCATCCTTCAGCCATGATTCAGTGATGGCCACAAAATCATACCCGACCATCTGTAATCGAGCAACAATATCGTCCACCTTATTTCTCACACTCCATGCATTGAGATATAACACTTTGAGTACTGTATTTGCTACCCTTTTTGATTCTGCATCCCTTCTGCACTGATACTCACCCTGCTGGCTGCAATTTTGTCATAGAAACCATAGAAACTACAGTACAGAAACAGGCCGTTTGGCCCTTCTTGGCTGTGCCGAACCATTTTCTGCCTCGTCCCACTGACCTGCACACGGACCATATCCCTCCATACACCTCCCATCCATGTATCTGTCCAATTTATTCTTAAATGTTAAAAAAGAACCCGCATTTACCACCTCGTCTGGCAGCTCATTCCATACTCCCACCACTCTCTGTGTGAAGAAGCCCCCCCAATGTTCCCTTTAAACTCCCCCCCCTCACCCTTAACCCATGTCCTCTGTTTTTGTTCTCCCCTTGCCTCAGTGGAAAAAGCCATCTTGCATTCACTCTATCAATACCCATCATAATTTTATATACCTCTATCAAATCTCCCCTCATTCTTCTACGCTCCAGGGAATAAAGTCCTAACCTATTCAACCTTTCTCTGTAACTGAGTTTCTCAAGTCCCGGCAACATCCTTGTAAACCTTCTCTGCACTCTTTCAACCTTATTTATATCCTTCCTGTAATTTGGTGACCAAAACTGAACACAATACTCCAGATTCGGCCTCACCAATGCCTTATACAACCTCATCATAACATTCCAGCTTTTATACTCAATACTTTGATTAATAAAGGCCAATGTACCAAAAGCTCTCTTTACGACCCTATATACCTGTGACGACACTTTTAGGGAGTTTTGTATCTGTATTCCCAGATCCCTCTGTTCCACTGCACTCCTCAGTGCCTTACCATTAACCCTGTATGTTCCACCTTGGTTTGTCCTTCCAACGTGCAATACCTCACACTTGTCAGTATTAAACTCCATCTGCCATTTTTCAGCCCATTTTTCCAGCTGGTCCAAGTCCCTCTGCAGGCTCTGAAAACTTTCCTCACTGTCTACTACACCTCCAATCTTTGTATCATCAGCAAACTTGCTGATCCAATTTACCACATTATCATCCAGATCATTGATATAGATGACAAATAACAATGGACCCAGCACTGATCCCTGTGGCACACCACTAGTCACAGGCCTCCACTCGGAGAAGCAATTCTCTACCACCACTCTTTGGCTTCTTCCATTGAGCCAATGTATAATCCAGTTTACCACCTCTCCATGCATACCTAGCAACTGAATTTTCCTAACTAACCTCCCATGCGGGACCTTGTCAAAGGCCTTACTGAAGTCCATGTAGACAATATCCACTGCCTTCCCTTCATCCACTTTCCTGGTAACCTCCTCGAAAAACTCCAATAGATTGGTCAAACATGACCTACCACGCACAAAGCCATGTTGACTCTCCCTGTCTATCCAAATGCTTGTAGATTCCGTCTCTTAGTATTCCTTCCAATAACTTACCTACTACCGACGTTAAACTTACTGGCCTATAATTTCTCGGATTATTTTTCGATCCCATTTTAAACAACGGATCAACATGAGCCACTCTCCAATCCTCCGGCACCTCACCTGTAGACAGTGATATTTTAAATATTTCAGCCAGGGCCCCTGCAATTTCAACACTAGTCTCCTTCAAGGTCCGAGGGAACACCCTGTCAGGTCCTGGGGATTTATCCACTTTAATTTTCCTCAAGACAGCAAGGACCTCCTACTTTTCGATCTGTACAGTTTCCATGATCTCACTACTTGTTTCCCTTAATTCCATAGACTTCATGCCAGTTTCCTTCGTAAATACAGACGCAAACTATTTAAGATCTCCCCCATTTCCTTTGGTTCCGCACATAGCCGACCACTCTGATCTTCAAGAGGAACAATTTTATCCCTTACAATCCTTTTGCTCTTAATATACCTGTAAAAGCTCTTTGGATTATCCTTCACTTTGACTGCCAAGGCAACCTCATGTCTTCTTTTAGCCCTCCTGATTTCTTTCTTAAGTATTTTCTTGCACTTCTTATACTCCTCAAGCACCTTATTTACTCCCTGCTTCCTATACACGTCATACAACTCTCTCTTCTTCTTTATCAGAGTTGCAATATCCCTTGAGAACCAAGGTTCCTTATTCCTATTCACCTTGCCCTTAATCCTGACAGGAACATACGAATTCTGCACTCTCAAAATTTCTGCTTTGAAGGCTTCCCACCTACGGATCACATCCTTGCCAGAGAACAACCTGTCCCAATCCACGCTTTTTAGATCCTTTCTCATTTCTTCAAATTTGGCCTTCTTCCAGTTAAGAACCTCAACCCTAGGACCAGATCTATCCTTGTCCATGATCAAGTTGAATCTAATGGTGTTATGATCACTGGAACCTAAGTGCTCCCCTACACAGACTTCTGTCACCTGTCCTAACTCGTTTCCTAACAGGAGATCCAATATTGCATCCCCTCTAGTTAGTCCCTCTATATATTGATTTAGAAAACTTTCCTGAACACATTTTACAAACTCTAAACTATCTAGACCCCTAACAGTATGGGAGACCCAATCAATATATGGAAAATTAAAATCCCCTACCACCACAACTTTATGTTTCCTGCAGTTGCCTGCTATCTCTCTGCAGATTTGCACTTCCAATTCTCTTTGACTATTGGGTGGTCTGTAATACGATCCCACTAATGTGGCCATACCTTTCCTGTTTCTCAGCTCCATCCACAAGGACTCAGTAGACAAGCCCTCTAATCTGTCCTGCCTGAGCACTGCTGTAATATTTTCCCTAACAAGCAATGCTACTCCCCCACCTTTCATTCCTCTGCCTCGATCACATCTGAAACATCGGAACCCTGGAATATTAAGCTGCCAGTCCTGCCCCTCCTGTAGCCAAGTTTCACTAATTGCTACAACGTCATAATTCTACGTGTCAATCCACACCCTCAACTCATCCGCCTTCCCCGCAATACTCCTAGCATTGAAATATATACACCTCAGAAGATTTTTACCACCACTCACAACCTTTCTATTAGCGGATTTGCTTGAACTTTTAACATAATTTATTTTCACCCCAGCCACACGGTCAGCTCTGGCACTTTGGTTCCCATCCCCGCATCTCACATCTGTCAGCTCTATCTGACAGTCTACACGCTGTCTCTGTTTTTTTTTTACCATCAGTCCTAATCAGAGTCCCTTCACTCTGGTTCCCTCGGCCCTGCCAAATGTGTTGAAACCCTCCCTTTCAGGTGTATCGAACCTCCCTGTGAGAGTATTGTTCCCTCTCGGATTCAGGTGCAATCTATCACTTATGAACAGGTCATACCTCCCCGAGAAGAGATTCCCATAATCCAGGAACCTGAAGCCCTGCCTCATGCAGCAGCTACTCAGCCACACATTAATCTGTCAAATCATCCTGTTTCCACTCTCACCAGCACGTGGCACAGGCAGCAATCCAGAAATTACAATCCTGGAGGTACTGCTTCTCGGCTTTCTACCGAGCTCTCCAAATCATATTTTCAGGACTTATTTGGTTTTACTTCCTATGTCATTGGTACCAATGTCTACCAAGATATCTGGCTGTGTTCCCTCCCTCTCTAAAATGCTGCGAACACAATCAGAGATGTCCCTGACCCTGGCACCTAGGACGCACATACCATTCGGGTGTCCCATTCATGTCCACAGAATCTCTTGTCTGTTCCCGTGACGACTGAGTCCCATATCACTGGCGTTCCCTCTTCTCCCTCTAACAACAGTGACAGTTGCTGGTTCAGCAGGTGGGGGCAAAGACCTGCGTCAGTCAGAATCTGTACTCCAAGCGCACGAAGGACTTGGGTATTTTTCTGACTATCCCAGTCACCACACTGATACCCGCTTTTGTTCCCTACAATATCATGAAATGAGTATTAGTTTCCCAGCTCCTGTGGTAGGATTCAAACTCATGTCTTGGCGTGTTAGAGCAGTGGCCTGGGATCGGGACACAGTGGTTCATCTGCCAGTCCCGTGTATTGGTTGTATTGTGACCCTGTGGCTGGTGTGTTCAGGGGTCTGACATCTCCAGCTGACCATGTGACTGTGATGCCTCCCAGTTGGGGGGGTTGATGTGGAATAAACTTCAGTTCCCCTTCAGCCATTATTATAGACAATCTTCACTTCAAGTTATAACTTAATTGTGTCTCAGAAACAAGAAGAAAAAAAATCTTTGCAAGTTTTACCTCGATTAATGACATCAAGTGTTTCTCTCAGCAGTTCGTTCAAAATATAGGGGTGATAGAATTTTTCAACCGGTAGGGTCTCATCAGTCACCAGCAATTCCTGGACATCGTCATTAATCCTGTAAATATTAAACTGCTGGTTATAAACTGGAAATCTGAACTATTTTACAAATCCATACAGGGTTTCAGTAAAGAGCATGTCCTACCTTATGTTCCGATGACTTCCCTCCTGAAATAAATAAAAACACATATCTGGTTAGACTTGGACTTACTGTCCACATCCTGAATTTCATCCAAATCATTACAAGGTGTTGAAAATTCCCACTCCCACAGTCACTCACATACACGGACAATACAGAACCATGGGGTAAATTACCAAGAATATTTCTGAAAGTTAGAATGAGAGAATAAAAGTTACAGGAAAGACAGGACAGGTTGTGCATTTTCATTTGGATACGACGTCAGGGTGATGAGGTGGAGGAATTTAAGATCAGTGATGGATTTGATTGCGTTCAGGTGGAGAAAGTACCTCTATTTATGGGGAGACTTTTGGGGAGATGAAATTCAGATGGATTTTAATGAATCCCAGAAGAAATTTTTTGAAGAAAACGTGGAACTCGCTGCCACAGGAGTGGTTGAAGCAGAACAGCAGAGATTGAATGTAATGGGGAAACTGGATAAACATGGAGTTCGGGCACTGTTGCTGGGTGTGGTGAGCAGGTGGGAGGTGGATTGTGAAGCACTGAAACTGATAGAAGAAAATGGACCAAAAGGACTGCTTACGATGGAGAATGGGATACAATTCCATGTAAAATTAAACCGAAGGTGTAAAGTGAAAAGTGAAAGTTTCCTTAACCTGATGGAAACTGGATATAGAGGATAATTCTGATGTGTGGGTCACGTTCTTTGTTCTCAGTGATTGACAGATAGATCCTCACACCCATTGCACCAGACAAACTCACAGACTGTGACTGGAACTGGGTGTTAATGGGAGTTTGAGAGGATATTTACAATGGTAATTAAGGACACAATCAGCAGATCTGTGTTATCATCAGAGTAAATAATTTCAGAGAAGATTGCATTCTGTCCTGGGATGTACAGAAGTTGTGTAAGGTCATTTCTGGGACAACAACAACCCTGAATAGTTGCATCAATTGTCTGGTGAGAAACAGTTTACTGCCATTTGTACATGCTGTGTGTAGGAGCAATGTCTCTATTTTCTGTCTGCATTGTATTCCGTGTTGCATGTTTATGAGGTAACACGTCATGTGAGTGGGGCGTGGTAATAACGCAGGGAATAAGTTACATGTTTGTGCTTTGTTCTGGGCAGTTTTCAGCGGGGGATAGACGGGTGTCATATCTTTTGGTGACCGCTTCACTGCAGCTTAATTTACAATTAATTACGCTGAAGTTTCATCACTTCAAGATTCTACGGTGCTAATGAAGGGCATAATCCTTCGACATTTTGGAATGTCATTATTGTCGTGATTGGAGGGCGCTTCATACAAGCATAACAATCTGTGCAATATTGCCAGCAGTGACAATTGATTTTTTTTTTCGAATTGGCCACTGTGCTGTGTTTATTTCAAATATACCAGTGTTCATTTCGTGCCCTTTGACAGAAACAAATTGAAATATAACCTCTCACCTTGAGAAATATCACACTGTCTTTTTGATCCATCTGTTCCTTTAACTTTGAGACTTCCTCCTGAATAAACCTGATATTCTCTTGAATCTCTCGAAGATTGTTCTTCATTGGACTCAGAATCCTCGCCTCTTCCTCCCTGAGATCCCTGAGTAAACTCTGCTCTTTCTCAGTGATAATCTGACGCAGTTCAGTAAACTGGGATGTGATGTGGGTCTGAAGGCTGTGTGACTGTTCCTATCGAATGAAAGGTGAAGATGAATTTACTGTATTGCTGTGTGAATTTCCTTATGATATTAAGGTGAATAGTCGGTCCATTAATGTCCATGCTAGTTCTGAGAGCATTCCCGGCAACCCCATTCCCTCATATTTTCCTGAAACCTATTCTCCCTCATTGACCCATTAACTACCACCTGATTCACATACAGCATCCCCCACCTTCACAGGGTTAATTGTAATTAACCATTCATGCAGCATGTCCGCGGGATGTGTCTGAACAGGCAAACTCCACACAGACAGCACCAGAGTTTAGGATCGCTGGAGCTGCGATACTCTGCTATTCTGCATTAAAGGGAGAAAAACTATACAGTAATATCAGAAATTCCGCTCAGGAAGACTCACCCGAACTCCGGAAATCTTCTCTTTCTGTTGCTGCTCCTTTTCCTGGAAGTCTGATTCCATTTTTGTGAGAGAGTCTAAGGAAGATTTTAGCTGATCCTGGAAGTCAGAGAGCGAAGGAAATAGAAACGAAGATGTATCAAAAGAAACAGGTGTTCAAACCCGATTATCGCTCACAAAATGCTGGAGGAACTCAACGACTCAAGCAGCAGCTATGCTGGGGGGAAAAATAGTCGCCGTTTGGGGATGGGACCCTTCGCTTGGACTGGAAATCAATGGGGCAGAAGTCAGAAATAAAAGGGTAAGATTCAGTCGGCAAGTGACGGGTGAGACAACGTGAGGGGGACGTGGTGTAAGGTGATGAAGTTAAGAAGCTGAGAGGGGTCAGGTGGGGAGGCAAAGAGTTGAAGAAAATGGGATCTATACGGAAGGATAATCGACCATGGAAGAAACGGGAGGAATTGGGACTGTATGGGATTCCGAATGGTGGCGAGTGAGGTGGTGTAGGAGTCAGGTGTAGCACTAGTCCCGCTTGCAGGTAACAGTGCCAGGAGGGAGATCAGTGGAGAGGAGCAAGTGGAGTTACAGTACGGAGAGCGATCGCCACAGAGCGTGGAGAGTTGTGGGGAAAGGGTGGGTCTGGGCTGTTGGAGGGAAAGATGTGTTTGGTGGTTGAATCCGGTTGGAGATGGCGAAAGTCGCGGGGAATGATGTGAAGGCTCCCGTGGTTCCAGGCAGAAGAACGGAGGATCAAATTCGGGTTAGTTTTACCTTATAGATTTTAACAGCTTCTTTAATCGGCATGAAGCGGTGCTCTCTGTGTTCCTGCGCAACTGCACAGATCAGACAGATCAGTGTCTTGTCCGTGTTGCAAAACAGCTTCAGTTCTTCCTCATGTTCCTCGCAGTGAAGTTTACTTTCCTTCCCTTTCGGATTCAGGTTTAGATTTCGAGCTTTTTCAGCCAAATTTACTAAGGCCCGATTGACCCTGAGGGTGCCGTCAGCAAAGACCTCGCTACATTCGGGGCAGGAGTTTCTCTCCTCCCTTTCCCAACACCGTGTGATACAAGAGCGACAGAAGTTGTGCCCACACTCCAGTGACACCGGATCGGTGAAAACATCGAGGCAGATGGAACAAATTGCCTCCTCGGTCCAACTCTCGGCCGGTCCTTTCGAAGCCATGTGAACTCCCGGTACTTCCTGATTCAGAATGATTTCACTTTCGGGGCGGGGCTGATCCCCTGCAGTACCGCGATTGTCCACTAAATGTCGCTGCAGACTCGGGGAATGAATATTCTGCTGTTGGAGGTGTTCACTTCGAAGTAATACTGGTAATTTCCATATCAGGGTGAGATCAGCAACACACTAAACAGGTCTGAACATAAATAAAAACTCGGCCATGGACTGCCTAAACCCGGCTGCGAAAGGAGGGGCGTTGGGCATGGGGCTTGCCACCTCATCTCGTAAAATGGCAGTGCACAGAAATGCCAAACGAACCTCCAAAGGCCTCATCCCTGGGACCGGTAGGACCTTCCCGGAAGATGATTGAAGTCGTGTGGTGAAAGGAGAAGCCACAGGGCCGATAACCTTCGCCCTGGACAGGGGACTCTGGCGAGATGCTGGTGGGGGCCTGTGCCCCGGTAGGTGTGATGGGCTAAAAAAAGAAGCAGAACAGAGATGAAGCCGGAGAGAAGAGCCTGGTTCAGTCTGAGGCAGGACTGAAAGGGACAAGTTCTGAAAAGGGAGGCACAGGAGACTGCAGATGCTGGAATCTCGAGTAAGAAAGGTGATGCTGGAGTGACTGAACGTGGCAGGCAGCATCTTGGGAGAGAAATGTATAATCGACTTTCGGGGACGAGATCCTTCATCTGGACTGTCTAAACCCGAAATTTCGATTGTCCATTTCCCTCCACAGATGCTGACTGACTTGCTGAGTTCCTCCAGCAGCTCGCTTTTTTTTTTTCTCCAAGTGTAAAGAGAGTCAGACTGGGGTATAAAACTGGGGTTAAGTAACTATTGAAAATAACTATTAAATTAGTTCATGCCATGAAAGTGGGGATGTCGAGAGAATATTGTGCTGTGAGAAGACAGATGCTGTGGCTGCAGCGAAAAGTACAGGACTGGACATTCCACATCCCAGGGTGGAAAACATTTTAGTCGGTGAAGTGCTGAAGAAACTTTCTGACTTTACCCATGTCTGTCCCAGCTTCAGTGAAAGGCCAGTTTCCACAATTCTGGCCAGAGCCCAGACGTTGATTTTTTTTTATTTTAAATCAAAATACAGCATTACACACCATGAAATATTCACAAAGATAAACCGTGCAATGCCTTTACTCGAAGATCTGTGATCCTTCTGTCACGCAGCTGCTGTGGCACAGGCCCTTCCATCTTTCTCCACATATCTTCCCCAGCCCACAGTCCGCAAAGAGGTGAGTGACCGTCTCGTCTCCACTGCAGTAATCTCGGGGCAGCGCGCTGTGGGAGCGATCTCCGGGCATGCAGCAAGGATCAGACTGGGAGGCCCCTCTCTGTAACAGACCGGTAAGGTTTGACACGATGATCAAAGCAGTTCATCGCCCTCCTGATGGGCCGACACAATCGATTAGATTCATCCGAGCACATCCTGGTTGGAGTCCAACCAACCATTGAGCACATCTACATGACAAAGCAGCATCCATCATCAGAGATGCTCATCACCCAGACCAGACTCTTTTCTCGCTGCTGCAATCAGGTACAAGATGCAAGAGCTCAGGTCTCGCAGCACCAGGTCCAGGAACAGTTACTACACCTCAACCATCAGGCTGTGGAACAACAGAGGATAACTACACCCACTTACCGTCCATTGAGATGCTCCCACAACCAATCGTCGTACTGGGCCTGTATCAAAATTGGTGAAATTGGTGAAATCAGAGGTGGTTTGACTCAGACCAATCGCATTGATCATATCTCAGAATTAGAGAAGTAAAAGAGACAGGCACAATCTCACAGGGTATTGACAGTGTTGGGGCAGGAATGATGTTTCCCCTGGCTGGGCTGTGGAACCATGGTTCACAGACTTAATATCACAGTTCACCTCAGCAGGACTGAGATGCGGAGAAATTTCCTCCCCAGTGCAGCGAATCTTTGGAATTTTCTCCATAGGGTTTCTAAATTGAATAGACATATTTTGGGCCTCAGCGCTGATGGGACATTGCAGGAAGTGGTGTTGAGGTCAAAGGTCAGACATGGAGACGCTTCAGATGGGGGTCACAAGGATGATTCCAGGAATGAAAGGGTTATTATACGAGGAACGATTGATGGCTCTGGGTCTATACTCTGTTGAATTCAAAAGGGTGAGGGGAATCTGACTGAAACCTTGTGAATACTGAAATGTAGACAGAGTAGATGTGGAAAGGATGTTTCCCATGGAGTGAGAGCCTCGGACAAAACGGCACAGCCTCTGCATAGGGGAGCGCCCTTTCAAACCAGAGATGCTGAGAAATGTCTTTTCACAAAGCATGGTGAATTTGTGGAATTTGTAGCCACATGCAGCTGTGGAGGCGAGGTCGTTGGGTGTCAGTAAGGTGGAGATTGCTAGGTTCTTGATTGGACATGGCATCAAAGGATACGGGCAGAAGGCCGGGTACTGGGCTTGAGGAGGAGAGAGGAAAAAATGATCAACCATGAGTGAACGGCGGAGCAGACTCGATGTGCAGACGGCTTAAATCGGCTCCTAGGTCTTATGGTCTTGTGCTCTTATGTTCTGTAGATTTTCTCTGTGTCAGCAGCAAAATGCTTGTCGGGGTTGTCTGTACTCTGATAGTAAAATGTACTTTGAAGTTTGAGTTTCGGGGAAATTCCTTTGATTCTGAGAACAAACTGTGACTGGCGGCAGCAGCCCGTCCTCAGACACACTCACAGCCAATCAGCGGCACAGCTGAGAGAGTCTTGCTCCCATTGGTTGAGGGGTGTCAGTGGGCGGGACGTTGAACTTCCGCAGCGGTGCGGGGTTTGGAACCGAGAGCGAGTGGACCCGGGGAGAGGCCGGAGATTGGGAGCTGCACGTCGGGTAACGGCTGCAACACCGGCCGGGTGAATCATCCGATGGCAGAGCTGAAGAGACTGGCGGAGATTCCGTGAGATGTTTCAGCTGCACGGAGGATGCCCGGTCTTTCCCCGCCGTGGATCGGGGCCTGCTGTCTGCAGTTATACCCCGGACCGGTCTCCTGCTGCTGGGAGACGGGAGCTGGCCCGCAGCGGCTGCTGATGGATCTCTGGAGCTCTCACCGCTCCCCTGTGCAATCGGACAGGCTGAAGGGCCCAAGGTAAGAACAAGGCGCAAAGCCAAGTTCGTGCTTTAGAAAATAAGAAACAGGAGCCGGTTTGAAAGTTGACAGCATTAAAAATAACCGAAATGCCATTTTTAAGCTGTTTTTTTTTTCCATTTTTGCTCATTTTGGGTCACTTTAGGAAAAGCCATCAAAGAGTCACAGGAACACACATCAAAGTTGCTGGTAAACGCAGCAGGCCAGGCAGCATCTATTGGAAGAGTTTCAGTCGACGTTTCAGGGCGAGACCCTTCGTCAGGACTAACTGAAGGAAGAGTTAGTAAGAGATTTGAAAGTGAGAGGGGGACGGGGAGATCCAAAATGATTTAAAGTTTACAAAGTAAATTTATTATCAAAAGTTTAAACATGTCATCATGCACAATCCTCGATTCATTTTTTTGGGGCAAATTCAGCAAATCCAAGAGCCATTATAGAATCAGTGACAGACTAACCCCAACAGGACAGACAAAAACCTAAGTGCAAAAGACAATAAACTGCAAATGTAAAGGAAAAATAATAATAAATAAATGAGAAATAAAGATCAAGAACGTGGGATGAAGAGTCCTTGAAAGTGAGTCCAGAGGTTGTGGGAACAGGTCAGTAATGGGGTTACTGAACTTCAGTAAAGTTCTGCCCTCTGGATCAAGAGCCTAATGGTTCAGGGGTAGTAACTGTTTCTGACCTGGTGGTGTGGGCCTGTGGATCCTGCACCCTCTTCCTGATGGCAGCAGTGAGAAGAGAGCACGGCCTAGGTGTGTGTGGGGGTGTGGGTGTCCTTCATAGAAACATAGAAACATAGAAAATAGGTGCAGGAGTAGGCCATTCAGCCCCTTGAGCCTGCACCGCCATTCAGTATGATCATGGCTGATCATCCAACTCAGAACCCTGCACTAGCCTTCCTTCCATACCCCCTGATCCCTTTAGCCACAAGGGCCATATCTAACTCCCTCTTAAATATAGCCAATGAACTGGCCTCAACTGTTTCCTGTGGCAGAGAATTCCACAGATTCACCACTCTCTGTGTGAAGAAGTTTTTCCTAATCTCGGTCCTAAAAGGCTTCCCCTTTATCCTCAAACTGTGACCCCTCGTTCTGGACTTCCCCAACATCGGGAACAATCTTCCTGCATCTAGCCTGTCCGATCCCTTTAGGATTTTATATGTTTCAATAAAATCCCCCCTCAATTTTCTAAATTCCAATGAGTATGAGCCTAGTCGATCCAGTCCTTCATCATATGAATGTCCTGCCATCCCAGGAATCAATCTGCTGAACCTTCTTTCCACTCCCTCTATGGCAAGGATGTCTTTCCTCAGATTAGGGGACCAAAACTGCGCACAATACTCCAGGTGTGGTCTCACCAAGGCCTTGTACAACTGCAGCAGTACCTCCCTGCTCCTGTACTCGAATACTCTTGCTATGAATGTCAGCATACCGTTCGCCTTTTTCACCGCCTGCTGTACCTGCATGCCCACTTTCAATGACTGGTGTATAATGACACCCAGGTCTCATTGCACCTCCCTTTTCATAATCGGCCACGATTCTGATAATAATCTGTTTCCCTGTTTTTACCATCAAAGTGGATAACCTCACATTTATCCACATTAATTTGCATCTGCCATGAATTTGCCCACTCAGTCAACCTATCCAAGTCACCCTGCATCCTCTTAGCATCCTCCTCACAGCTAACACTGCTGCCCAGCTTCGTGTCATCTGCAAACTTGGAGATGCTGCATTTAATTCCCTCATCTAAGTCATTAATATATATTGTAAACAACTGGGGTCCCAGCACTGAGCCTTGCGGTACCCCACTAGTCACTGCCTGCCATTCTGAAAAGGTCCCGTTTATTCCCACTCTTTGCTTCCTGTCTGCCAACCAATCCTCTATCCACATCAATACCTTACCCCCCAATACCATGTGCTTTAAGTTTGCACACTAATCTCCTGTGTGGGACCTTGTCAGAAGCCTTTTGAAAATCCAAATATACCACATCCACTGGTTCTCATCTATCCACTCTGCTGGTTACATCCTCAAAAAATCCTATGAGATTCGTCAGACATGATTTTCCTTTAATAAATCCATGCTGACTTTGTCCGATAATTTCACCGCTTTCCAATTGTGCTGTTATCACATCTTTGATAACTGACTCTAGCATTTTCCCCACCACCAATGTTAGGCTAACCGGTCTATAATTCCCTGGTTTCTCTCTCCCTCCTTTTTTAAAAAGTGGGGTTACATTAGCCACCCTCCAATCCTTGGGAACCAGTCCAGAATCTAAAGAGTTTCGAAAAAATATCACTAATGCATCCACTATTTCTTGGGCTACTTCATTAAACACTCTGGGATGCAGACCATCTGTCCCTGGGGATTTATCTGCCTTTAATCCCTTCAATTTACCTAATACCACTTCCCTACTAACATGTATTTCCCTCAGTTCCTCCATCTCACTAGACCCTCTGTCCCCTACTATTTCTGGAAGATTATTTATGTCCTCCTTAGTGAAGACAGAACCAGAGTAATTATTCAATTGGTCTGCCATGTCCTTGTTCCCCATGATCAATTCACCTGTTTCTGTCTGTAGGGGACCTATATGTGTCTTAACCAATTTTTTTCTTTTTACATATCTATAAAAGCTTTTACAGTCAGTTTTTATGTTCCCTGCCAGTTTTCTCACATAATCTTTTTTCCATTTCCTAACTAAGCCCTTTGTCCTCCCCTGCTGGACTCTGAATTTCTCCCAGTCCTCAGGTGAGCCACTTTCTCTGGCTAATTTGTATGTTTCTTCTTTGAAATTGATACTATATCTAATTTTCCTTGTCAGCCACGGGTGCACTACCTTCCCTGATTTATTCTTTTGCCAAACTGGGATGAACAATTGTTGTAGTTCATCCATGCGATCTTTAAATGCTTTCCACTGCATATCCACCGTCAACCCTTTAAGTGTCATTTGCCAGTCTATCTTAGCTAATTCATGTCTCATACCTTCAAAGTTACCCTTCTTTAAGTTCTGAACCTTTGTTTCTGAATTAACTATGTCACCCTCCATCGTAATGAAGAATTCCACCATATTATGGTCACTCTTACCCAAGGGGCCTCTCACGACAAGATTGCTGATGAACCCTTCCCCATTGTTCAATACCCAGTCTAGAATAGCCTGCTCTCTAGTCGGTTCCTCGACATGTTGGTTCACAAAACCAGCCCGCATACATTCCAAGAAATCCTCTTCCTCAGCACCCTTACCAATTTGGTTCAACCAATCTATATGTAGATTGAAATCGCCCATTATACCTGCTCTTCCTTTATTGCTTGCATTTCTAATTTCCTGTTTAATGCCATCCCCAACCTCACTACTACTGATAGGTGGCCTGTACACAACTCCCACCAGCGTTATCTGCCCCTTAGTGTTATGCAGCTCTACCCATATCGATTCCACATCCTCCTGGCTATTGTCCTTCCTTTCTGTTGCGTTAATCTCCTCTCTAACCAGCAATGCTACCCCACCTCCTTTTCTTTCATGTCTATTCCTCCCGAATATTGAATATCCCGAAATGTTGAGCTCCCATCCTTGGTCACCCTGGAGCCATGTCTCTGTGATCCCAACTATATCATATTCATTAATAACAATCTGCACTTTTAATTCATCCACCTTGTTACGAATGCTCCTTGCATTGACACACAAAGCCTTCAGGCTCGCTTTTACAACAGTCTTAGCCCTTATACAATTATGATGAAAAGTGGCCCTTCCTGATTTTTGCCCTGGATTTGCCGGCCTGCCACTTTTACTTTTCACCTTACTACTTTTTGCTTCTACCCTCATTTTACACCCCTCTGTCTCTCTGCACTTGTTCCCATCCCCCTGTTGTGAACTAACCTCCTCTCTTCTAGCATCTTTAATTTGATTCCCACCCCCAACTATTCTAGTTTAAATTCACCTCAGTTGCCCTCGCAAATCTCCCCGCCAGGATATTGGTCCCCCTTGGAATCAAGTGTAACCCGTCCATTTTGTACAGGTCACACCTGTGCCAAAAGAGGTCCCAATGATCCAAAAACTTGAATCCCTGCCCCCTGCTCCAATCCCTCAGCCACGCATTTATCCTCCACCTCACTGCATTCCTACTCTCACTGTCGCGTGGCACAGGCAGTAATCCCGAGATTACTACCTTTGCGGTCCTTTTTCTCAACTCCGTTCCTAACTCCGTATATTCTCCTTTCAGGACCTCTTCCCTTTTCCTACCTATGTCATTGGTACCTATATGTACCACGACCTCTGGCTCCTCACCCTCCCACTTCTGGATATCTTGGACGCATCAGAAATATCCTGGACCTTGGCACCAGGGAGGCAAACTACCATCCGGGTCTCTGGACTGCGTCGACAGAATCGCCTATCTGAGCCCCTTACTATCAAGTTCCCTATTCCAACTGCCCCTCTCTTCCTGTCCCTACCCTTCTGAGCTACAGGGCCGGGCTCTGTGCCGGAGGCACGGCCACTGTCGCTTCCCCCAGGTAAGCTGTCCCCCCCCAACAGTACTCAAACAGGAATACCTATTGTCAAGGGGCAGAGCCACCGGGGTACTCTCTATTACATGACTCTTCCCCATCCCCCTCCTAACTGTGACCCACTTCTCTGCCTCCCGTGGCCCCGGTGTGACCACCTGCCTGTAACTCCTCTGCCTAATGGATTCCTTCATAATGGACGCTGCTTTCCTGTGACAGCACTCCATAGAGATGTGCTTCGTGGTGGGGAGGGTTTTACCCGTGATGCACTGGGCCATATCCACTACTGTTTGTAAGATTTTACTTTCGAGGGCTTTGGTGTTTCCATACCCAGCTATGATGCAACTACTCTCCATCGCACATCTGCAGATGTTTGTCAAAGTTTTAGATGTCATGCTGAAACTTTACAAACTTCAAAGGAAGTAAAGGTGCTGCCATGCTTTCTTCGCTTACTGGCTGAGATTGTAAAAAGTATGCGGCCACCTTGGAAGTTTTCATCTTTTATTGTTTTACAACACTGAGACACAGTGGATTTAGCTTTGTTTTTTTTCACACTGATCAACAGAAAAAATAATATCTTTGTCAATGTGAAAACAGATCACCAAAAATTGAAAAAAAATTACAAATATAAAATAGAAAATAATTGAGTACATAAGAATTCACCCCCTACATATCTGTATTCTAAACCTTGTGATCCCATTTCACCAGTTTCGAAGATTTGATTTCATTTTTACATACAGAACCTCCCCACCCCTCTGCCTATCTGCCTGTCCCTTCAATACAATCCGTATCCTTGGACATGAAGCTTCCAGCTATAATCTTCTTTCAGCCACGATTCAGTGATGCCCACAACATGATAATGTCAATCTGTAACTGTGACACAAGTTCGTCTCCCTACTCCATGTACTGCACACATTCAAATATAACACCTTCAGTTCTGTATTCATCACCTTTTTCATTCTCATACCCTTTTGCATTGCAACTCATCCCGCCCACTGAAATGTCGTCAGCCTCTCAATGGTAGCAGTCTCACTGCACACTGCCGCTGTTTGAAAGCTAACAACATAGGCAGGAGGAGAGATAGCAGTGCACAGTGCATGCGCAGCCGTCCGGTGAAAAATGATATCGTATCCGTTAAATAGGGGCCATGGACAATTCTGATTTGATGGAGACGGAGGAACATCTGGAAAAAAATTCTGAAACGCTCGTTCGCTGCTGGCGTTACTGCACGGTCGGGAATCTTTCGGAGGGAAGGCCTCAAAATCCCCAGCTTTGCCTGCTGTTGGCGACCGAGATGGAGGTCGAATCGCTCGGATAGAGATGGCGCTCAGTACTTGGTGTCGGAGAGGTGATCAGAGCTCGAAGTTTTCGGATGACTCAGAGTTGGACCATGGTTGGGTATGGCAGGGAGAGTTTTTCTTCCTTTTCCTGTCTGCGTGAGATGTGGGACATTTGAGAGACTTTGAACTTTTACTGTGCTCATAGACTTCTTCATCAAGTTATAGTATTGTTGCACTCTTGTAACTGTATGTTATAATTATGTGGTTTTGTTAGTTTTTTTCAGTCTTGGTCTGTCCTGTGTTTTGTGATATCACACCGGAGGAAATAATGTATGATTTCTTAATGCATGCATTACTAAATGACAATAAATGAGGACTGTGTGTCTTCATAATCTAATAATCTAACATTCTCCTCAGCCCTAGCACTCTGGTTATGATCTGCTGCCAAATTAGTTTAAAACCTCTCGGACAACTGTAGCAATTCTACCCGCATGCATATTAGCGGACAATGCATCCTCCCCCCACCCCCACCCCAAGTTCAGGTGATCCCGGAATCTGAAGCCCTGCCCCTCTGCACCAGTTTCACAGCCACACTGTCATCTGTCTAATCATCCTATTCTTGCCTTCGCCGGCACGTGGCACAGGCAGGGATTACGATGTTTGAGGTCCTGCTTTTCAGCTTTCTATCTCACTCCCTAATAGATCTCTAGCATCTTTCCTGCCTATGTTATTGATGCCAATATGCACCAATATTTCTGCTGCCCACAGTGTCCAGCTCTTTCTGCTCCCCCTCCCCTGTGTGATTAATTGGAGGCCCCTCAGAGGTAATTGAAGTGGCTGCAGTCGTCCAACAGCGGCCCCGATAACCACCTGCCGAGGCGCCCTCTGCGTCAGTGATTGTTTCCGTGCCAGGAGGGGCCGGGATGGAACGGCTCCCCGAATTAACACCTATTAGCCGGCGACAGACACGGCAGATAACAAAATATCAAAGGGAATAAGATCTGAGGCAGCAGATAGATCTGTCAGGGAAATTGGACACAGTTTCCTTGAATAACGGCGGGAGAAATTCCAATTCAAATGGCAGAATATAGTATTAATGTTAAGATTCTTGGCAGTGTGGTGGATCAAAGGGATCTTGGGGTCCAAGTCCATAGGACGCTCAAAGCAGCTGGGCAGGTTGACTCTGTGGTTAAGTGACTCTGTGGTTACGGTGTATTGGCCTTCATCAATTGTGGAATTGAATTTGGGATCCGAGAGGTAATGTTGCAGCTATATAGGACCCTGGTCAGACCCCACTTGGAGTACTGTGCTCAGTTCTGGTTGCCTCACTACAGGAAGGATGTGGAAGCCATAGAAAGGGTGCAAAGGAGATTTACAAGGATGTTGCCTGGATTGGGGAGCATGCCTTAGGAGAAAAGGTTGAGCGATGGAGGATGAGAGGTGACATGATGGAGCTGTATAAGAGGCATTGATCAGAGTCATAGGCTTTTTCTCAGGGCTAAAATGGCTAACTGTCATGGTCCGGTCCGTGAAGTCCATATTCTGGTTCACAGTCCGGTCCATGACCCTTGCTCCAGGTTTTCCTATCTACCCTGTTTCTGTCCTTGTTGAGTTAATTGATGCAGCTGATGCTCGTTGGGGCTGGCTGCATAAATACCTCCAGAGACCAGGGCGTGGTGGCTGGATTGTTCTTGTCCTTACTCCTTGTATCCCTTCCCCTGCCTTCGGTTTCCTCGCCTGAAGCCCTGCCTTGTCTTGCTGGTAACTCTTGCCTCACCTCCAGCCTCAAGCCTCCAGCCTTGCCTCGCCTCACCTCTAGTCTCAAGTCTCCAACCTCCTGCCAAGCCTCGCCTCGTCTCTCGTCTGGTCTCTTGCCAAGCCAAGCCAAGTCTCTGGCCTCTAGCTTCTAGCCTGAAGACTCCAGCCTCGTCCTGTCTGTCTGCCAAGCCTCGTCCTTGCCTAGTTCTGGGTCCAAGCCAGAGGCAACACCCAGGTACTGGGTCCTTGTCCAGTCTCTGGCTCAGAGTCCAAGCTCGGACTCCTAACTCTCTTCTTCAGTCCTGTTCCAGGTTCCTGGTTTTCCTGTCCATGTCCTTGCCCTCACCCCGTATCCTAGTCCTGCCCCTAGTACTTCACTGTCTGTGTCTTGCACTTGGGTCTGTTTCCAGCCGTGCCCTTATGACAGAACAATCCAGCCAATCGGCGATCACCGCTGGAAGAATCGTGCCTCCATTGGCTGAGGAGTGTCAGTGGGCGGGACGCTGACTGCTCGGAGCGGATCAAAGTTTGGAATCGGGAGCGAGTGGACCCGGTGAGAGACCTGAGATTGGGAGGAACTCCTCGGGTGAAGGCTGCAGCACCGGCCGGAGTTTTGAATCCTTCCGATGGCAGAGGTGAAGTTTCGGGTGGAGATTCCGTAAGTTCTTTCACCCACACAGAGGGTGCCTGGTCTTTCCCCGCCGTGGATCGTGGCCTATTGTCTGGAGTTTCCTCCCGGACCGGGGCTGCTGGGCTACAGGAACTGGCCCGCAGCGGCTGCCGATGGCACTCCGGTGCTCTGAGCGCTCCCCTGTGGAAAAGGAGAGGCGGAAGGCTAGGGGAGAATGAGGCACAAAGGTAAACTCGGACTTTAGAAAATAAGAAACAGGAGCAGGCCATTCGGCCCCTTGCGCCTGTTCTGCAATTCAGTCAGAACATGCTTGACCTTTGACCTCAGGCCCACTTTCGCACAACGTTCCCAGCATCGCAGAGCCCATAAATTTGTCCTTGGAATTTAGAAACCTTGTGGAGAAAATTCCAAAGATTCACTGTCCTCAGGGTGAGGAAATTTCTCCTCATCTCAGCCCTGCTGAGGTGAACTCGAATTTTGTGACCCTGGTTCCTCACCACAGCCAAAGGAAACATCATTGTGGCCTCTAGCCTGTCAGTACCCTGTGAGAGACTGTGTCTGTCTGAGTCAGACTACCTCTTATTTCTCTAATTTTGAGACAGGACCAGTCAGTATACTATTTCCAAGGACACTACCTCACCTCCCTTATCAAGCTGGGAGATCTTCACTCATTCCCTTCATCCCACAGCCTGACTCTGGGAGGGAGACCAGACCTGTACACGGTGTACTTACCAGTACCCATATACGTTCAGAGGAGATCTTTATTCTTGTATTCAAACCTTCTTTCCCATTCAATGCTCTTCATTTAATATCGATCTCAAACAGTGAACAGATACAACATGCACTCAGGCATGAATTTAAAGGGCAGGTGTTGTAACAGTTTGAGTTTCATACCGGGGGCCATGGAGCAAGCAGGGGGTCACAACGGGAGGAATGTGGGAGTGTTGTGTGTCTGAGCCCAGCTGTGAGTGTTTGTGTATCAGAATCAGGTTTAATATCACCGGCATATGTGGTGAAATTTGTTGTTTAGTGACAGCAGTACATAGTAATACATAGTAATAGAAACTATAAATAACAAAAATTTAAATTTAAAAGGTAGTGCACAACAAGATGGAAAATACTGAGGAAGTGTTCCTGGGTTCATTGTCCATTCAGAAATCTGATGCCGGAGGGGAAGAAGCTGATCCTGAACCATTGAGCGTGTCTCCAGGGTCCTGTACATCCTCCTTGATGTTGTCAATGAGAAGACGGCCTGTCCTGGGTGATGGGGTCCTTAATGACGGATGCCACCTTTTTGTGGCATCATCTTTTGACTGTGTCCTGGATGCTGTGGAGTTCAGTGTCCATGAAGGAGCTGGCTGAGTTTACAACTTTCTGCTGCATTTTCCGATCCTGTGCAGTGGCCTCTCCACACCAGTCAGTGATGCAACCAGTTAGAATGCTCTCCACAGTACATCTGTAGAAATTTGCAAGTGTCTTTAGTGACAGACCGATTCCCCTCAATCTCTGAATGAAATATACCCGATGTTGTGCCTTCATTGTAACTGCATCAATATGTTGGGCCCAGGATAGCTCCTCAGAGATGTTGACAGGCAGGAAATGGAAACTGCTCACCCTTTTCACTTCTGATCCCACGATGAGGACTGGTGTGTGTTCCCTCGACTTCCCCTTCCTGAATCCACAATCAATTCCTCTGTCTTAATGATGTTGAGAGCAAGGTTGTTACTGCAACACCACTCAACTTGCTGATCGATCTCACTCCTGTCCTCCTCCTCGTCACCATCTGAAATTCCACCAACAATCGTTGTGTCACCGGCAAGTTTTTAGATCAGCCTGGCCACATAGGCGTGGGTGTGGGGAGAGTAGAGCAGTGGGCTGAGCACGCATCGTTGAGGTGTGTCAGTGTTGATTGTCAGCAAGGAGGAGATGTTATTTCTGATCCACACAGACTGTGGTCTCCTGGTGAGGATCCACTTGCAGAAGGAGGTACAGAGGCCCAGGGTTTGGAGCTTGTTGATTACAATTGAGGGTCTGATTGTGTTGAACGCTGAGCTGCAATGAGCACCCTGACTGTGTATTGCTTTTATCCTGGTGATCCCAAAGGGTGAGCCAGTGAGATTACATCTGATTTTGACAGATTGTGGTGATCGGCAAATTGCAGTGGGTGCAGGTCCATGCAGAGGCAGGAGTTGATTCCAGCCGTGACCAACCCCTCAAAACACTTCATCACGGTAGTGAGCGTCACTGGGCGATAGTCGTTGAGGCAGGTCACCCTGGTCTTTTTGGGCACTGGTATGATTGTCGCCGTTTTGATGAGTACGTGTGTGTGTGTGTGTATGTGTTAGCTTGTGTGTGTGTATGTATGTTCGCACGCTTGAGCAGAGAGTCATTGTATTCGAGGATTTCCAGTTCGAATCAGGAATGTTTCCAGTAACTGGTGTGCCTCGAACGAGCGGTCACAGTGTTGGGTCAACCATTCAGATCAGAACAAAATAATTTACCCAGCAGAGTGAGCTCACAACCCGCTCTTGTGTTTGAGAGAGATATTTACAAATTAAACGTGTAAAGTAAATTTATTATCAAAGTAAAACACATCAAAGTTGCTGGTGAACGCAACAGGCCAGGCAGCATCTCTAGGAAGAGGTACAGTCGACGTTTCAGGCTGAGACCCTTCGTCAGGACTAACTGAAGGAAAAGCTAGTAAGAGATTTGAAAGTGAGAGGGGGATAGGGAGATCCAAAATGATAGGAGAAGACAGGAGGGGGAGGGATGGAGCCAAGAGCTGGACAGGTGATTGGCAAATGGGATATGAGAGGATCATGGGACAGGAGGCCCAGGGAGAAGGAAAAGAGGTGGGGGGGGACCCAGAGGTTGGACAAGGGGTGTGGTCAGAGGGACAGAGGGAGAAAAAGGGGGGGGGGGAGAGAGAGAGAGAAAGAATATAAATCAATAAATAACGGATGGGGTACCTACCACCCCACCAGTCTACAGGTCCAACATATTATTCTCCATAACTTCCGCCACCTCCAACAGGATCCCACCACTAAGCACATCTTACCTCCCGCCCCTCTGTGTTTTCCGCAGGGATCGCTCCCTACGCGACTCCCTTGTCCATTCGTTTCCACCCATCCCTCCCCACTGATCTCCCTCCTGGCACTTATCCTTGTAAGCGGAACAAGTGCTGCACATGCCCTTACACTTCCTCCCTCACCACCATTCAGGGCCCCAGACAGTCCTCCCAGGTGAGGCGACATTTCACCTGTGAGTCGGCTGGGGTGATATGCAGCGTCCGGTGCTCCCGATGTGGCCTTCTATATATTGGAGAGACCCGATACAGACATGGAGATTGTTTTGCTGAACACCTACGCTCTGTCCGCCAGAGAAAGCAGGATCTCCCAGTGGCCACACATTTTAATTCCACATCCCATTCCCATTCTGACATGTCTATACACGGCCTCCTCTACTGTAAAGATGAAGCCACACTCAGATTGGAGGAACAACACCTTATATTCCGTTTGGGTAGCCTCCAACCTGATGGCATGAACATTGACTTCTCTAACTCCCGCTAATGCTCCACCTCCCCCTCGTACCCCATCTGTTATTTATTTATATACACACATTCTTTCTCTCTCTCTCCTCTTTCACCCTCTGTCCCTATGACTATACCCCTTGCCCATCCTCTGGGGTTTTCCCCCCTCCCCCTTTTCCTTCTCCCTGGGCCTCCTGTCCCATGATCCTCTCATATCCCCTTTGCCAATCACCTATCCAGCTCTTGGCTCCATCCCTCCCCCTCCTGTCTTCTACTGTCATTTCGGATATCCCCCTCCCACTCCCCCTCCCACTTTCAAATCTCTTACTAGCTCTTCCTTCAGTTAGCGCTGACGAAGGGTCTCATTCCAAAATGTCGACTGTACCTCTTCCTCAAGATGCTGACTGGTCTGCTGCGTTCACCAGCAACTTTGATGTGTGTTGCTTGAATTTCCAGCATCTGCAGAATTCCTCGTGTTTATATTATTATCAAAGTATACACATGTCACCATGTATAATCCTGAGATTTGATTATTTTGTGGCCATACCCAGCAAATCGAAGCGCCATAATAAGAGAAATGAAAGATCGCACCCAACAGGTCAAACAAACAACTATGTGCAAAAGACAACAAAATTCAAATACAAAAGAAAAAAAAACGAATAAATAAATATCAGAACATGAAATGAAGAGTTGTTGATGCTGTCCATTTGTTGTGGGAACAGTTCAGTGATGGGGCAAGTTAACTTGTGTTAAATGATCCCCTGTTGTTGAGGGCCCTGTTGGTTGAGGAGTGATAACTGTTCCTGAACCTGGTGTTGAGGCTCCTGAGGCTCAGGCACCTTCTTCCTGATGGCAGCATTGAGAAGAGATCATGGCCTGGGTGGTGGGGGTCCTTGATGATGGATGCTGCTTTCCTGCGACAGCGCTCCATAGAGATGTGCTCAGTTGTGAGGAGAGTTTTACCCGTGAAGTACCGGCCGTATCCATTATTTCTAGCAGGAGTTTCCTGTCAAGGGCTTTGGTGTTTCCATACCAGGCCATGCTCCCCACCACACATCTGTTGAAGTTTGTCGGGGTTTGAGATGTCATTCTGAATCCACACACGCCTCTCAGCAAGGTCAGACAGATCCTGCTGTCTTGTAATTGCACTTATGTCCCGGGCTCGGGACAGATCCTTTGAAATGATAACATTGAGGAATTTAAAGTTGCTGAACGTCTCCACCTTTGAGCCCCGATGAGGATTGCCTCATGGACCTCCTGTTTCCTCCTCCAAAGTCCAGAATCAGTTCATTACTCTTGCTGACATTGAATGAGAGGCTGCTTTTAGACCACAAGACCATGAGATATAGAAGCAGAATTAGGCCATTTGGCCCATCGGAACTGCTCTGCCACTTCATCATGGTAAATCCATTTTCCTCCCGGCCCCATTTTCCTGCCTTCTCCACGTATCCTTTCATGCCCGGACCAATCTAACGTCTATCAGCCTCTGCTGTAACAAAAGGTAAAGCAACATCCGTCATCAAGGCAAGGCGAGGTGAGGCACCTCCCACTCTCTACCCATCCATTCCTCTCCCTCCCTCCTTCACCCACTCTCTTACCTACAAATCTCACTTTCACTCCCTACCCTTCTCTTTTCTCTCTGCCTCTCTCCCCCCAGCATCCCCTCTCTCCCCGCTCTCCCCCTCCCCTCTCTCCCCCTCTCCCTCCTCTCCCCGCTCTCTTCCCTCTCTCCCCTCTCCCCACTCTTTCCCATTCTCCGCTCCCTCCCCTCACTTCCCTCTCTCAACTTTCTCAACTCTCTCTCCTTTCTCTTTCTCTCACACACACTCTCCTCCCCTCTCCCACACCTTCTCCCCACACTTCCCCCACTCTCTCCCAACTCTCTGCTTCCCTCTTTCCTACCCAGTATACCCCACTCTCCTACTCTTAAACTCTATCTTCCCTTCTCTCCCCCGGCTCTCTCTCTCTTTCTCTCACCCCTGTCTTCCCTCCCTCTCCCCTTCTCCTTTCCCCACTCTCCCCTCCCTTCTCTCTCTCTTCTCTTTCTCTCTCCCCTTATCTCCCCTATTTCCACCTCTCCCTCCCTCTTCCCCCACTCACCCCTCTCACCCCTCACCCCCCTCCCCCTCTCCCCCTCTTCCTCCCCTCTCTCCCCCTCTCTTCCCCTCTCCTTCCCTTTTTAAACCCCTTCCCTCAGAGGGTTAAACCGGTGGTTATATTTGGAACTGAGTTGTCCGCTTGCTGTACAATGAACAAGCATGTCAGTGAAAATAATGTGAAACATGAGGTCTTAAAGTCTTTATTCTTTGGATCAATGAGACATTGAACAATGCTGGAACGTGATGATGTATTTTCTGGAGATGAGCCAGATGTTTCAACTGGTAAAATAAAACATGTCTGATAATGTTTTCAACTATAAGCGGACCTACATCAATGTAAAATCCTCCCTATCGACCTCTAATTAAGAAAGGGTTAATTTTAGTTTTGCAACTGCCTCGTACGCTTAGTCAGGAAATGAAGTGGCAGCTGTTTAAAAATAGTTTCAGTGTTAGATTTCTGCCTTCGGATCGGAAATGCGATTGTTGGTAATGACTGTCAGAGTCTCCAGGGCAGTCATCCGAAACCAGAATCCCTGTCCAGCACAAAGGGGGTGAGACTTGTGACTGTATCAATGATTCTGTGCTCTGTTTACACTTGTTTAGCAGATCGTTCGTATCATTTCTTTGCTCATCAATTCTTTCACTCGTTGTTTTAGACTTGGTATTGTGTTTTTCATTAAATATTGTACTTTTCACTAACAAACTATCCTGCAGCATCCTCGGAAAGTTCCTACTCCCCACTGATTGAATCCTCTCATCTTGCTGATCTCAGTCCTGAAGAGGCGTCTCGGTCCGACAAGTCCACTCTTTGTTATTTCCATAGATGTTGCCTGACCTGCTGAGTTCCTCCAGCATTTTTGTGCGTTGTTCTCCGTTACACCTCCTCCTCTCTGCCCCTTTCTTTTCCCATTTCCTGCACCTCTCTCCCTTCCTCCATTCTTACCCATCTCTCCCAGTGCACTCACTCTCTCCCTCATCCTGACAGTCCATTGCAATCTCTCTCTCCTTTCTCTTTCTCTCTCTCTCCCCTTCTCTCTCACGCACACACACACACAATCCTCTCCCCTCTATTAGTCTCGCAATCACTCGAACACTCTCCTCCGCTCCAGTCCCCTCCATCTCTCCCACCTCCACTCTAGTCCACTCCTTCCTTTCTCTCTCTCCTTCTCTTCCTCTCTATCCCACTCCTGTCCCCACCCTTATGCTCTCCTTCTCTCATTCGCCCAACTTTCTCTTCAAATTTTTTCTCCGTCTCTGCCTCCACACCCTCTATCGCTGCTCACATTCTTCCCCTCCACCTTCCCTCCTCCTTCCCTAGGTGTCTCTCTTCACCCTCTCTCACTGAACCCACTCACCCTTCGTCCGCCTCGCTCATCCACTCTCACCCTCTTCAACCTACTGACCCGCAGTCTCCCGTTCTTTCCCCTATATTCTACCCTTTGTATCTTAACATCTCTCTCCCTCGCTCTCTTTCTCTCTCAACACTGTCACATCTGTCCTCCGGCCACGGAGAGAGCGGAAAGAGTTGGACCGAGGGTAGACGGAGATGGAGAGGGGGAAGGAGTTGGACCGAGGGTAGACGGAGATGGAGACGGGGGAAGAGTTGGACCGAGGGTAGATGGAGATGGAGAGGGGGAAAGAGTTGGACCGAGGGTAGACGGAGATGGAGAGGGGGAAAAGAGTTGGACCGAGGGTAGACAGAGATGGAGAGGGGAAAGAGTTGGGCCGAGGATAGACGGAAATGGAGAGAGGGGAAAGAGTTGGGCCGAGGGTAGATGGAGATGGAGAGGGTGAAAGAGTTGGGCCGAGGGTAGACGGAGATGGAGAGGGGGAAAGAGTTGGGCCGAGGGTAGACGGAAATGTAGAAAGGGGAAAGAGTTGGGCTGAGGGTAGACGGAGATGGAGAGGGGGAAAGAGTTGGACCGAGGGTAGACGGAGATGGAGAGGGGGAAGAGTTGGACCGAGGGTAGATGGAGATGGAGAGGGGGAAAGAGTTGGACCGAGGGTAGACGAAGATGGAGAGAGGGGGAAAGAGTTGGACCGAGGCTAGACGGAGATGGAGAGGGGAAAGAGTTGGGCTGAGGGTAGACGGAGATGGAGAGGGGAAGAGTGTTGGACCGAGGATAGATGGAGATGGCGAGGGGGGAAAGAGTCGGACCGAGGGTAGACGGAGATGGAGAGGGGAAGAGTGTTGGACCGAGGATAGATGGAGATGGAGAGGGTGAAAGAGTTGGGCCGAGGGTAGACGGAGATGGAGAGGGGGAAAGAGTTGGGCCGAGGGTAGACGGAGATGGAGAGGGGGAAGGAGTTGGACCGAGGGTAGACGGAGATGGAGAGGGGGAAGAGTTGGGCCAAGGGTAGACGGAAATAGAGAGAGGGGAAAGAGTTGGGCCCAGTGTAGACGGAGATGGAGAGGGGAAGGAGTTGGGCCGAGGATAGACGGAAATGGAGAGAGGGGAAAGAGTTGGGCCGAGGGTAGACGGAGATGGAGAGGGTGAAAGAGTTGGGCCGAGGGTAGACAGAGATGGAGAGGGGGAAAGAGTTGGACCGAGGGTAGATGGAGATGGAGAGGGGGAAAGAGTTGGACCGAGGGTAGACGGAGCTGGAGAGGGGGAAAGAGTTGGACCGAGGGTAGATGGAGATGGAGAGGGGGAAAGAGTTGGACCGAGGGTGGACGAAGATGCAGGGGGGAAAGAGTTGGACAGACGGTAGATTGAGATGGAGAGGGGAAGAGTGTTGGACCGAGGATAGATGGAGATGGCGAGGGGGGAAAGAGTCGGACCGAGGGTAGACGGAGATGGAGAGGGGAAGAGTGTTGGACCGAGGATAGATGGAGATGGAGAGGGGGAAAGAGTTGGACCGAGGGTAGACGGAAATGGAGAGGGGGAAAGAGTTGGACCGAGGGTAGACGGAGACGGAGAGGGGGAAAAGAGTTGGACCCAGGGTAGACGGAGATGGAGAGGGGAAAGAGTTGGGCCGAGGGTAGACGGAAATGGAGAGAGGGGAAAGAGTTGGGCCGAGGATAGATGGAAATGGAGAGAGGGGAAAGAGTTGGGCCGAGGGTAGACGGAGATGGAGAGGGTGAAAGAGTTGGGCCGAGGGTAGACGGAGATGGATAGGGGGAAAGAGTTGGGCCGAGGGTAGACGGATATGGAGAGTGGGGAAAGAGTTGGGCCGAGGGTAGACGGAGACAGAGAGGGGGAAGAGTTGGGCCGAGGGTAGACGGAAATGGAGAGAGGGGAAAGAGTTGGGCCGAGGGTAGACGGAGATGGAGAGGGGAAGGAGTTGGGCCGAGGATAGACGGAAATGGAGAGAGGGGAAAGAGTTGGGCCGAGGGTAGACGGAGATGGAGAGGGTGAAAGAGTTGGGCCGAGGGTAGACAGAGATGGAGAGGGGGAAAGAGTTGGACCGAGGGTAGATGGAGATGGAGAGGGGGAAAGAGTTGGACCGAGGGTGGACGGAGATAGAGAGGGGGAAGAGTTGGGCCGAGGGTAGACGGAAATGGAGAGAGGGGAAAGAGTTGGGCCGAGGGTAGACGGAGATAGAGAGGGGGAAGAGTTGGGCCGAGTGTAGACGGAAATGGAGAGAGGGGAAAGAGTTGGGCCGAGGGTAGACGGAGATGGAGAGGGTGAAAGAGTTGGGCCGAGGGTAGACAGAGATGGAGAGGGGGAAAGAGTTGGACCGAGGGTAGATGGAGATGGAGAGGGGGAAAGAGTTGGACCGAGGGTGGACGAAGATGGAGAGGGGGAAAGAGTTGGACCGAGGGTAGATGGAGATGGAGAGCGGGAAAGAGTTGGACCGAGGGTAGATGGAGATGGAGAGGGGGAAAGAGTTGGACCGAGGGTAGATGGAGATGGAGAGAGGGGGAAAGAGTTGGACCGAGGCTAGACGGAGTTGGAGAGGGGAAAGAGTTGGGCTGAGGGTAGACGGAGATGGAGAGGGGGAAAGAGTTTGACTGAGGGTAGATGGAGATGGAGAGGGGGGAAAGAGTTGGACCGAGGGTAGATGGAGATGGGGAGGGAGAAAGAGTTGGGCCAAGCGTTGACGGAGATGGAGATGGGGAAAGTGTTGGGCCGAGGATAGACGGAGATGGAGGTGGGGAGTGAAACTGACCGAGTCAGCAATTGATTGTATCTCGGCATTGGCCTCGTTCAGTGACCCCAGCTCCGCCTTGCTTCCCAGATGACATATCTTCTCTTCCATCCATGCATTTATAGTACACTGAGAATGGCAGAGAGCGACAGAGACAGAGACAGAGAGGGAGAGAGAGAGAGAGAGAGAGAGGTTAGAGAGAGGAGGGGGGGAGTGAGCGAGGGAATTGGATCGGGAGAGGGAGAGGGTGAGGGTGAACTTCCCCTTCTGTCTGGTTCCACTCAGCCCTGTTTCTCCATCTTCAACTTCCCCTCAGCTCTTTACCCATTCTATCTCTCCTCCTTCTACACTCCTATCTCTCCCCACATCTCATCAAACCTTAGTCTCCCTCCTCCCTCGCCCCCTCCCCAACTCCCTCAACTGTGTTTCTCCCTCTTCGCAATGCCCTCTCCCTCCCTCTCCGCTGAGGGTCTGACAGTAAATCACAGTCACCGGAAGTTGACTAAATCCATGTCCTGGATAAAGCTTTTTGGCTGGATGAGGAGGGTGTGGGAAAAAATACAGCTATGTTTCACATGAGCAATGCAGGATTCAGGAAGGTAGGGAGTAAGCAGAGTGTGAGGGGTTAGTGTGAGAGTGGTGTAAGGCAGAGGGAGTCAGGAGTAATGGAGGAGAGTGATGGGGAGAGATAGTGGTGCTTGGGATAAGAGAGGAGAAGCGGAGAGAGACTAGAGAGAGGAAGGTGAGAGTGAGAAAAGTGAGGGAAAAGGAGGAGATTCGCAGAAAGCTCATAAACAGACCCCTCAGTCCATCTGGACAGTTCCAGCCATATTCACAGAGCCAGTGCTATTTGCACACGGTTGGAATTTACTCCTATAACCCTTCTCCATCCGCGTGTCGGGTAGGAGCTGGAGAGCTTTGTGACCTGGTATCAAGTCAACAACACTCCCCACCCCTCCATTTCACCAATACAATAGAGCTGGTGACTGACAACAGGAAGTCAGCCGGGGCGATGCACACATTCCTGTTTACATCAACGGTAGAGGATGAGAGGCTGGACAGCTCCAATTTTCTGAGATTGAACACCACTAACAGCCTTTCCTTGTCCAGCCACAGGGACACCATCGCTAACAAAACTCAGCGGCGTCTCTGCTTCTTCGAGACACTAGAGAATCAGCAGCTCCGGGACGACCATCGTCTGTTTTTACAGAATATATCCTCTGCAGAAACTAGTCGTGTGGTTAAGGCAACAGCACTGCCAAGCACCGGAAACGCTGCAGAGAGTTGTGAACAAGTTCAGTACATCATGCAAACCATGTACACTGTTTACACATCTCTCTGCCTCAATAAAACAGTCCATATTATCAAAGACCCCACACACGTCCAACATTCTGACTTCCTGAGAGATGGACAACTAACTTCACAATCTACCTAATGCAGAGTTGTGATTAATTGGTCTGTATGATTTGTTAATTTAATTAATTGTCCCCCTACATTTCACGACCCTGCACTCCCAGTCTCAAGGTGATGAATTGATCTTTATGGACGAGATGCGATTCAGAATTTATCACTGTGCCTTGATTAACTGAAAGCAAATGTCCCAATTTACACTCACCTCTCCTCTCTCTCTCTGTTCTCATTCTCTCTGCCTGTCACTTTCTCTCTGTCTCTCTCTTCTCTCTCCCTCTCTCTCTTTCCTCTCCCTTTCCCGTCTCTTTACCCTTCTCTTCCCCCTCTCCTTCCGCCACTCTTTCCACCTCCCCTAACCTCTCCCTTCCCCCTCTTCTCCACACCACTCTGCCACCTGTTCTGTCGCACACTAAACGGAAACAAACAGGCCTCTCCCAGAAACCACAAGCCTTTATCTTCTGAGAGAACATTGAATCTTTCCAACCAGCGAGAAATTATACGACATCTGTAATCCACTGAGCGTGTGAAACAGTCATCACGGTGCGGGGTGGGGGAGGGTGCTGGTTTGGACGGGTGGGTGGCGGAGACGGCAAGCGACAGGAAAGGGGGAATTGAGGAGAAAGCGAGAGGCAAGAGAAAGGCTGGGCATAATGGAGTAAGAGGCAATAAAGGAAAGATGCAGGGCAGTGACTGTGTAGGGAAAGAATGTGTGGAGAAAAAGTGGGAGAGTGTGAACGAGAACGGATGAGGAAAAGAGAGGAGATAGAGAAAATGAGGAAATGTATATGTATAGAGAGAGAGAGAGAGGGAGAAAGGGACAGAGAGAGAGAGAGAGAGAGAGGGAGAGAGAGTTAGAGAGAAAGGGACAGAGAGAGAGAGGACAGTGGAGCAGAGTGGAGATCCTGGGAAGGGGTTTGGAAGAGGCTGAGGGGAACAAGAAGTGAGAAGTGAGGAAAGAAAGAGAACGAGAAAGGGGGACAAAGACAAATTCTTCCCATTCTCTGTCATTCCACTCTGTCGCTTCTCCATGTCTTCCACTCCCCACGCTGCCTTCCTTCTCTCCCACTGCCCGGCCACCCACACTCCTTCTCTCTTTCCTACTCCTCCACCTCATTCTCTAGCTCTCAGTTCTTTGTACCCAATGCCCACTCTTCCTTGTCATTCTCCCACTCCCCACTTCCTTACTCCTTGTCTCCCACTGCCAACACACCACATTCTGTCTCACACACTGTCAGATTTCTCTCATTTTTTCCACTCTCCCTCTTTTTCCTCCTACTCCTTTATTTCCCAACTCTCTCCCTCACCCTCTACCCTTCCTTCTCTCCTACACTCCCCACGCTCCCTTCCCTCTCTCCCACTCTACCCGTTTCCCCTCCATCTCGGTTCATATCGTCTGCAGACTTTGTACCAAAGCCATCAACGACATCATCCATGTCATTGCCATATAGCATAAAATAATCGGTCCCAACACAGACCCCTGCGGAACACCACTGGACATCTGCAGCCAGACAGAAAATGTTCCCTCCATTCACACTTGTTGCCTCCTGGCAATCAGCCACTGCTTTATCTGTGCTGGACTCTTTTCTGTGATGTTATGGGCTCGTAGCTTGTTAAGCAGCCTCGTGTGTGCCACCTTTTCAAAGGGCTTCCTAAATTCAAAGTACACAACATCAACCGATTGTCATTTGTTTATCCCACTTGTTATTTCTTCAATTAAATCCTACAGATTTGGCTGCAAACCATGCTGACTACGGCCCTTTTAATCATTTGCCCAAAGTACCATGAGACATCATCCTTAATAATCGACTCTCACACACTCCTATCCACTGAGGTCAGACCGACCGGCCTTCAGTATACTTTCCTCTGCCTCTCGCGCTTCTTGAAAAGTGGAGTGAAACTCTTGTACTCGACTCTCCCCGGAATCTCTCTTCCACACCACACCGTTCCTTCTTCCTCACCTATTCCCTATTCCTGCTTCTGTCTCTTCATCTCCCCGCTCTGTCTTCTCCCTCTTGCAGTCTCCACTTTCCCTTCTCTCTCTTCACTACACTTCCTTCTTTCTTTTACTACTCCGTCTCATCTGTCTCGCACCGGACTCTCCCTTCTCTGCCTCACAAACCCACTCTCCCAAACCCCGCTGCCCGCCTCTCTCCTGGACCCCACACTCCCTTCTCTCTTCTACTCGCTCTCCCCAATCTGTCTCCCAGTCCCCACTGTCCCGTCTTTCTTAAGCCCACTCTCACCTGTCTCTCTGCCACTCCCCACTCACCATTCTCTCTCCCACTCCCCATTCTCCCTTCCCTCTCTCCCAATCCCCACTTCATAGGTATCTGAGCAGCCAGAGCATCAAAGGTTATGGTGAGAAGGCGAGGGAGTGGGACTAGATAGGAGAATGGATCAGCTCAGGATAAAATGGCGGAACAGACTCGATGGGTCGAATGGCCTACTTTTGCTCCTTTGTCTGATGGTCTTATGGTCTTTTCCCACTCCCTGACACACTCCGTACCCGTCCTTCTCTCCGACTACGCACTCTCCCTCTCCTATCTCACTTCTCGCTCTCCCTTCTTTCTCTCCCACCGCACACGATTCCCTCTCTCACACCCACTCCCCACTCTCCCTTCCCTTCCTCCTCTCTCCCGCTCCCCACGCTCCCTTCCCTTCCTCCAACTCCACCCTTTTTTCTCTGTCCCAGTCCACATTCTTCCTTCGGTCCTCTATTACCCACACCCATCTCCCTCCCCTACTTCCCCTTCTGCGTCTTACATACGCCTCTCGGATCTCTCTCTCTCCCAATCCCCATTCTTGATTCTCCCAATAACCATTCATGCTTCTCCCAACATTGCTTTCTCTTTCCCACGCAACAATATAAATACCCTGTACCCCACTCCGCACTCTCCCTTCTCTCTCGCTCCCTCCGTTCTCTCTTAATTGACCGTCTCTACCGGCCACACCATCCCATCTCCCCATTACACTCCCCACTCCTCCAGTAGCCACTCTTCCGTCTCTCTCTCTCCCCACTCTCCCTTCTCACTCTCCCACACACAATCCTTTCTCTCTCTCTCCCTCCATTCTCCTCTCTGCTGTTCCGCTCTTTGTCGTCTGTCACTCCCACTCCACCCTCTCCTTATTCTCTTCCTCACGGCACAATTCCTTCTCTTTCCTTGCCCCACTCTCCCTTCTCTCTTCTAGCACCCGCACTGCTGTCCCCCTCCCACTCCTTCCCTTCTCTGTCTCTCACTCCCTACTACACTCTCTCTGCCAATCGTGTTCCGCTCTCCTACTCACCACTCGCAACTCTTCCTTCGCTCATTCACACTCACTACCTTTGCTTTTGTCTCTTCCACTTCCGAATCACCACTCCTCTCTCCGTCTCGCCATTGTCCCTTCCTCCTCTGTACCTCCCCACTCATCCCTCTGTCTCTCCCACCCCTCACTGCCCTCTGTCCGTATTCTCTACATCTACCCACTTCCCCTTCTCTCTCCCGCTCCCTTTCCTCTCCCCCCTCCGCGCTTCGTTCTCTGCTGCTCTCCCCACTCGCACTTGTCTGCCTCCCATCGT
This sequence comes from Mobula hypostoma, assembly GCF_963921235.1. NCBI lineage: Eukaryota > Metazoa > Chordata > Chondrichthyes > Myliobatiformes > Myliobatidae > Mobula > Mobula hypostoma. The sequence continues at coordinate 6,932,900 of NC_086129.1, read as the reverse complement.
TCACTCTCCCTTCCATCTCTCCCATACCCACTCACCCTTCACTCTCCCATTTCCCACTCTCCTTTTTGCTTCCTATCCTGCCACTATCTTCCACTCCACAATCTCCCTTCTCTTTCTCCCGTTCCCCTCTTTCCTTTCTCTGTCTCGCACTCACCACTCTCCTTTCTACCCCACTCCCCACTCTCCCTTCTCTTTCTCGCGCTCCCCACTCTCTCTCTTCTCTCTCTCTCTCTCCCCACTCTCAATAGACAGTAGACAATAGGTGCAGGAGTAGGCCATTCAGCCCTTCAAGCCAGCATCACCATTCACTGTGATCATGGCTGATCATCCACAATCAGTATGCAGTTCCTGCCTTATCCCCATAATCTTTGATTCCGCTATTTTTAAGAGCTCTATCCATCTCTTTGCCAGGGTCCGGGATGTCTCTGACCGGGTGCACGACATCCTGGTACGAGAGGGAAAGCAAGTAGCCGTGATACATGTTGGAACCAACGACATAGGCAGGAAGAGGGATGAGGTCCTGAAGTGTGAGTTTCGGGAACTAGGCAGAAGGTTGAAGAACAGGACCTCAAGGGTGGTGTTCTCAGGATTGCTGCCAGTGCTGCGTGACAGAGATAGTAAGAATTAGAGGAGATGGCAGTTGAATGCGTGGCTGAGGAGTTGGTGCAGAGAGCACGGTTTTAGATTTTTAGATCATTGGGATCTCTTCTGGTGAAGGTGGGATCTGTACAGATTGGATGGGTTGCACCTGAACTCGAGGGGGAGCAATATCCTTGCAGGTAGGTTTGCTAGCATGGTTCGGGAGGGTTTAAACTAATTTGCGAGGGGGATGGGACCCAGAGCGATAGAGCAGTGAAAGAAGTGCATGGAGTAAAGCCAGATCTATCATACAGAGAGGCTTTAAGGAAAGAGAAGCAGAATAAACGGTGTAAATACAGTAAGGTAGAAGGGCTGAAATGTGTGTACCTCAATGCAAGAAGCATCAGGAACAAAGGTGATGAACTGAGAGCTTGGATACATACATGGAATTATGATGTAGTGGCCATTACAGAGACTTGGCTGGCACCAGGGCAGGAATGGATTCTCAATATTCCTGGATTTCAGTGCTTTATAAGGGATAGAGAGGGTGGAAAAGGGGGAGTAGGGGTGGCATTACTGGTCAGGGATACTATTACAGGTACAGAAAGGGTGGGTAATGTAGCAGGATCCTCTTTTGAGTGAATATGGGTGGAAGTCAGGAACAAGAGGGGAGCAGTTATTTTATTGGGGGTATTCTATAGGCCCCTTGGTAGCAGTAGAGATACAGAGGAGCAGATTGGGAGACATATTTCGGAAAGGTGTAAAAATAACAGGGTTGTTACCATGGGTAACCTTAACTTCCCTAATATTGATTGGCACCTGATTAGTTCCAAGGGTTTAGATGGGGCAGAGTTTGTTAAGTGTGTCCAGGACGGATTCCTGTACACAGTATGTGGACAGGCCGACCAGGGGGAATGCCATACTAGATTTAGTACTAGGTAATGAACTGGGTCAGGTCACAGATCTCTCAGTGGGTGAGCACCTGGGGGACAGTGACCACCGTTCCCTGACCTTTAGCATTATCATGAAAAAGGAGAGAATCAGAGAGGACAGGAAAATTTTTAATTGGGGAAATGCAAATTATGAGCCTATAAGGCTAGAAATTGCGGGTGTGTATTGGGATGATGTTTTTGCAGGGAAATGTACAATGGACATGTGGTCGATGTTCAGAGATCTCTTGCGGGATGTTAGGGATAATTTTGTCCCGGTGAGGAAGATAAAGAATGGTAGGGTGAAGGAACCATGGGTGACAAGTGAGGTGGAATATCTAGTCAGGCAGAAGAAAGCAGCATACATGAGGTTTAGGAAGCAAGGATCAGATGGGTCTATTGAGGAATATAGGGAAGCAAGAGAGGAGCTTAAGAAGGGGCTGAGAAGAGCAAGAAGGGGGCATGAGAAGGCCTTGGCGAGTAGGGTAAAGGAAAACCCCAAGGCATTCTTCAATTATGTGAAGAAAAAAAGGATGACCGGAGTGAAGGTAGGACCGATTAGATATAAAGGTGGGAAGATGTGCCTGGAGACTGTGGAAGTGAGCGAGGTCCTCAATGAATACTTCTTTTCGGTATTCACCATTGAGAGAGAACTTGCTGATGGTGAGGACAATATGAGTGAGGTTGATGTTCTGGAGCATGTTGATATTAAGGGAGAGGAGGTGTTGGAGTTGTTAAAATACATTAGGACAGATAAGTCCCAGGGGCCTGACGGAACATTCCCTAGGCTGCTCCACGAGGCAAGAGAAGAGATTGCTGAGCCTCTGGCTAGGATCTTTATGTCCTCGTTGTCCACGGGACTGGTACCAGAGTATTGGAGGGAGGCGAATGTTGTCCCCTTGTTCAAAAAAGGTAGTAGGGATAGTCCGGCTAATTATAGACCAGTGAGCCTTACGTCTTTGGTGGGAAAGCTGTTGGAAAAGATTCTTAGAGATAGGATCTATAGGCATTTAGAGAATCATGCTCTGATCAAGGACAGTCAGCATGGCTTTGTGAAGGGCAGATCGTGTCTAACAAGCCTGATAGAGTTCTTTGAGGAGGTGAGCAGGCATATAGATGAGGGTAGTGCAGTGGATGTGATCTATATGGATTTTAGTAATGCATTTGACAAGATTCCACACGGTAAGCTTATTCAGAAAGTTAGAGGGCATGGGATCCAGAGAGGTTTGGCCAGGTGGGTTCAGAATTGGCTTGCCTGCAGAAGACAGAGGTGGTGGTGGTGGAGGGAGTACATTCAGATGAGAGGATTGTGACTAGTGGTGTCCCACAAGGATCTGTTCTGGGATCTCTACTTTTCGTGATTTTTATTAGCGACCTGGATGTTGGGGTAGAAGGGTGGGTTGGCCAGTTTGCAGACGACACAAAGGTTGGTGGTGTTGTAGATAGTGTAGAGGATTGTCAAAGATTGCAGAGAGATATTGATAGGATGCAGAAGTGGGCTGAGAAGTGGCAGATGGAGTTCAACCCGGAGAAGTGTGAGGTGGTACACTTTGGAAGGACAAACTCCAAGGCAGAGTACAAAGTAAATGGCAGGATACTTGGTAGTGTCGAGGAGCAGAGAGATCTCGGGATACAAGTCCACAGATCCCTGAAAGTTGCCTCACAGGTGGATAGGGTAGTTAAGAGAGCTTATGGGCGTTAGCTTTCATAAGTCGAGGGATAGAGTTTAAGAGTCGCGATGTAATGATGCAGCTCTATAAAACTCTGGTTAGGCCACACTTGGAGTACTGTGTCCAGTTCTGGTCACCTCACTATAGGAAGGATGTGGAAGCATGGGAAAGGGTACAGAGGAGATTTACCAGGATGCTGCCTGGTTTAGAAAGTATGCATTATGATCAGAGATTAAGGGAGCTAGGGCTTTACTCTTTGGAGGGAAGGAGGATGAGAGGAGACATGATAGAGGTGTACAAGATATAAGAGGAATAGATAGAGTGGATAGCCAGCGCCTCTTCCCCAAGGCACCACTGCTCAATAGAATAGGACATGCCTTTAAGGTAAGGGGTGGGAAGTTCAAGGGGGATATTAGAGGAAGGTGTTTTACTCAGAGACTGGTTGGTGCGTGGAATGCACTGCCTGAGTCAGTGGTGGAGGCAGATATACTGGTGAAGTTTAAGAGACTACTAGGCAGGTATATGGAGGAATTTAAGGTGGGGGCTTATATGGGAGGCAGGGTTTGAGGGTCGGCACGACATTGTGGGCCGAAGGGCCTGTACTGTGCTGTACTATTCTATGTTCTATGTTCTTTCTTGAAAGCATCCAGAGACTTGGCCTCCACAGCCTTCTGGGGCAGAGCATTCCATATATCCACCAATCTCTGGGTGAGAAAGTTTTTCCTCAACTCCATTCTAAATGGCCTACCCCTTACTCTTAAACTGTGGCCTCTGGTTCTGGACTCACTCATCAGCGGGAACATGCTTCCTGCCTCCAGCGTGTCCAATCCCTTAATAATCTTATATGCTTCAATAAGATCCCCTCTCTGCCTTCTAAATTCCAGAGTGTAAAAGCACAGTCGCTCGAATCTTTCGACATATGACAGTCACGCCATCCCGGGAATTAACCTTGTGAACCTACGCTGCACTTCCTCAATAGCAAGAATGTTCTTCCTTAAATTTGGAGACCAATACTGCACACAGTACTCCAGGTGTGGTCTCACCAGGGCCCTGTACAACTGCAGAAGGACCTCTTTGCTCTTATACTCAATTTCTCTTGTTATGAAGGCCAGCATGCCATTAGCTTTCTTCACTGCCTGCTGTACTTGCATGCTTGCTTTCAGTGACTGATGTACAAGAACACCTAGATCTCGTCGTGCTTCCCCTTTTCCTAACTTGACTCCATTTAGACAATAATCTGCCTTCCTGTTCTTACCATCAAAGGGGATAACCTCACATTTATCCACATTAAACTGCATCTGCCCACTCACCCAGACTGTCCAAGTCACCCTGCATTCTCCTAACATCCTCCTCACAATTCACACTGCCACCCATCTTTGTGTCATCGGGAAATTTGCTAATGTTACTTTTAATTCCCTCATCTAAATCATTAATATATATTGTAAACAGCTGCGGTATCCCACTGGTCACCGTCTGCCATTCCGAAAGGGAGCCATTAATCGCTACTCTTGTTTCCTGTCTGCCAACCAATTTTCTATCCATGTCAGTACCCGACCCCCAATACCATATGCCCTAATTTTGCCCACTTATCTCCTATGTGGGACTTTATCAAAGGCTTTCTGAAATTCCAGGCACACTACATCCACTGGCTCTTCCTTGTCCATTTTCATAGTTACATCCTCAAAAAATTCCAGAAGATTAGTCGAGCACGATTTTCCCTTCGTTAATCCATGCTGACTCGGACCGATCCTGTTACTGCTGTCCAGATGTGTCGTAATTTCATCTTTTATAATTGACTCCAGCATCTCTGCCAGCACTCTCGCTCTCTTTCTCCCCCACTCCCCACTCTCCCTTCTCTTTCTCGCGCTCCCCACTCTCCCATCTCTCTCCCACAGCCTGCAACCACTTCTCCCTCCCACTCCCTATTGTCCCTTCCCTCTGTCTGAATGCCTTATTCCCATCTCTCACACACTCAATCTCAAATTTCTCCCTCCCTTGCACTACCCACTCTCCGGATTTTCTCTCGCTTTCCCGACTCTCCTTCCTCAGTGACGCAGGCCGACGCTTCTTGTCTGCGTTCCCACAGCTCTCGCTCCCTTCTGTCTTGTCCTTTCCACTCTTCTCTGTCACCAACCCACGTTCCCTTTTATTTTCCACACAATACTCTCTCTCATCTCTAAGCCTCACCGAGCACACTCTCTTCTCTCTCTTCACTCCCAACCAAAAATTATCTTTCTCCCAGTCTCCACACTCCTTCTGTCTCTCCCATTGCACATTCTCATGTATCCTTTTCCCACTCTTCGCTCCTGGTGTCTCTCTCTCACAGTTCCTACCCTTCATTCTCTCTCTCCCACTCACAACTTCCCACTAACCCTGCGTTCTCCCTCTATGGAATCCAACTCCTCTCTCTCCCTTAACTTTCTCTCCAACCCGCTCTCTTCCTTTTCTGTCTAGCACTCCTCATTACCATTTCCTCTCACCAATCTCAGTTCTCAGTCTCCCACTCCCCAGTCTACAGTCTCTGTGCCAATCCCCACCCTGCATTGTCTCTTTTCCACTTATACTCTCTCGAATGTTATTTCCCTCCCACAGCCTAACCCCTTCCATCTCTCCCATTACCCATCGGCTCTTCACTTTCCCTCACTTGACCACACTCTCTCTACCCCACTCCCCAATCTCCCTTCTCCCCCCACTCCCCAATCTCACTTCTCCCCACACTCCCCAATCCCCCTCCTCCCCCCACTCCCCAATCTCACTTCTCCCCCCCACTCCCCAGTCTCACTTCTGTCGTCCCCCCACTCCCCAATCTCCCTTCTCCCCCCACTCCCTAATCTCACTTCTGTCTTCCCCCCACTCCCCAATCTCCCTTCTCCCTCTCCCCCCACTCCCCAATCTCCCTTCTCTCCCCCCACGCCCCAATCTCCCTTCTCTCTCTCCACTCCCCAATCTCCCTTCTCCCCCTCACTCTCCAATCTCACCTCTCCCCACCACTCCCCAATCTCCCTTCTCTCTCTCTCCCCCACTCCCCAATCTCCCTTCTCTCTTCCCCACTCCCCAATCTCCCTTCTCCCCCCCACTCCCCAATCTCCCTTCTCTCCCCCCACTCCCCAATCTCACTTCTCCCTCTCCCAATCCCCAATCTCACTTCTGTCTTCCCCCCACTTCCCAATCTCCCTTTATCTCTCACCCCCCACTCCCCAATCTCCCTTCTCTCCCCACTCCCCAATCTCCCTGCTCCCCCCACTCCCCAATATCACTTCTCCCCCCCACTCCCCAATCTCCCTTCTCCCCCCACTCCCCAATCTCACTTCTCTCCCCCCCACTCCCCAATCTCCCTTCTCTCCCCTTCTCCCCAATCTCCCTTCTCTCCCCTTCTCCCCAATCTCCCTTCTCTCCCCCACTCCCCAATCTCCCTTCTCCTCCCCACTCCCCAATCTCCCTTCTCTCTCTCCCCCCACTCCCCAATCTCCCTTCTCTCCCTCCACTCCCCAATCTCCCTTCTCTCTCTCCCCCTACTCCCTAATCTCTCTTCTCCCCCCCACACTAGCCAATCTCCCTTCTCTCCCCCACTCCCCAATCTCCCTTTCCCCCCCACTCCCCAATCTCACTTCTCTCCCCCCACTCCCCAATCTCACTTCTCTCCCCCACTCCCCAATCTCCCTTCTCTCCCCCCACTCCCCAATCTCACTTCTCTCTCTCCCAATCCCCAATCTCACTTCTGTCTTCCCCCCATGCCCCAATCTCCCTTTATCTCTCACCCCCCACTCCCCAATTTCCCTTCTCTCCCCACTCCCCAATCTCCCTGCACCCCCCCCCACTCCCCAATATCACTTCTCCCCCCCACTCCCCAATCTCCCTTCTCCCCCCCCCATGCCCCAATCTCCCTTTATCTCTCACCCTGTCTTCTCTCTCTCCCACTCCCCACTCTCGGTTTTCCGTCTCCCACCATGATCTTCCTTCTCTCTCACATTCACTGTCTCCTTTTTCTCTCTCAATCCTCACTCTCTGCTCCCTCTTCAACTCCATTCCCCATTCCCCTTTGTTTCCCCTTCCCTTCACTCTAACCCCTCCAAATCTCGCCATTGCTCTAACCCACTTTTACTTATTCTCCTCCATTTCTGTTTCCACTCACACTGCCACTCTGTCTACCCCTTTCACTGTCCAGTGGTCTTTGGTTTCCCTTTTCTTCACCGCATTCCTCTTCTTCCTGATTTTAGCAATGGTGCACACAGACACATCCGAACACCTCCTTTTCTAGGAGCATGTTCCCTGAACGGATGCCCGCATGGGGCGTGATTTTCTAACTGGGAATTTCGGACAGCCTGGCCTTGTTTTGCTGAATGCGGTTTGACGCAGAAGTGAGGCAGATGGAAGGAAGTCTGAGTGTGCGAGAGAGAGGAGCGAAATCGTGCATGGAAGAGAGGAAAGAGAGCAAGGAACTGCGAGAGATTTGCAGAGGAACACAGAATACGCTGGTGGAGCTCAGCAGCCCACGGAGTTTCTATGGAAAAGAGTGAACAGTTGACCTTTTGGGCCAAGACCCTTCATAAGGGCTTCAGCAGGCGTAGTGGTAGCTTTATGGCCGGTTTATTGTTCACAGCGCGTTCCGGTGCGCAAGGAGCTGTGTGAAATGTCAGTTCTTCTAGGTATTCGCAGAAGAGCCGGACTCGAATGTTAATTACATTTCCTGCGAATGGTAATGAGCTGTTTCTACTTAATGGCGAATGAAATATGCAAGTGATCATAAAATGGCCGACCTGATGTCGAAGCTCAATTGCTGAGCAACGAAGTAACAGGGCGTAAACAACGGCTGCAAAGTTACAAGAGAGACATCGACTGGCGAGAAATAAAACTGCAAAGAAAATCTAAAGGGACATAACAATCAGCACTTGAAATAATTTCACTTACATGACTGAATGCTGTTTGTTTTGCGGTAACGGTCCCGCGCAAAGACAAATAGTACAATAAATTACAATATTTAATGAATATTTTGGAAAAAAGTGATTAACTGAACTGGCTGAGCGATGCTGAACTAAAATGATTCCCGGTGCACTGCTGGTTTGATGTTTGATATTGTATGTGTTGCTCGATCGCTTTTTGCCATTTCTGTAATTTCTTCTTTCCTCACGTGTTAGGTGTTTGATGTTTGCCAATCTTAGAGTTGCACTCTGAATAAATACTTTGATCATAAATATATTTTGAAGCTTTCGGCCATTGTTCAGGTGGTCGTGGACTGTTCATGAATCTGATGGTAGGGAGGAGAAGCTATTTCTGATGTTTTGAGAATTGTTCTTCAGGCTCCTGGACCTCTCCCCCGGGTGAGGCATGTCCTGGATATTGGAGGTCTTTAGTAATGGATGCCACTGAACTGAGGCACCAGCTGTTAAAGGTGTCCCTGATGGTGGGGAGAGTTGTGCCCGATGAATCTGTCTGAGTCTACAAGCCTCTGCAGCCTTTTGCAATTCAGTTCATTAGAGGTTCCATTGCACACGGTGATGCAACCAGTTCAGAATCGCTGAAGTATTTGGTGACCACTGGCGTGCTTTCCCATCAATGAGTTAGGCCAGGAATAGATTCTCAGAGACAGTGGCACGCAAGAACATGAAACCAGTCACCCTATCCAGCACGCACTCCACTGGGTACTGGTGTCTGTCTCTCCAGAACTGATGCAGGGAGCAGGGGCTCAGATTGATGTATCGTTGGAATCTCTTCTGGGAATAGTATGACCTGTACAAATGGTCTGAATCAAAAGGGTTGACTAATATCCCTGCGGGTAGGTTGGTCCGGGTGGTTTTAAACTAATTTAGCGGGGGGGGGGGGTAATAACCGGAGTGATAGTGATGAAGATGAGGCTGTTTGTTTACAAGCAGGGACAATGTGTAGTGAGACTCCTTGCAAGGAGACACTCATGGTAAGAAACATAACAGGCACTAGGATGAGTCGCAACGTAAAAGGCGTACTAAATCCGAAAGGTGAATACAGGCCTGGAGATGTTATATTTGATTGCGCGCAGCATGCCTAATAAGGTCGATGAACTTAGATACATAGATAGATAGATAGATGTACTTTATTGATCCCGAGGGAAATTGGGGTTCGTTACAGCCGCAGCAACCAAGAATAGAGCGTAAATATAGCAATACAAAAACCACAAACAATCAAACAACAAAATGCTAACTATGCCAGATGGAAAACAACTCCAGGACCAGTCTATTGGCTCAGGGTGTCTGACCCTCCACCGGAGGAGCTGCACGTTCGATGGTCACAGGCAGGAACGACCTTCCGTGCCGCCAAGTGTTGTATCACGGTGGAATGTGGCCGAAGTCCAACAGTAAAAAGTTCAATATCCAGTCTGCAAACACGTTCCTCGATCGTAAATGACCCGGATTGCACCATCTGTTGTTAACCAGATCAGTAAGCACCCAACTCCTTCACGCTTACCACTCTCAGTGCACTTCCGGTCAGCCGGAACGGTATTACCCACCGGACGTCTCGACCCGGTCCTCCTTCCTCGACTTTGTGATCCCCCTCTGCATCCTCTGTGTGTTTTCCTCCGGATTTCAGCGGGGGTGTCCGTCACTCTGCTTGCTAAACCGGCCGGCATTAGCTGGAATACACAATGCGACCTTGTTTCTGTCCCGCGTGTCGGGATGTAACCATTTCCAGCGCTAAAAAAAATGTAGCCCAGTTACAGATTGACAGGTATGATAGAAACATAGAAACATAGAAAATAGGTACAGGAGTAGGCCATTCGGCCCTTCGAGCCTGCACCGCCATTTATTATGATCATGGCTGATCATCCAACTCAGAACCCTGCCCCAGCCTTCCCTCCATACCCGCTGATCCCCGTAGCCACAAGGGCCATATCTAACTCCCTCTTAAATATAGCCAATGAACTGGCCTCAACGGTTTCCTGTGGCAGAGAATTCCACAGATTCACCACTCTCTGTGTGAAGAAGTTTTTCCTAATCTCGGTCCTAAAAGGCTTCCCCTTTATCCTCAAACTGTGACCCCTCGTTCTGGACTTCCCCAACATCGGGAACAACCTTACTGCATCTAGCCTGTCCAATCCCTTTAGGATTTTATACGTTTCAATCAGATCCCCCCTCAATCTTCTAAATTCCAACGAGTACAAGCCCATTTCATCCAGTCTTTCTTCATATGGAAGTCCTGCCATCCCAGGAATCAATCTGGTGAACCTTCTTTGTACTCCCTGTATGGCAAGGATGTCTTTCCTCATATTAGGGAACCAAAACTGCACACAATACTCCAGATGTGGTCTCACCAAGGCCTTGTACAACTGCAGTAGTACCTCCCTGCTCCTGTACTCGAATCCTCTCGCTATAAATGCCAGCATACCATTCGCCTTTTTCACCGCCTGCTGTACCTGCATGCCCACTTTCAATAACTGGTGTATAATGACACCCAGGTCTCGTTGCACCTCCCCTTTTCCTAATCGGCCACCATTCAGATAATAATCTGTTTTCCTATTTTTGCCACCAAAGTGGATAACTTCACATTTATCCACATTAAATTGCATCTGCCATGAATTTGCCCACTCACCCAACCTATCCAAGTCACTCTGCATCCTCTTAGCATCCTCCTCACAGCTAACACTGCCACCCAGCTTCGTGTCATCCGCAAACTTGGAGATGCTGCATTTAATTCCCTCATCCAAGTCATTAATATATATTGTAAACAACTGGGGTCCCAGCACTGAGCCTTGCGGTACCCCACTAGTCACCGCCTGCCATTCTGAAAAGGTCCCGTTAATTCCCACTCTTTGCTTCCTGTCTGCTAACCAATTCTCCATCCACATCAATACCTTACCCCCAATACCATGTTCTTTAATTTTGCACACTAATCTCCTGTGTGGGACCTTGTCAAAAGCCTTTTGAAAATCCAAATATACCACATCCACTGGTTCTCCCCTATCCACTCTACTAGTTACATCCTCAAAAAATACTATGAGATTCGTCAGACATGATTTTCCTTTCACAAATCCATGCTGACTTTGTCTGATCATTTCACCGCTTTCCAAATGTGCTTTTATCACATCTTTAATAACTGACTCCAGCAGTTTCCCCACCACTGACGTTAGGCTAATCGGTCTATAATTCCCCGGTTTCTCTCTCCCTGCTTTGATGATGATGTTGCAGTCATCACTGAATCGTGGCTGAAGGAAGATTATGGCTGGGAGCTCAACGTCCAAGGATACACATTGTATCGAAAAGACAGGCAGGAAGGCAGAAGTGGAGGTGTGGCTTTCTTGGTTAAAAAAAAAGAAATAAACTTATTATAAAGAAGTTGCATAAGATGCGAAGACGTCGAACTACTGTGAATAGATAACTGAAAAGGATCCTGATGGGAGTTATAAACAGGCCCTGGAACAATAGTCGGGATGTGGTCTACGAGTTACCACGGGAGATAGAAAATGCATGACAAAATCAAAATTACAGTAGTCATGGGGGATCTCAATGTGCAGGAGGATTGGGAACATCAGGTTGGTGCGGGATTCAAAGAAAGGTAACCGCTGGAATGCTTACGAGATTTTTTTTGAAGAGCATACAAACATGCAAACACAGACAGGACAGGCGCATAGACACAAGATATACACACACACACAAATACAACGACACTTTCATATCTCCCTCCCCAGGTCTCCACTGTGTTCAGTGTGCATTCAATATTCGATTAGTTTCAATCTGATATCTCCATCATTTTTCTTTCTAAACCCAACGAGTTCAGGCCTGGGTTCATCAAACGGTTCACTCTTTCATTCCCTATTCAACTTCCTCAATGCATTGAGACTGTCCGTGCTCTCCCATTTTCAGAATTAAACCCATGATATTGCTGTATCCCGTACAAACAATGCAATGCTATTTAGTTCCCCGAACTATTGTACACACATCCCTCTGGTGTCCTGAAGGGTTTCTTCCGCACTAGCCAGGTGTTCACAGCAGCCACAATGTCTCGTCAAAGACTGAACGCCGTCTGCTAGCTGGTCTGACACAGACACACAATAAGACGGACTGACAAACACGCGGAAGCATATAAACACACAGAAATCCAGACAGAAATAGATACAGTAATAATTCAGGCAGCTATTTTATGAAGTGTTTGAAACCATTCTTGCTCTGGGATATTCTAATGTGCTTGTGCTATAGTCAACGGGTTTGGGGTGCGCACAGAGCTGGGCATGTCGGTGGATTTGGGAGTGTTGGCGGGTTCGAGGAGTTTTGGCGAATATGAGGATACATGGGGATTTGCCGATGTGCGCGCACATATACATTTGTCAGCGAATATGGGTGTTTCGGTGGATTTGGGAGCAGCCACTGACGGCGGGAGGGGGCGTGTGGGCGGGGGAGTGGTGGTGTTAGGATGAGTTTGGGAGGTGCGCATATTTAAGGGATTGTATGAGAGATACCGGCACACAATAACGTGGTTAGTCACCCCATCCAGAAATGACTCCTCGATCGGTGTTGGTGTGTGACTTTCCGACTTCCCGACTTTCCCATCCTAAATTCCGAAATCAATTCCTTCGTCTTGGTGACGCTGACTGTGATAAGGGTGGTGGGGTTTGATGCTTTCCATCTCTCTCTCTCTCTCTAATTTCATTCTGTCGCCTGCTACTCACACTGCAAACCAAGACCCCTCCCACAACCAGTGCTCTTTTCCTTGGGCGGGAGTGGAATGAGGAAGGGAATAGTGGAGCAGAGAAAAAGAGGGAGAGAGTAGAATTGGAGAGTGTCATGGTCCGGTCCGTGAAGTCTGTATTCCGGTTCACGGTCCGGTCCATAGTTCCTTATTCCAGGGTTTCTGGTTTTCCCCAGTTTCTGTTGCAGGTACATGATTCTCGTTTTGGGGACGAGACATAAATACCTCTGCACACCAGGGATTCCCAGCTGGACTATTCTGTTCCCCTCCCTGTCTTTTCCCCCCTCGCCTGACTCTCTGCCTGGATACCTCGCTTGACTCTCTGCCAGGATTCCTCGCCTGACTCTCTGCCTGGATACCTAGTCTGACTCTCTGCCTACTCACCTCGGCCGGATACACCGCCTGTATCGCTGAAGTTTTACCACTGGAGGAAGACCGGGGTATTGTTAGGTCAAGATCAGGAACTGTCTTTCGTTGTCAGGAATTGTCTCTCTGTGTCCACAATTTCGCTAGGTAGGTCCGGCCGTTTGCCGCTACCTAGTGTCAGGAACTGTCTCTATGTCCTCGCCTTCGCTAGGTGGGTCCGGGCATTTGCCGCCACCTTGTGTTGGGATCCGTCTCTTCATGTTCAGCGTTCTGGGTCTGTGTATGAGTCCCGGCCCTACGTCCTGTTCCCAAGGAGGGGTCCCGACTCTGTGTTATGTGTATGAGTCCCAGCCCTACGTCCTGTTCACAAGGAGGGGTCCTGGCTCTGTGTTCCATGCTCCCGTCACTCCTAGTCCAAGGCTCCGTGCTCCTGAAAGCCCTCGTCCAGTCCGTGCCTCGTCCAGTCCTATCCGTGTCCTGTCCATGTGCCTTTACCTGTCCTTCTGTCTCGCCCTACCCAGGAGTTCCTGACCCAAGCCATATCCAGTCCTGTAGCCTCGTTTTGTCCTCGCCTAGTTCTGGAGTCCGAGCCTGAGTCAAGTCCCAGGTTCTGGGTCCTAGCCCAGTCCCTGGCTCGGAGTCCAAACCCAAGCCTCGAAGTACCCTGGACACAAGACTCAAGACCCTAAGCCTGCCTGCAAGCCTCAAGTCTCAAGACCCCCAGCCTGCCTGCAAGCCTCAAGCCTCAAGACCCCAAGCCTGTCTCCAAGCCTCAAGCCTCAAGACCCCAGCCTCCAGTCCTGCAGTCATGTCATGTCCTTGCCTGATTCTGGTGGCCGAGCCCGAGGCAAGACCCAGGTTCTGGGTCCTTGTCCAGTGTCTGGCTTAGGGTTCAAGCCCAGGCTCCTAGATCATGGCTCCTTGTCTGGTTTCCCTGTTTCTTGTCCATGTCCTCGCCCAGGTCCTGCATCCTTGTTCTGTTCCTAGTACTTCAGTGTCTGTGTCTTGGATTTGGGTCCGCTATCAACGACCCCCATTGTGACAGAGAGAAAAGAAACGTGGCGGAGAGAATGGGAGGGAGACAGAGGGAGAACGACAGATACAGATAGAGAGAGGGAGAGAGAATGAGATTAGAGGGAGAGAGGCTACCAGACAGATCCAAAGAAAGCGAGACACAAAGCGAGAGATAGATTGACACTTACAGACAGTGGAAACGGCGGGATCGGAAGGAAAGAGACTGAAGCAGAGAGAGACAGGAGACAGTGAGAAAGACAAGGGTCAGAGAGACGGAGTCAGAGAGGCGGGCTTTGAGAGAGACGGTGGAGAGAGAGTGAGAGAGAGATGTGGGGGGCGAGAAAGATACGAGCGAAGAGAGAAAGAGATAGGGAAGGTGGAAGGAAAGAGATTGGGGAGAGTGAGACAAGATTGAGAAAGACCGGGCCAAGAGATGATCCGAGAGAGAGACGGGGGAGAGAGGTGCGGGAAAGAGACCGGGGAGAGTGAGGGACCACAGACAGAGAAATAGGGTAGTGAATTGGGGAAAGGGAGAGACGGGGGTTGGAGAGAGAGACTGCAGGTGTGAGAGACAAACGGGGAGGCCAGGCTATGAAGGTATACCAGGAGAACACCAGACATTGGGGTTGAGAGCAAAATTGGATACACTATTTTGAAATGGCAGTATAAGCTCGATCGGCCCAATGGTCTAATACTCCTATATGTTATGGTGTTATGATCTTATGGTATAAGGGAGACGGCGGTATTAGAAATGAGAGGGAGAGAGACAGGCGAGCGTGACAGAGAAGGCAGAATTGACAAAATGGAAACTGCAGAGAGAGAGACGGGGAGACGAGGGAGGTAAAGAGAGGGTGATGGGAAGAGAAATGGGGGTAGAGAGAAGCGAGGGAAGGCGAAATGTGAGACAGAAGCAGAGAGAGAGAAGGTGGTGTGAGAGTGGTTAAGAGAGGAGGGTAGAGAGTTGGCAGGTATATGGAGGGACCGGATAGAGAGACGAGAGGCAAAGCAACGGGGGGGGGGGGGGGGGGGGAGACAGAAAGATAGATGAGAGAGAGAGAGAGAGAGAGATACTGGGTGAGGAGTGAGAAGAGAAACGAGAGACAGGACTTGGAGAAAGTTACGTTTGTTTCTCTCTCTCCCTCGTCTCTTTCCAGCCCTGTTCAATCCCTCGGTCTCTCCATCCAATGTTTATCCCCGTCTCTCATCCGCATCTCTCTTTTCTTCCGCTTTCCCCCTGTCATACATTCTCCGTCTCCCTCCCCATCTCTCTCAATCTCGGTTCTCTTTCCTTCTCATACTAGCGCTTCTCTCTCTCCCAATCTTTCTTTCTTCCCCGTCTCTTTTTTTCTCCCCTGTCTTTCGTTCCCCATTTTCTGTGCTCCATCTCTCTCCCCCCGTATCGCTTTTTCCGACTTCTCTGCAACATCTCTCTCCAATACCATCTTTGTGTCCCTCCCCCGTCCCTCCAGTTCCCCCGCCTCTCTTTCTTCCCCCGCCTCTATCAATCATCTCACCCTCTACATTCATCTTTCCCTCTTCTCCAGTCTTCTCTGATGCCTGTTTATCTCACTCTCCTCTGCCCTCTCTCTGCATCCTTCTCCACTCTTCCTCTCTCTCCTACTGACTCCCTCCCACGGTCATTCTCCCCATCTCCTTCCACCCTCTATCGCTCCCTCCATCCCTCACTCCCCAGTCCTCTCTTCTTCCGTCTCCTTTCTTCCCACAGTCTCTCTCCCCATCTCCATCCGCCCTCTCTCGCTCCGTCCCCCCTCCCCTACTCCCTAGTCCTCTTTTCCCTCCCTCTCTCTCGCCGTCTCTCTACCCCGTCTCCATCCCTCCCCCAGTCTCTCTCCCTTAACTCTCTCTCCGCCGTCGCTGTCCACCCATCCCTCTTTCTGCAGCCCTTTCTCCCATCTCTCCTCTTCTATCCCTCCCTCCATATCTTTAGCTGTGAAGAAAAGGGAAACCAAACACTACTGGATAGTGAAAGGGGTAGACAGAGTAGCAGTGAGAATGGAAACAAAAAAGCTGGAGAATAATTAAATATGGGATAGAGAGATGACGAGTTTTAGAGAGGATAGAGCGAAGGGAAGGGGAAAAAAGGGGATTGGGGAATGGAGTTGGAGAGGAGGAAGAGCGAGTGCGGATTGGGAGAGAACAAGGAGAGTGGGAATGTGGAAAGAAGATTAGGTTCAGAGACGGAGAACCGAGAGTGGGTAGCGGGAGAGAAAGCAGGATGGGGATTTGGAAACAGAATGCGGGATAGAAAAGTGGAATGGGAGGAGGTAGAGAGTGAGGAAAAGCAGTCTGGGTGAGCAGTGGAGAATGGGAAGTGGGGAAGAGATAAGGGAGAGTGGAGAGTGGGAGTGGGAGAGAGGGAAGGTGGTCGAGTGAGGTGAAGTGAAGGGACTGTGGGTAATGGGAAAGATGGAAGCGGGCAGGTGAGGAATGAGACGAGAATGGAGAGTAGGCTGTGGGAGAAAATAAGATTTTGGAGAGCGTAAATGGGAGACAGGCAATATAGGATGTGGATTGGCACAGAGAATGTAGAGAAGGGAGTGGGAGACAGAGATGTGAGATTGTGAAGTTGGAGAGAGAGAAATGAAGGTGGAGAGTGGTGAGAGAGAAGGGACAGTGCGGTGTGGGGAGAGAGGAAGAGAGTGGGAAGGAAGAAAGAGAAGGGGGAATGGGGAGTGGTAGACAGAGAAGGAAGAGAGATGGTTGGAAAGAAAAGAGAGAGTGGGGAATGGGATAAAGTTAAGGGAGACAGAGGAAGTGCACTCCAGAAAGGGAGAAGGTAGGGTTGGTGGGGGTGGGGAGTGGGGTGTGGGTGAGATAGAATGAAGGGTCGGAAGTGTGAGAGAGAGAGATGGGACAGTGAGGAGTTGGAACACGATACAGGAGAATGTGCAATGGGAGAGAGAGAGAGGGAGTGTGGAGAGTGGGAGAAAGATAAGTTAGGGTGGGAGTGAGAGAGAGGGAAGAGAGTGTGGTGATTGGGACGGAGAGATGGGGGAGATGATTGTGTGGGAGAGAAAGGGGAACGTCGGTAGGTGACAGAGAAGAGTGGAAAGTGAAAGACAGAAGGGACGGGGGGTGTGGGAAAGAAAGAAACGAGCGTCAGCGTGGGTCAGTGAGGAGAGAGAGTCAGGAATGCGAAAGAGAATTCGGTGAGTGGGTAGGGAAAGGAAGTGATAAATCTGAGAGCGATTGTGTGAGAGAGAATGGAATAAGACACTCGGGCAGAAGGAAGGGAGAATGGGGAATAGAAGAGAGAAGTGGTTGTAAGTTGTGGGAGAGAGAATGGAGAGAGCCGAGAGGGAGAAAGAGAAGGGAGAGTGGGGAGCGGGAGCAGAAGTGAGGGTGGTGTGTGGGTGAGTGAGAAGGTAGAGTGGGGAGTGACCGAGAGAGGAGGGACAGTGGAGGGGGGGGGAGAGAGAGAAGGGAGCGTGGGGAGTGGGGGAGAAAGGAGAGTGGTGAGTGGGAGAGAGAGAAGGGAGAGAGGGGAGCAGGAGACAAAGAAGGGACAATGGGAAGGGAGAGAGAATGGAGATCGTGCAGTGGAAGAGGAAAGGGAGAGTGGGAAATGGGAGAGTGAAGGGTGTGTGAGTTGTGGGGGATTTAAAAGGGAGGGTGAAGGATGGGAGGTGGACACGTGCGAGTGGGGAGAGCATGTGAACGGAGACGGGGAGAGAGGAAAGGGAGCGGAGTGGGAGGGAGAAAGGAGAGTGTGAAAGGGAGTTGAAGAAGGGAGAGGGGTACGGAAAAGAGAGAGAAGACAACGAGATGATGGAGAGAAAAAAAGCGAGAGTTGGGAGTGGTAGAGAGAAATGGGAGATTGGGGAAAAGAGGAATCTGGGAATCCTTGTGCTGAGTTCCCTAAGGTTAATTTGTAAGTTGAGACTGTGGTGAGGAAGACAAATTTAATGTTAGCATCATTTCATGAGGACTGAAAAGTAAAAGGAAGGATGGAATGTTGAAACATTATAAAGCTCTGGTCAGGCCTCACTTGTAGTATTCTGAGCAGGTTTGGGCTCCTTATCTTAGAACAGATGTGCTGAATCTCGAGGGGATTCAAAGGAGGTGCATGAAAACGGTTCCAGTGTTGAATAGGTTGTCATATTATCATTGATGTCTCTGGGCCAGAATTTAAAAAAAGGGGGTGAACTCATTGATACCAATCTAACGTTGAGGAGCATTGACAGAGTGGATGTGGACAGGATTTTTTCTTATGGTCGGTGAGTCTAAGACCGGATGACCAATAACAGAGGGCATCCTGTTAGAACGGAGATGAGGAGGAATTTCTTTAGCCAGAGTGGTGAATCTGTGTAATTCTTTGTCACAGGCGGCTGTGGAGGCCAAGTCTCTCTATACATTTAATACCGAAGGTGAAATATGATTGATTGTTCAGCGTATGAAGGAATACGGGAAGAAGACAGGAGATTGGGTCTGAGAGGAAAATTGGGTCAACCAGGATGATATGGTGATATGGTGAAGCGGGGTCGATGGGCCAGATGTTCAAATTCTGCTCCTGCATCTCATGGTCTTATGGACTATCTTGCCTTTTGAATACTTATAGAACATAGAACATAGAATAGTACAGTACAGTACAGGCCCTTCGGCCCACAATGTTGTGCCGACCCTCAAACCCTATCTCCCATATAAGCCTCCACCTTAAATTCCTCCACATGCCTGTCTAGTTGTCTCTTAAACTTCACCAGTGTATCTGCCTCCACCACTGACTCAGGCAGTGTATTCCACGCACCAACCACTCTCTGAGTAAAAAACCTTCCTCTAATATCCCCCTTGAACTTCCCATCCCTTACCTTAAAGCCTTGACCTCTTGTATTGAGCAGTGGTGCCCTGGGGAAGAGGCGCTGGCTATCCACTCTATCTATTCGTCTTATTATCTTGTACACCTCTATCGTGTCTCCTCTCATCCTCCTTCTCTCCAAAGAGTAAAGCCCTAGCTCCCTTAATCTCTGATTATAATGCATACTTTCTAAACCAGGCAGCATCCTGGTAAATCTCCTCTGTACCCTTTCCAATGCTTCCACATCCTTCCTATAGTAAGGTGACCAGAACTGGACACAGTACTCCAAGTGTGGCCTAACCAGAGTTTTATAGAGCTGCATCATTACATCACGACTCTTAAACTCTATCCCTTGACTTATGAAAGCTAACACCCCATAAGCTTTCTTAACTACCCTATCCACCTGTGAGGCAACTTTCAGGGATCTGGGGACATGTACCCCGAGATCCCTCTGCTCCTCCACACTACCAAGTATCCTGCCATTTACTCTGTACTCTGCCTTGGAGTTTGTCCTTCCAAAGTGTACCACCTCACACTTCTCCGGGTTGAACTCCATCTGCCACTCCTCAGCCCACTTCTGCATCCTATCAACGTCTCTCTGCAATCTTTGACAATCCTCTACACTATCTACAACACCACCAACGTTTGTGTCGTCTGCAAACTTGCCAACCCACCCTTCTACCCCGACATCCAGGCATTAATAAAAATTACGAAAAGCAGAGGTCCCAGTACAGATCCTTGTGGGACACGACAAGGCACAATTCTCCAATCTGAATGTACTCCCTCCACCACCACCCTCTGCTTTCCGCAGGCAAGTCAATTCTGAATCCACCTGGCCAATCTTCCCTGGATTCCATGCCTTCTAACTTTCTGAATAAGCCTACTGTGTGGAACCTTGTCAAATGCCTTACTAAAATCTATATAGATCACATCCACTGCACTACCCTCATCTATATGCCTGCTTACCTCCTCAAATAACTCTATCAGGCTTGTTAGACACGATCTGCCCTTCACAAAGCCATGCTGACTATCCCTGATCAGACCATGATTCTCTAAATGCCTATAGGTCCTATCCCTACCAAACTTTTCCAACATCTTTCCCACCACAGACGTAAAACTCACTGGTCTATAATTACCCGGACTATCCCTACTACCTTTTTTGAACTAGGGAACAACATTCGCCTCCCTCCAATCCTCCGGTACCATTCCTGTGGCCAACGAGGACATAAAGATCCTAGTCAGAGGCTCAGCAATCTCTTCACTCTCCTCGTGGAGCAGCCTGGGGAATATGCCGTCAGGCCCCGGGGACTTATCTGTCCTAATGTATTTTGACAACTCCAACACTTCCTCTCCCTGAATATCAACATGCTCCAGAACATCAACTTCACTCATATTGTCCTCACCATCATCAAGTTCCCACTCATCGGTGAATACTGAAGAGAAGTATTCATTGAGGACCTCGCTCACTTCCACAGCCTCCAGTCACATCTTCCCACCTTTATCTCCAATCGGTCCTACCTTCACTCCTGTCATCCTTTTGTTCTTCACATAATTGAAGTATGCCTTGGGATTTTCCTTTATCCTACTTGCTAGGGCCTTCTCATGCCCCCCTTCTTGCTCTTCTCAGCCCCTTCTTAGCTCCTTTCTTGCTTCCCTGTATTCCTCAATAGAACCATCTGATCCTTGCTTCCTAAACCTCATGTATGCTGTCTTTATCTTCGTCACCGGGACAAATTTGTCCCTAACATCCCTCAAGAGATCTCTAAACATCGACCACATGTCCATAGTACATTTCCCTGCAAAATCATCATCTCAATTCACACCCGCAAGTTCTAGCCTTACAGCCTCATAATTTGCCTTTACCCAATTAAAAATTTTCCTGTGCTCTCTGATTCTATCATTTCCCATGATAATGCTAAAGGCCAGGGAGCGGTGGTCACTGTCCCCCAGATGCTCACACACTGAGAGATCTGTGACCTGACCCAGTTCATTACCTAGTTGTAGATCTAGTATGGCATTCCCCAGGTCGACCTGTCCTCATCCTGTGACAGGAAGCCGTCCTGGACGCACTTAACAAACTCTGCCCCATCTAAACCCTTGGAACTGATGAGGTGCCAATCAATATTAGGGAAGTTAAAGTCACCCATGATAACAACCCTGTTATTTTTGCACCTTTCCAAAATCTGCCTCCCAATCTACTTCTTCTTCTTTGGGATGTGTATATCCTGCGCTTTCTGAATTGATTCCAGAAATTCCACCCATTGTTGCTTTGACGTTATCGGTGTCATTGGTCTTTTCCAATCACTTTTGGCCAGCTCCTCTCTCAGGCCTCTGCAGTTTCCATCATTCCACTGCAACACTGCATCTACGTTCAGCTTCCCCTTCTCAAATTGCAAATTCAATCCCGCTTCATTGCATCACACCCTGTCCAGAACAGCAGATCCCTTAGTGGGCTCAACCACGATCTGCTCTCCAAAGCCACCTCGCAGGCATTCTAGGCCCTATCAGCAGCCTCTCATTGGCAGCAGTCTCACAACATACTGTCTCTGTTTACAAACCAACTACCTCATCCTCGGCGGGAGCACATCGGTTCCCAAACCCCTTACCCAGCTCCCAAAATTTCTCTTCAGGACCTGCTCACCTTTTTCTACCTGTCATTGGTGCCAATGTGTACCAACAATTTTGGTTTCTCACCCTCCCCCTTTAGAATGACACGGGGGTGATCGGAGACATCCTTGTCTCTGGCACCTGGACGCATCTTACCATCCGGGTGTCTCCATCACCACCACAGAACCATGGGTCGCTAGTTGACAACAGGAGGAACTCTAACCCTGTTACGGCGGAGGGAGGATCGTGTGAGAGCTGATGTTCTGGAAATGGAGGGGTTGCTTCATGGATCAGAGGGAATGAAAGGTCGGACAGACATCAGTTGTTTCCTCTGTAGCGATGGGGGCTGAGGGGAGACCTGAGGCAGACTGAGGCTGAGAAGGGATCTGAGAGAAGAGAACCGACATCGTTTGTTCACAGGGTGATAATCTCTATTACCAGAGGACATGATTTCAAGGTGAGTGTGGGACAGATCAGAGACAACGTGCTACACAAGTTTCTTATTACACAGAGCGCGCTGCGTGCCTGGAATGTGCTGTCGTGGCTACTGGCGGAGATCGATACGATAAGGGGTTTTAAGAGGCTTTTTTCACAGACACATTTCTGTGTGTCTGTAAAACATGGCGGGGTTCGGGGCCTCTTCCTCTACCGTATCATCGGTTTTCCAAACATTCCCCGTGAATGTTTACTGCGCCCTCTCTGGCTTTCTCACAGCCTTCCTGTTGCTGGGAGACCAGAACCGCTCACAACACCCCCAGTGCGGTCACGTGACTGCTCCTACTGCTGTCACGTGACGCCCCGACTCCTGTACCACGTCCGCCTCCTTCACCGCCCCGTCTGTCAGTGTTTACCTGTGTCCCGGTACTCCACGAGGTCGTGTCATTCTCCGTGATCCTCCGACTCCACATTGACTTCCGTTATCTACCTCTCTCTCCATCCTTTACTCCAGACTGCACCTCTCGTTCCCTGCGTTTCTGCCTCTCTGTCTCTCTCTGTCTCTCCCTCTCGCACACACACCCCTGTCCTTCATCCCGCAGCCAAAAAAAACCGCCATTTCTTCCAACTCTCCCCGCAGCACTTTTCACTATCTCCACTTCCTGTCCCCATTCCCTCACCCTGTCTTTCTCTCCATCTCTTGTCTCCCACGGTCTCTTTCCCACTCTCTGTCTCCCACTGCCTCCTCCTCTCTCTTCCCACTCTCTGTCTCCCACTGCCTCCTCCTCTCTCTTCCCACTCTCCCTTCACCTACATTCGTCTCTTCCTCCTCAACAATTCCACTCTGTCTGCTCCTCTCTCCCCAGTTCCCCTCAATCCCTCTCGCCCTTCCCTTCCCCAAACCCCGCCCGTCTCTCTTACCCTCGCTTCCCCGTCGCTGTTTATCTCGGATCTCTTATCTGTCAGTCTCTGTCCCCGTTTCTCTCTCTCTTTCTTTCCTGAGTTCTCACTCCTTGTTCCGCTCAACCTCTCCCAAACTCCTTCCCAGGATCTCCACTCTGCTCCACAGTCCTCTCTCTCTCTGTCCCTTTCTCCCTCTCTCTTTCTCCCCCACCCCCGCCTCAGTCTCTCTCTTTCTTAACACTCTTACCTCTCCTCTTGCTCACTCTCTCTATACATATACATTTTCTCTTCACGTTTGCCAGTAAATCATGTGGAAGGCGGAAACCGGATTGATTGATATCGCATTACTACCCAGCAGCAGAGTAGCTCTGCCGTCCTCTGGACATGTCAGCGGTCAGGTTACTGGGCATGAAAGGGAATGGCTGGGCATTTCCGCAGAGCGCTTGGTGATCGGCATCCTGGAGTGGTTCTTTGACAGACACCTGGCACTATCTTGAAATTCCGGAGCAGACGGTCGATGGGACAATCCGCCCGGCAGTAGCAACTGGGAGATCAGGTGGTGAATGTGAGGTACTGGATCCCGGAGTGGAGACATTGCGGCCGCCGCTGGGTTGTGCTTAGGACGCGGCTTTATTAATGAACTGAAGCACTGAATTGACCGGATATTTCACCGGGCTCATCACCTGCTCCCTGAATTTCGACTGAGTTACCACGTAAATAAATGTGTTCGTACAGCAGCTGAAATCCCTCAGCAAAATCCCGACGAAGTGGAAGATCCACTCAGAAGAAGTGAACTGAAAACCTTTTCCCAAAACCTGATAATATATGACGTTTGCAACCAGTGTCATCCAGAGGAGGATGAAGCTGCCGGAGAGAGTGAAGAGTAAAACCACAGACCTCCTCCTGCTCTCCATCTCCGGGTCACTGCGGTTCTCCCCCTTGCTCTGACCCTTCAACCCCTTACGGACCCGTCTGGCCACTAAAATGTGTCTGACTGTCAGAGCGTTGAGCAGCAGGATCCCAGCGAAAGGGAGGAGCGGAGTTAAAACCGTATCGAGCCAGTCATATCCCACCCACCCGGGGTCAGTGAAATAATCGTCGATTGTCACACAGAACCAAGGTATATTCTCGATTATCACAGCATGTACTAACGAAAAATAACGGGGAACGTTTTTCAGAATTAACAGTCCGCCAGTTGTTGTTAGAATCATAGCTGCATTTTTCCGGGTGCAATATTTTGTTTTCAGCTTCTGGCAGCAAATGGTGACAAACCGATCAAAGGTGAAGGTGACGGTGAACCAGACAGAACAGTCTGTGGCTGTGTACTTCAGTACGTTCGTAACACTGCACACAGGGGTGATGCTCAGAAAACTCCACGGGAAATAATACACACTGATTCGATACAAGAAGACGTGCGTGACAACGATCAGTAGATCGGCCTCTGCCATGGCCACCAGGTAGCGAGTGGTGCAGGTAGAGAGGCCGTACTTTCCCCGGGACAGGATCACAATCGCCACTAAATTCACTGGAGAGAGAGACAGAGATTGGGAGTTATTGAGCACATTCTCCGGGAATTAACACGGGATCGGGTTTCAGCTAATGATCAGAAGTGCTGGAGTCTGCGAATGCTAATCTAACACCAGACACGGCTCACACCCTCTCTGACCTGCTGTCCTCAGTGTGGGGATCAGAGACATTCGTCGGCGATTTAACGAAGAAGATCTGCATGAACAACACCGATCAGTGCTAATCCTGATTCCAGTCGCTGATTTAACCGTGACTGACCAGGCGTCAGGAAACTCAGCATCAGGTGCAGCCGAAAATGAATACAGAACTGAGGAGCACACACAAAATACTGGAGGAACTCGGCAGGTCAGGCACCATACATGGAATTGAACAAACTCCAGTTTCGGGTGAGATCCTTCATCAGGCCGAAGTTGTCCCCCAATTTATGACGGGTCGCAGAGGGAAAGTAGAAACAACTCTGTAATCAGAGGCTGACGGGCTCCATTAATGGATTGATTCTACAGCACAGATGAATTCGATAACTCTAGTGAGCAGATGCGTAGCCACTGGTTCTGGTGATAAGACCCGATTATTGACCAATAGACAGTGAAACCCGACTCTGAGAGATTCTACGGGGAGACGTAAAACACGGGACCAGGTTTTCTCTTTGACCAATAACTCAGAAACAGTGAGATTTGCGATGTAACCCCCCCCCCCCACCGCCCCCACAATCTTACTTTCAGCAGAGCTGCCCGTCGCCAAAACAGGGACAACTCTAGACAAGCTGTCATTAAAGGCAAGACTAACATTCGAGTCGATATCCTGAGTTTGAGGAGAGACAGAGGTTTAGTTCCGCTTGCTATTAAATGTGAAAATCTGAATGTTGAACTGGCAGGATCGATACTTCTGACGGATATTTGTGCAATTATCATCAAGTTAGAAGCTCGTCAAATGATCATAAACAGATTCACATGGTTAACACACAGAAATACCAAACATGAATGACTCTGCTCACTCACCAGGAACTCCAATGACGGCAATGAACACGTACAATATTTTCTCCACATTCTCCTACCTAACTAACATTGCAGACATTTACTCTGTCCAGTGTCTGAGCCCATATGCTACAAGCGATTTCGCGGAATGAAATGTTGTGGTACAATATTCCTGGGGTTTTTAATACCATTTAGCTACTCCACAGGGACAGGTTTCAACAGATTTAAAAATAAGCATGTTTAAAGTACTTACAAACTGATTACATCAGGCAGGTGAAATCCCCGCGGTGACAGATTGCGATTAACTTAAGTAATCATTTTAGATGATTTGTGAGAGTTAGTTTGCCCCAAGAAATGTGACTGAACCTTCCGAAGTGTCTCATCAGTTAAACGTGTTTCCCCTATAAATATGTACTTCAAAGGAACCATTTGTCAAACACACAATATTGCAGTAAATTATGTCATGGTAGCTTATGAAATGTGTTGAATCATCCACTATTACTCTTGATATAGATTGTGTTTGGGGAATTCTACCGAGAGGGTGAAACTGCCTGTGGGGTTCGTCTGGGATCAAACCCTCACCCTTATACATGGCCAGCAAACTCAGCAGTCTAGTGTGGGGGGGGGGGAGAGTTTATGTTTTAATCTTATCACCCCGCATATGTCAGAGAACATGGCGGAGGGCTGGAGAGGTGGTTAAGAAAATGTAGTTGTGTGTGTGTGTGTGTGTGTATGTGTTTGTTTGTTTGTTCTGGTGTGTGTGGGGTGCGGTTTGTGTGCGTGTGTGCTTGTATGTCTCTGTGCGTATGCGTGTGAGTCTGTGTGTGTTTGTCTGTCTGTGTGTGTCAGAGTGTTTCTGTGTCTGTGTGTGTGTAGACTCATTGTCTCTGCCTGACCCTGCCTGACTGTACATCTGTCCGTATACCTCGAATTCAGTTTATCCCCCTTGGTTCATTCCCTTTCCATTTGTCTCCGCAAACTGCAGATGCTCTCGAACTCTCATTTCAAACATTTCACAAAATGATTGCCTGAACCATAAAACATTAAGAACAGATTTCAAAATTCAAACTGCATTTACTATTAATCTATGTACAAATGAAACAACCCGGAGATTCTTCACAGCTCCAAATCAGCGGACACTCCAGCATGCATACTGGATTATCCCAGAACAAGAATCATTTCGAATAGTTCACAAAACAGCTGCCTCCACCTGGGAAAAGGGCAAGATCAAATTTCAAAGTCCAAACTCCATTGACTATTGAAGTATCTCTTCATAAAATGACTTTTAGAGTCGTCATACATCTAAATCGTGAGAACCCTGAAATAGATGCGCACTCCAAATTCATGAGCATGCTTCAAAACCACCGAATCCCCAAAATCCGTGTGCACCCACAAAACCGCCACCATTCCCAAATTTCTGCACACAGTCACAGGAACACCCAAATACGTATGCACCCTGAAATCGGTGAGCACACCCATTTTCAGTGTGCCCGCACATCCGCCGCCACCCTCAAAACCGCATACACCGCAATATTCGCTGACAAACACCCATTTCTGAGCTAAATCCATGTGCTCCCTCATATTCTCCAAATCAGCAGAATCCTCAAATCCGTCTGCACCACCAAAACCGTCTGAGAATGTTACATGGCAACTTTACAAAACACTGATGCTGCTCCCCCAACAGAAAACAGCGAAGAAGACTGCACTGGCTACAACAGATTGGTAAAACACCTGCACCAACCTTCCTCACACATTCAAGGATCTCGACTTCCTTGGAAAATAGAGTCTGCTCATCCCCTTCTTTTAAACAGTCTTTGTGTTGGTTTTCCAGTCGTGTCTTTTGCTGAGGTGAACCCCTAAGTAACTGTACTCCTCCGCCACAGTAACCTCTTCCTCCAGAATGTATACAGGACTCGTCACAGTCCTCTTCCTCCAGAATGTATACAGGACTCATCACAGTCCTCTTCCTCCAGAATGTATACAGGACTCGTCACAGTCCTCTTCCTCCAGAATGTATACAGGACTCGTCACAGTCCTCTTCCTCCTAAAATCAATAACCTTTCCTGGTTTTGGTCATATTGGACCCACCCAGCCAACACACTTTCCGTACCTCTTCCCTCCGGGAGAAGGCTCAGGAGCTTGAAGACTCGTACAGTCAGATTTGGGAACAGCTTCTTTCTAACTGTGATAAGACTGCTGAACGGATCCTGACCCGGATCTGGGCCGTACCCTCCAAATATCCGGACCTGCCTCTCGGTTTTTTTGCACTAGCTTTCTCTTTATTTTTCTATTTTCTATTTATGATTTATAATTTAAATTTTTAATATTTACAATCCATTTGTAATTCAGGGAGCGGGAAGCGCAGAATCAAATATCGCTGTGATGATTGTACGTTCTGGTATCAATTGTTTGGCGACAATAAGGTATGAAGAATTCAGGAGCAGGTGATTCCTCCCTCACAAACCTGTCCGCCAGTCCTCTGCACTCCGACTCCTGTCCATCTCTGATGCACCAACTACCGCAGAGTCATCAGAGAACTTCTGCAAGTGGCCAGACTCAGAGTCGCACTGAAAGTCTGAGGTGTTCAGTGTGAACAGAAACGGAGACAGGACAGTCCCTTGTGGGGCTCCAGTGTCACTCACCCCCACCTCAGGCAGAGAACCACCCAGCGGTACAAACTGGGGTCTGTCAGTCAGGTAGGCAGTAATCCAGGAGACGGCGAATTTGTCTACACCCATCCTTTGCAGCTTCTTGCTTTGAAAACTTGGCTGGATTGTATTGAAGGAACTAGAGAAATAAAAAACAGTGATTCTCACAATACCATCAGCATCATCCCGGTGGGAGTGAGCTCGCTGCAACAGGGAGATGGTGGTATCATCCACTCACTCATGAGGTTGGTAGGCAAACTGTAGAGGGTCCAAGGTAAGTCAGGACCAGCCTCTCCATTACCTTCATCACATGAGGGCATTTGGACTGGAGTCATTAAGTCCGGATGGAGTCACCGTATTGGGTAAAGGAACCAAGCAGGAACTCTTCCCCAGCACCGGTATCTTTTCCTGACTCAGACTCAGATTGTAATGGTGCTGCAAAATCCCGGAGAACAGGATCGTACAGGCCTTCAGTACCCTGGGGCTGATACCGACAGGGTCAGCAGATGTAGTCTCTCCGTCTGTCTCCTACACTGACCCGCAGTCACTGTCAGACGGTCAGCAGATGTAGTCTCTCCCCCTGTCTCCTACCCAGACCTGCAGTCACTGTCAGACGGGCTGGCAGATGTAGTCTCTCCTCCTGTCTCCTACCCTGACCTGCAGTCACTGTCAGACGGGCCGGCAGACGGAGTCTCTCCCCCTGTCTCCTACCCTGACCTGCAGTCACTGTCAGGCGGGTCAGCAGATGTAGTCTCTCCCCCTGTCTCCTACCCTGACCTACAGTCACTGTCAGACGGGACAGCAGATGTAGTCTCTCCCCCTGTCTCCTACCCTGACCTGCAGTCACTGTCAGACGGGACAGCAGATGTAGTCTCTCCCCCTGTCTCCTACCCTGACCTACAGTCACTGTCAGACGGGACAGCAGATGTAGTCTCTCCCCCTGTCTCCTACCCTGACCTGCAGTCACTGTCAGACGGGACAGCAGATGTAGTCTCTCCCCCTGTCTCCTACCCTGACCTACAGTCACTGTCAGACGGGACAGCAGATGTAGTCTCTCCCCCTGTCTCCTACCCTGACCTGCAGTCACTGTCAGACGGGACAGCAGATGTAGTCTCTCCCCCTGTCTCCTACCCTGACCTACAGTCACTGTCAGACGGGACAGCAGATGTAGTCTCTCCCCTCTCCCCCTGACCTACAGTCTCCTACCCTGACCTACAGTCACTGTCAGACGGGACAGCAGATGTAGCTCTCCCCCCTCTGACCTACAGTCACTGTCAGACGGGACAGCAGATGTAGTCTCTCCCCCTGTCTCCTACCCTGACCTCAGTCACTGTCAGACGGGACAGCAGATGTAGTCTCTCCCCCTGTCTCCTACCCTGACCTACAGTCACTGTCAGACGGGACAGCAGATGTAGTCTCTCCCCCTGTCTCCTACCCTGACCTACAGTCACTGTCAGACGGGACAGCAGATGTAGTCTCTCCCCCTGTCTCCTACCCTGACCTACAGTCACTGTCAGACGGGACAGCAGATGTAGTCTCTCCCCCTGTCTCCTACCCTGACCTACAGTCACTGTCAGACGGGACAGCAGATGTAGTCTCTCCCCCTGTCTCCTACCCTGACCTACAGTCACTGTCAGACGGGACAGCAGATGTAGTCTCTCCCCCTGTCTCCTACCCTGACCTACAGTCACTGTCAGACGGGACAGCAGATGTAGTCTCTCCCCCTGTCTCCTACCCTGACCTACAGTCACTGTCAGACGGGACAGCAGATGTAGTCTCTCCCCCTGTCTCCTACCCTGACCTACAGTCACTGTCAGACGGGTCTCCTACAGCAGACTGTCAGACGGGACAGCAGATGTAGTCTCTCCCCTGTCTCCTACCTGACCTCTGTCCCAGCTGTCTCCTACCCTGACCTACAGTCACTGTCAGACGGGACAGCAGATGTAGTCTCTCCCCGTCTCCTACCTGACCCAGTCACTGTCAGAGGGACAGCGGATCTCCCTGACCTACAGTGGACAGCAGATGTAGTCTCTCCCCCTGTCTCCTACCCTGACAGTCCTGTCAGACGGGAGCAGATGTAGTCTCTCCCCCTGTCTCCTACCCTGACCTACAGTCACTGTCAGACGGGACAGCAGATGTAGTCTCTCCCCCTGTCTCCTACCCTGACCTACAGTCACTGTCAGACGGGACAGCAGATGTAGTCTCTCCCCCTGTCTCCTACCCTGACCTACAGTCACTGTCAGACGGGACAGCAGATGTAGTCTCTCCCCCTGTCTCCTACCCTGACCTACAGTCACTGTCAGACGGGACAGCAGATGTAGTCTCTCCCCCTGTCTCCTACCCTGACCTACAGTCACTGTCAGACGGGACAGCAGATGTAGTCTCTCCCCCTGTCTCCTACCCTGACCTGCAGTCACTGTCAGACGGGACAGCAGATGTAGTCTCTCCCCCTGTCTCCTACCCTGACCTACAGTCACTGTCAGACGGGACAGCAGATGTAGTCTCTCCCCCTGTCTCCTACCCTGACCTGCAGTCACTGTCAGACGGGACAGCAGATGTAGTCTCTCCCCCTGTCTCCTACCCTGACCTGCAGTCACTGTCAGACGGGACAGCAGATGTAGTCTCTCCCCCTGTCTCCTACCCTGACCTACAGTCGCTGTCAGACGGGACGGCAGATGTAGTCTCCCCCCCTGTCTCCTACCCTGACCTACAGTCACTGTCAGACGGGACAGCAGATGTAGTCACTCCCCCTGTCTCCTACCCTGACCTACAGTCACTGTCAGACGGGACAGCAGATGTAGTCTCTCCCCCTGTCTCCTACCCTGACCTACAGTCACTGTCAGACGGGACAGCAGATGTAGTCTCTCCCCCTGTCTCCTACCCTGACCTACAGTCACTGTCAGACGGGACAGCAGATGTAGTCTCTCCCCCTGTCTCCTACACTGACCTACAGTCACTGTCAGACGGGACAGCAGATGTAGTCTCTCCCCCTGTCTCCTACCCTGACCTGCAGTCACTGTCAGACGGGACAGCAGATGTAGTCTCTCCCCCTGTCTCCTACCCTGACCTGCAGTCACTGTCAGATGGGACAGCAGATGTAGTCTCTCCCCCTGTCTCCTACACTGACCTGCAGTCACTGTCAGATGGGACAGCAGATGTAGTCTCTCCCCCTGTCTCCTACCCTGACCTACAGTCGCTGTCAGACGGGACGGCAGATGTAGTCTCTCCCCCTGTCTCCTACCCTGACCTACAGTCACTGTCAGACGGGACAGCAGATGTAGTCTCTCCCCCTGTCTCCTACCCTGACCTACAGTCACTGTCAGACGGGACAGCAGATGTAGTCTCTCCCCCTGTCTCCTACCCTGACCTACAGTCACTGTCAGACGGGACAGCAGATGTAGTCTCTCCCCCTGTCTCCTACCCTGACCCGCTGTCGCTGTCAGACGGGACAGCAGATGTAGTCTCTCCCCCTGTCTCCTACCCTGACCTACAGTCACTGTCAGACGGACAGCAGATGTAGTCTCTCCCCCTGTCTCCTACCCTGACCTGCAGTCACTGTCAGACGGGACAGCAGATGTAGTCTCTCCCCCTGTCTCCTACCCTGACCTGCAGTCACTGTCAGATGGGACAGCAGATGTAGTCTCTCCCCCTGTCTCCTACCCTGACCTGCAGTCACTGTCAGATGGGACAGCAGATGTAGTCTCTCCCCCTGTCTCCTACCCTGACCTACAGTCACTGTCAGACGGGCTGGCAGATGTAGTCTCTCCCCCTGTCTCCTACCCTGACCTGCAGTCACTGTCAGACGGGACAGCAGATGTAGTCTCTCCCCCTGTCTCCTACCCTGACCTACAGTCACTGTCAGACGGGACAGCAGATGTAGTCTCTCCCCCTGTCTCCTACCCTGACCTGCAGTCACTGTCAGACGGGCCGGCAGACGGAGTCTCTCCCCCTGTCTCCTACCCTGACCTGCAGTCACTGTCAGACGGGCCGGCAGACGTAGTCTCTCCCCCTGTCTCCTACCCTGACCTGCAGTCACTGTCAGACAGGACAGCAGATGTAGTCTCTCCCCCTGTCTCCTACCCTGACCTGCAGTCACTGTCAGACAGGACAGCAGATGTAGTCTCTCCCCCTGTCTCCTACCCTGACCTACAGTCACTGTCAGAAGGGACAGCAGATGTAGTCTCTCCCCCTGTCTCCTACCCTGACCTGCAGTCACTGTCAGACAGGACAGCAGATGTAGTCTCTCCCCCTGTCTCCTACCCTGACCTACAGTCACTGTCAGACGGGTCAGCAGATGTAGTCTCTCCCCCTGTCTCCTACCCTGACCTACAGTCACTGTCAGACGGGTCAGCAGATGTAGTCTCCGAGCAGTCTCTCAAAGCGTTTGCATATTATGGAGGTGAGTGAGACAGGAAGCCAGTCGTTCAGGCATGATTCCTTGGACTTTTAAGGTACAAAGATAATAGTGGATGTTTTAAAGCAGAAGGGGACTCTACAGTGGGAGAGGAAGAGGTTTGAAATGTCTGTAAACTCACCTGGCATTTGTGCCGCGCACATCTTGTGTACTCGCCCTGGGATGTGGGATTTAGATAGCGCTGAATTTGTTGAGTGTGTCCAGAAAAGTTTCTCAAAGTAATATGTGCACGGCCCAACGAGAGAAGGGGCTGCAAGGAACCTGGTGTTGGGTAACGAGCCTGGCCACGTGGTTGTCTTTTCAGTGGGTTGTCAGATGGGGAACAGTGACCAGAACTCCTTAACTTACAGGATAGTTATTCAGAAGGATAGGTATGTTCCTTGTGGGAGAGACTTCGACAAGAACTATGAAGCTTAAACTGGGAACACCTATTCTCTGGCAGGTTCACATTAAACATGCGCGGCATGAATTTCACACTAAAGACGAATTGCACAGAGTACGGGAAAGAAATGTTCTTGTTAAGCATGAATAGTGGGGGTGGATAGATTAGAGAACATTGGATATCCAATGGAGAGGTGATTGATTTTGTCAAGAAGGAACAGGAAATGTATGTAAATATTCAGAGGTTTGGATCGAATGAAGCACACCGGGAGTATAAAGAAGCCGGAAAAGATCTAAAGAAGAGAATGGAGAGACCACAAAACGTCCTTGACAAGGCGGATTAAGGTGACTCCCAAAGCATTATTTCCATCCATCCAGAGTAAGAAGATGTAGCGTGGTGGGTGGGTGGGGGTGCATTTGTTTGGATGCGGTGAATGTGATTGAAGTAATTAATGAGTAATTTCTCTTCAAACTTTACCACTGAAAATGATATGGCGAACCAGGAGATCAATACCGGATGTATAAATACGTCAGGCGTTCAGAGGTCAAGGAGAATGAAGTGTTGGGCTTTCTAATGGGTGTTGAGGTTGATATGTCCCCAGGGTTTGATGGAGCTCAACCAGTTTATTGAAAGGGACAAGCGACAATGATGCTAATCCCTTGATTGGTACCTTCGTGCCCTCTCTAGCCAAAGGCGTGGACCCAGTGGACTGTCGAATGTTGAACCTCTATTTAAAAAGGGAATAAGGGAAAAGCCTTGGACCTATAGACAGGTAAATCATAGTTCAGTTGTAGAGAAATTGCAGGAGAAAAAAATTAGGGAGAAGATACACAACCATTTGGAATCCAATGGCTTAAATAGGGAGATCCAGGGTGCATTTGTGCGTGGCGGGTTTGTACTAGCAGCTTCATAAAATTATTGACCAGGTGAGAAGACGGAATGAAGAGGGTAGGGCCGTGGATGTTGTCTACATGGACTTTTGTGAGGTGTTTGACAAAATCCCACATGGAAGGTTAATCCAGATGCTTAAGATGTATGGGATCGACAGCGGTTTGACTGCTTGGGGTTAGAACTGACATCCACTTAGAAGACAGAGGGTAGTGGTTGAAGGACGCTATTAGTTAGAGCTGGAACACTATTAAAAGCCAGTTCCTCAATGCTGTTGTTAAGCAGATAGTTCTTGGGAACCAACGTCATAGCACTTTGAAAGTGGCTGTATTAATCGAAAAGGTGGTTAAGAAGGCTTATGGAATACTGGTGTTTATTAGTCGAGGTATTGTCTTCAAACGTCAGGAAATTATGCTACAACTTTATAAAACACTGGTGAGGTCACATCTGGAGTATTGCATACAGTTCTGGTCACCCCAGTATAGGAAGGATGTTGAGGTTTTGGGGAGGGTGCAGAAGACATTTACCAGGGTGCTGCCTTGTTTAGAGGACGCCTCAGTCTGGATAAACTTTGGTTCCTTCTTCAGGAGCATTTGAGGCTGGGGGGAGATTCAATGTGACGAAACCCAGCTACTTTGATCTGGTCCACGGCTTTGAATAACCTGATCCAACACCGCCTGGCTTAATTAACAGGGTGTGCGTTGGGAGATATGATAGAGGTTTATAAGAGAGGCAGAGCGGACACAGAGTATCTGTTACCCAGAGTTGAAATGACTAGTACCAGAGGGCATGCATTGAAGATGAGAATGTGTAGGTTCAGGAGGCATGTGAGGTAGGTTATTTTACTCAGAGAGTTGTGGATGCCTGTAATGGTCCTCCCTGGTATGATGCTAGAGGCAAATACATTAGAGGTTTTGAAGAGACGTTTTGGGTAGGTACAGGAATGTAAGGAAGATGGAGGAATATGGACATGGTGTGGGTAGGATTAATATTTGGGTGTTTTCGATTTACTTTTTAGTAGATACCGCATAACATTTCGGGCCGAACAGCCTGTTGTTATTTTGTGCTGCTCAATGTTCCATGTGTCCAGTAAAGCATAAAACTTTTGTTTGTTCCCACCTCCACACCACAAAGTAATAGTTATGTTTTAATTATGCAGGCAATGGGAAAATCATTCCTCTTGTGCATCTTCATTTCATTTCAGGAGATTCAGTGTCTCTCAGCCCTGCCACTTTGATCCGGCCCACGCCTTTGTTAACCAGGTCCAACACTTGCCTTTATTGGTTCTTCCTCCTCCTCACACAATTTATCGGGTTTTTGGGGTGCAGCCAAGGTTAATCGGCGTGTGCTTTTGTTAGTGGAGGGGTATGCTCCCTTCGACCATAGGATTAGGTATGAAGGTAGAATTGGTGTATGTATATGTGGGGCTGGGAGACAAGGATGTGCAGTTTAGTGTGATGAGGTAAGTTCGGCTATAGCGGATAGGGTACTACAGCTACTTTAATCTGGCCCATACCCTTAATTAAGGTGGTCCGATACTATTTGGCTTAATGAATCAAGTATCAGTGAATTTCATGTCAGTTCGAGGGATGGGTTATTTTAGTCCTCTTTACTTGCTCTTATTTAACTATATGCTGAATAGAACGTTCTTAGGCCTAATCATGAGGCTTCATCTCAAAATAATGGACAACTTCCGGACTTTAAATTTACACTGATCTTTAATTTGCATCTTGGCGCCAGGAATCGATAGGGTTAAATTAACAGGATTTACTGGAAATACAATGCCAGTAGACCCTATCTCTCTGATTTTAGTGGTGACTTGCTTTCTCTGGTGTCAGCTTGGGTTTAACGTTCTGGTTCCCTCTCAATTCTTGGCTCTCAGCTTTCATCATTGGCATTTCACGGACCGGGGAAATGAAAAGTGTGTCACTGTTTGGTTAGGTTGTCATTATGCAGAGTGGGAAAAACGTCACTCCTGTGCTAGTGGAACTCGTCACTGCAGACACAGTATCACGCAGCCCTGTCACTTATCTCTGGCACACACCTTCATTAAACAGGTCCTACAATTGCCTTTATTGGAACCCTCCTCCTCCTTACACAAATGTTAAACTTTATTATTATTATGAATATGCTTTTATGATGGAATTACTACTTATGATTGAAATGGGGTGATGCTGCATTGTAGGGATTGAGGGCTGCTCTGTGGGGTGTCCAGCTAAGTGTCTGTGTGGGTGTGATGTGGGCCATTGTTTGGTTAGGGTGAGATTACGCAGGCTGCAGTAAAATCATCCCTCTTGTGCTTCTTGATCTCGCCACTCGAGATTCAGTGTGACACAACCCTGCTACTTGGATCTACTCTTTCATTAACCTGGTCCAACACAACTTGGCTAAATTAATCGGCTGTGCACTGAGACCCGTTATTAGAAATGTTAATGGGACTTCGAGTGTTTCAGGTCTTTAATCATTCGCCCTATCCCAGGTGACTCAGCCAAGGTTGATCAGGCCCAGCCTGTCTACATCCCATGTACCAAGGTAATGAAAGCTGTGTCGTTTCGACGGATCGGATGTTTTAGATCCTTTTATTTGGTTTTGTTTTGGCCACTTGGAGAGTAACGTTATGAGTCTTCCTCTCAAAGTAAGTGAGATGTAACTTCCCTGCTTTTGATTTACACTGACCTTTATTTTACATCTGGGGACAGAGAATTGCATGGATCAAGTTACACACATCAAAGTTGCTGGTGAACGCAGCAGGCCAGGCAGCATCTGTAGGAAGAAGTGCAGTCACGTTTCAGGCCGAGACCCTTCGTCAGGACTAACTGAAGGAAGAGTGAGTAAGGGATTTGAAAGTTGGAGGGGGAGTGGGAGATCCAAAATGATAGGAGAAGACAGGAGGGGGAGGGATGGAGCCGAGAGCTGGACAGGTGATAGGCAAAAGGGGATACGAGAGGATCATGGGACAGGAGGTCCGGGAAAAAAGACAAGGGGGCGGGGACCCAGAGGATGGGCAAGAGGTATATTCAGAGGGACAGAGGGAGAAAAAGGAGAGTGAGAGAAAGAATGTGTGCATAAAAATAAGTAACAGATGGGGTACGAGGGGGAGGTGGGGCCTTAGCGGAAGTTAGAGAAGTCGATGTTCATGCCATCAGGTTGGAGGCTACCCAGACCGAATATAAGGTGTTGTTCCTCCAACCTGAGTGTGGCTTCATCTTTACAGTCGAGGAGGCCGTGGATAGACATGTTAGAATGGGAAGGGGATGTGGAATTAAAATGTGTGGCCACTGGGAGATCCTGCTTTCTCTGGCGGACAGAGCATAGATGTTCAGCAAAGCGGTCTCCCAGTCTGCGTCGGGTCTCGCAAATATATAAAAGGCCACATCGGGAGCACCGGACGCAGTATATCACCCCAGTCGACTCACAGGTGAAGTGTTGCCTCACCTGGAAGGACTGTTTGGGGCCCTGAATGGTGGTAAGGGAGGAAGTGTAAGGGCATGTGTAGCACTTGTTCCGCTTGCACGGATAAGTGCCAGGAGGGAGATCAGTGGGGAGGGATGGGGGGGGGGCGAATGGACAAGGGAGTTGTGTAGTGAGAGATCCCTGCGGAATGCAGAGAGAGGCCGGGAGGGAAAGATGTGCTTAGTGGTGGGATCCCGTTGGAGGTGGCGGAAGTTACGGTGAATCCCGGAGGCTGGTGGGGTGGTAGTTGAGGACCAGGGGAACCCTATTCCTAGTGGGGTGGCGGGAGGATGGAGTGAGAGCAGATGTACGTGAAATGGGGGAGATGCGTTTAAGAGCAGAGTTGATAGTGGAGGAAGGGAAGCCCCTTTCTTTAAAAAAGGATGACATCTCCCTCGTCCTAGAATGAAAAGCCTCATCCTGAGAGCAGATGCGGCGGAGACGGAGGAATTGCGAGAAGGGGATGGCGTTTTTGCAAGAGACAGGGTGAGAAGAGGAATAGTCCAGATAGCTGTGAGAGTCAGTAGGCTTATAGTAGACATCAGTGGATAAGCTGTCTCCAGAGACAGAGACAGAAAGATCTAGAAAGGGGAGGGAGGTGTCGGAAATGGACCAGCTAAACTTGAGGGCAGGGTGAAAGTTGGAGGCAAAGTTAATAAAGTCAACGAGTTCTGCATACGTGCAGGAGCAGCGCCAATGCAGTCGTCGATGTAGCGAAGGAAAAGTGGGGGACAGATACCAGAATAGGCATGGAACATAGATTGTTCCACAAACCCAACAAAAAGGCAGGCATAGCTAGGACCCATACGGGTGCCCATAAGTACACCTTTAGTTTGGAGGAAGTGGGAGGAGCCAAAGGAGAAATTATTAAGAGTAAGGACTAATTCCGCTAGACGGAGCAGAGTGGTGGTAGAGGGGAACTGATTAGGTCTGGAATCCAAAAAGAAGCGTAGAGCTTTGAGACCTTCCTGATGGGGGATGGAAGTATATAAGGACTGGACATCCATGGTGAAAATAAAGCGGTGGGGGCCAGGGAACTTAAAATCATCGAAAAGTTTAGGAGCGTGAGAAGTGTCACGAACATAGGTCGGAAGGGATTGAACAAGGGGTGATAAAACAGTGTCGAGGTCAAGTTAACAGGGTTTCCTGGAGATTCAGTGTCACTGCACCCTGTCACTCTGGGGTTCGTGGAGACCTGCTTTCTCTGCTCCCAGCTTCTGTTTAACTGACTAGTTCCCTGTCTTTTCTTGATATCTCGTCTTTTTCATTGACATTTTGTGAACCAGGAAAATGAACAGTGTGTCACTGTTACGTTAGGTATGTGATTATGCGGGCAGTGGGAAAATCATCCACCTTGTGCTTCTTGATCTCTTCACTCTAGATTCAGTATCACGCAGTCCTGCCACTTTGGTCCAGCCCATAATTAGAGTTTGCTCAGATTAAGATTTATGGGCAAGGATGTGGGAATTTAGAGTTCAGATGATAGTTAGGGTCAGTATGTGGGAGGTTAGAGGTCACAGTGGCGTTTTGAGACATCTTGTGATGGGATTGAAGTCAGGGCAGGGTGTAGGTTCAGGAATGTGGGGTATTAGAGGTCAGATTAGATTAGAGTTTAGGTTTAGAGATGTCGAGTGTTTGAGGTCAAATTAAGCTTTCGGGATATTGGTGTGGAGATTTAGAGGTGAGATTAGGGTCTCGGGTCAGGGATGTGGAGAGCTAGACGTCAGATTGGCGTTTCGGGACATGGTTGTGGTGGGTTAAACATCTCGTTAGAGCATAGGGACAGGGAAGTGCGGTGCGAGAGGTCAGACGAACGCTTAGAGACAGTGATAAGGGGTTTAGAGTTCGGGTTCGGATTTAGGGAAAGGGTTGTCTGGAAGTTAGTATTCAAATGAGAATAAGGGGCAAGGAAAGGCCACATTTACATTTGGGGACAGGGATATGGGGGGCGCGTAGAAGACAGGTTAGGGTTTAGGGACAGGGATGTGGAGTGTCATGGTTCCTATTATGCTTTAGTTTCAGGGATGTCGGGTGTTAGTGATCAGAATAGAGTAGGTTTAGGGGAGAGACCTGTGCGGTGTTAGACATCAGATTACATTAGGAATTAGGGACAGTGATATGGGGCCTTAGATATCAAATTAGGTTTAGGGACAGGGATATGAGAAGTTACAGAGCAGACAAGGTTTCAGTGGCTGGGATGTCATGTTGTGAGAAGACAGATTTAGGTTTGGGGACAGGGGTCTGGGTGTTGGGGATCAGTTTGCGTTTCGGGACAGGCATGTGGGTGAGTTATCGATCGGATGAGAGTAATGGGATAAGGTTGTGTGGAGGGAGAGGTTACAGAATTTCAAGTTCCTGGGTGTCAAGATCTCTGAGGATCTAACCTGGTCCCAACATATCGAGGTAGTTATAAAGACGACAAGACAGCGGCTATACTTCATTAGGAGTTTGAAGAGATTGGGCATGTCAACAAATACGCTCAAAAACGTCTATAGATATACCAGGGAGTGTATTCTGACAGGCCGCATCGCTGTCTGGTGTGTGGAGGGGCTACTGCACAGGACCGAAAGAAGCAGCAGGGATTTAAATCTATTCAGCTCCTTCTTGGGTACTACCTACAAAGGACCCTTGACATATTCATGGAGTGGTGTCTCAGAAAGGCGGCGTGCATTATTAAGGACCTCCAGCACCCAGGGCATGCCCTTTTCTCACGGTTACCATCAGGTAGGAGGTACAGAAGCCTGAACACACTCAGCGAATCAGAAACAGCTTCTCCCCTCTGCCATCCGATTCCTAAATGAACATTGAACCCTTGGACACTACCTCACATTTTTCATATGAAGTATTTCTGTTTTTTGCACGTTTCTAATTTATTGAATATATGTATACTGCAATTGATTTACTTCTTTCTTTATTTTTTTCCCCCTCTTCTATATTAGGTATTGCATTGAACTGCTGCTGCTAAGTTAAACAAATCACGACACATTCTGGTGATAAAAAACCTAGTTCTGATTCTGATCTGGTTTGGGGACAGCTGTGTTGTGGTACTGTATTTAATGTCAGGATTGGGTTTGGGGACTCAGAGTTCAGGTTGTGGTTTACGGTGACGGATGCGGGCTGTTTGAAGTCTGCACTCCCTCTCAATCACACACGCAATCTTTCTCGTTTACCAATCAACCCTTCCCCAACCCCAACGCACGCACCTCACCCAGAAAAACTCTGACGCCTCTTCGTCGCAAGCACTTTCCTATCTCCCTCCGTCCGCTTGTGGTCCAGACCATTGCTGCTCCCGATGTCCGGTCAATCGGACAACCTCCCGGGAATAATAGCTTGGAGAACAGATGGGTGAATGAGAAGATCAGGAAACCGGGCTGGATAGAATGAAGCTGCAGTTGGGTTGCGCTCAGTGCGCGTCTTTATTAGTGAATCGAACCATCGCGGTGATCGGGTGTTTCACCGCGCTGATCACCTGTTC
Source organism: Mobula hypostoma (assembly GCF_963921235.1). Classification (NCBI taxonomy): domain Eukaryota; kingdom Metazoa; phylum Chordata; class Chondrichthyes; order Myliobatiformes; family Myliobatidae; genus Mobula; species Mobula hypostoma. Next base: position 6,892,169 of record NC_086129.1, on the reverse strand, counting down.
CCTGAATTTCGACTGGGTCACCGCGTAAATAAATGTGTTCGTGCACAAGCTGAAATTCCTCAGCAAAACCCCAAAGCGGTGAAAGATCCATTCAGAATCATTGAATTTGAAACCTTTTCCTTTGACCTGATAATATATGAAATTTACAACGCATCAGATCATTCCAGAGCAAGAATCAGAACAAAGTTATCTCAAAATGGAGGGTTGCAAGCAACCTAAGTTTATCCGGGCTCTCGTGATAGCACATGTCCTGTGAACCAGGCAGCATCCTGGAAAATCTCTTCTGCCCTCTCTGCAAAACCTCAACATCCTCCTTATAGTTGGGGTGTAGTACTCCAGATGTGGCATAATCAGAGTTTCATACAGGTGCAGCATAACCTACTGACTTTTCAACGCAATCCCTCGACTAATAAAAACAAGAATTCCATAAGCTTTCTTAACCACCACATCGACTTGTATAACCACTTTCAACGAGATATACTTTGGATTCCAAGATCTCTGCGCATAGCAACACTGTTAAGGATCTTGCATTTAAGAACGTACTATCTCCTTGCATTTATCGTAGTTAATCCCCACCTGACATTTCTCAGCCCTTATCTGCAACCGATCTACATTGTGTTGTATTCTTTGCCAGTCCTCTACACGGTCGAAAGCTCCACAAATCTTGGTATCATCGGTAAATTTACCCACCCACTCATTTTCTTCTTCTTCGTCCAGGTCATTTATATGCATCACAAACAGCAGAGCTCCCAGCACAGATCCTTAGGGAACATCTCTAATTGCAGGCTGCCGGGCTCCAATAAGAACCTTCAATCACTGCACTTTGTCTGCTGTGTGCAAGGCTATAATTTTATTCAGAGTCCCTTGGGTGCCCGGTGTGGTGGTAGAAGTAAATACATGAGAGGTTACGAAGAGACGCGATGGATAGGCACATGGATGTCAGGAATTTGAGGGATATGATCATGGTGTAGGTAGGAAGGATTAGCATTTGGGTGTTTTGATTTGCTTTTGAGCTGGCTCGGCACAGCATTGTGGGCCGTATGGCCTGTTCCTGACTGTACTCTTCCATGTTCCATGTATCGAGCAAAGTATAAACTATTTTACTGTTCCCACCTGCTCACCACAGTGTAATAGTTATTTTGTGCTTATGCGGGCAGAGGGAAAATCTTCGCTCATGTGCTTGTTGATTTCGTCTCTCGGTATTCAATGTGACTCAACCCTGCCAGTTTGCTCTGGCCCACGGTTAACCACTGCCTTTTTGGGATCTTCCTCGTCCTCACACAAATTTTCAGGTTTATGGTTATGAATATGCTGAGGTGATAGAATTACTCTTTGTCATTGAAGCGGCAGCTGATGTTGGATTGTAGGGAATGAGTGTCGAGCTGTGGGTTAGGGTTTCTGCGGATGTGTAGGAGGGGAGTAGGTGCCAGTTTATGGGTAGGGTTGGGAGCTGGAGATGCAGCCTCCACGTGGGGAGAGAGCGGAATGGATGAGACAGGTGTTAACTGAGGCTGTGGCCAGGGTTAGTCGGGCTGCACTCCGAGTTAGTTGGGTTGTGGGCCATTGGACGTGAGGATTAGGTTTAACGGTAAGGTTGGGGATGTATATGAGAGGTTGTAGAGTTTAGAGTGTGACAAAATGTGGGCCTCTAGCAGATAGGTTGTGAAAAGACTTTAATCTGGCCCACTCCTTTCATTAAAGTAGTCTAACAATAATTGGCTTAATTAACGTGGCGTGCATTGGAACGCGACATCAGTAATGTAAACTGGGGTTTTAGGATAATTCAGGTCTTTAATCACTAGACATCCGCACCAGGGCGACCCAGCAGGGTTGATCAGGTCAGGCTTGTGATATTCCCATGGACAAAGATAATGAAAAACATGTCATCTCGAGTTTAAGGTGTTTCAGACCTCTTAATTTGATTTTCTTTTAACAATTTGGGTAGCAAAATGCTTTGCGACTTAGTTATGCTTCACCTCAAAGTGACGTGTAATTTTCCTGTTTTAAATTTACAAAAATCTTTGTTTTGCATCTGGGCGTGTGGGATCGCCTGTTTTAAATTGACAGGGTTTACTGGGGATTCAGAGTCACTGCACCCTATCAATTCGAGTTTAGTGGTGACTTGTTTTCTTTGGTCCCAACGTTACTCACTGCATCCCTCTCACCTTCTTGTTATCTTGGCTTTTTCACAGACATTTCGTGGACCGGGAAAATGAAGAACATATCACTGTTTGTCTCGGTTGTGAAAATCATTCCTCTTGTGCTTCACTCGAGATTCAGTATCACGCAACCCTACCACTTTTCTCTGGCCCATGCATGAGAGTTAGTTCAGATTAGGATTTGGAGACCATAAGAACATAAAAATATAGGAACAGAAGTATGCTATTTGGTCCCATCGAGTCGGCTCCCCCATTCAATTATTGGGTGGTGCAATTCTTTCAGTTATCCCCACTCCCCTGCCTTCTCCATATACCCTTTGATGCCCTGGCTAATAAAAACTTCTCTATCTCTGCCTTAAATGCACTCAATGACTTGCTCGTGACAACAAATTCCACAGATTTACCACACTCTGACTAAAGTAATTTCGCCGCATCTCTTCTAAATGGACGTCCTACAATCCTGAAGTCGTGCCTTCTTGTCCTGGACTCGCTTACCATGGCAAATAACTTTGCCATATCTAATCTATTCGGGCCTTTTAAAATTTGGAATATTTCTGTGAGACACCTCCTTATTCTCCTGAACTCCAGCGAATACAGGCCAAGAGCTGCCAGTCGTTCCTCATACGATAACCCGTTCATACCTGGAATCATTCTCGGGAATCTTCCCTAAACCCTGTTCAAAGTTTGAATATCAGTTCTAAAGTAAGGAGCTCAAAACTGCACACAATACTCTACGTGTGGTCTGAGGAGTGCCTTGTAGAGCATCAGTATCGCCTTCCTGTTCTTATATTCTACACCTGCAGAAATGAATGCAAACATTGCATTTGCCTTCTTCAGTACCGACTCAACCTGACGGTTAACCTTTAGGGTTTCCTGCACAAGGACTCCAAGTCCCATTGCAACTCTGCATTTTGAGCTCTCCCTCTCCACCTAAATAATAGTCTTCCCGTTTATTTCTTCCACCAAAGCGCATGGCCATACACTTTCCAACATTGTGTTTTATTTGCCACTCCTTTGCCCATTCTCCTAAACTAACTATGTCTCTTAGACAGATGTAAGGTGCGGATCTAAGGTCAGATGTAAGGTGTATCTGCGGATTTAGATTTCAGGTTATGATTTATGGTCAGGAATTTGGAGTGTTTCATGTCTGATTTACGTTTCGGAACGGGGATGTGGCTCATTTAGAGGTCATATTATGCTTAAGGTCATGGATGTGGGGAAGTAGCGGTCAGATTGGCGATTGGTGACATGGTTTTGGTGGGGAGATGCCTGGTTAGGGTTTAGGAAAAGGGAAGAGTGGTGGTGGAAGTCAGATTAGATTAGAGTTTAGGCTCAGAGATGTGGGTTGTTAGAGGTCAGATTAGATTAGAGTTTAGGCTCGGAGATGTAGGGTATTAGAGGTCAGATTACGGTTTGGAGGCAGTGACGAGGGGACTTCGAGTTCAGTTCAGGGTTTATGGAATGGGATGTTTGGAAGTTAGTTATCATATTAGGATAAGGGGCGGAGATGTCGGAAGTTACAGTTCAGATTAGGATTCAGCGTTTGGGATAGGATGTTGTGGGAGGACAGATTTAGGTTTCGTGACAGGGGTTAGCTGTGTTAGAAGTCAGTTTACGTATCGGGGCAGGTTTGTCAAAGAGTTAAGATGAGATTGGGTTTAGTGACAAGCATGCTGAGTTTGATAACTGGCCAACCTCTCCCAACAACACAGGTCACCTTGTCCTGGCAACATCTTCGTAAACCTTCTCTGAACTCTCTCAAACACACACACACACACACACACACACACACACACACACACACACACACACAATCTTTCACGATCTCACAATCTCTCTTTACACAGCCTCCAATCCCAGACGTCTCTCTCTCTTACAGCACTTTCCTACCATTCTGCATGTTCCTGCGATTCAGAGCACTGTTGCTCCCAATGTCCCGGTCAATCAGACCGGGAATATTAAGTTGGAGACGAGACGGTGAATAAGAAGATCCGGAGCCCGGACGGGATACATTGAAGCTGCATCTGGGTTGCGCTCAGTGCGCGCCTTTATTAATCAACTGTAGCACAGAAATGATCGGATATTTCACCGCGCTGAGCACCTGCTCCCTGAATTTCGACTGAGTCACCGCGTAAATAAACGTGTTCGTGCACAAGCTGAAATTCCGCATCAGGACGCCAAACAGATGAAAGATCCATTCAGAATCATTGAAATTGAAACCATTTCCTTTGACCTGATAATATATGAAATTCACGACCAGTGTCATCCACAGGAGGATGAAACTGCCGGAGAGGGTGAAGAGTAAAACCACAGACCTCCTCCTGCTCTCCATCTCCGGGTCACTGCGGTTCTCCCCCTTGCTCTGACCCTTCAGCCCCTTACGGACCCGACTGGCCACTAAAATGTGTCTGACTGTCAGAGCGTTGAGCACCAGTATCGCAACAAAAGGGAGCAAAGGAGTTAAAACAGTCTCCAGCCAAGCCTGTGCTACCCACCCGGGGTCAGTGGTACCTTTGTCTATGCGTTTACAGAACCACGGCGCATTGTCGATGATCACTTTGGGTTCTAAGAGGAAGTATCGGGGAATGTTTTTCAGAAAGAACAGTACACCGGTTGTTGTTAGAACCACAGCCGCAGTTTTCCCGGTGCAATATTTTGTTTTCAGCTTCTGGCAGCAAATGGCGACAAACCGGTCAAAGGTGAAAGTCACGGTGAACCAGACAGAACAGTCTGTGGCTGCGAACCTGAGTACATTGATAACGCTGCACATGGGGGTAATGTTCAAAAAACTGTACTTAAAGTAATTGTTTTTCATTCGGTAGAAAATGACCTCGGTGACAATGGTCAATAGATCGGCCGCTGCCATGGCCACCAGGTAGCGAGTGGTGCAGGTAGAGAGGCCGCACTTTCCCCGGGACAGAATCACAATCGCCACTAAATTCACTGCAGAGAGAGAGACAGAGAGAGAGGGGGAGAAGAGAGAGAGGGAGAGAGAGAGACAGAGAGAGAGGGGGAGAAGAGAGAGAGGGAGAGAGAGAGACAGACAGACAGACAGACAGACAGACAGATAGACAGACAGAGATAGAGAGAGAGATGAGAATAGACACTGGCATTACTGAACAAGTTCTCCGGAAATTAACACGGGATATGTATCGTCTAAAGATCAGGCGTGCGAGAATGTTTAAACGGCTAACATTTGACACGGGTCACGCTATCCTTGAACTGTTTTCCTCACTGTGCCAATCAGACGTTGTGTCACTAATCGTCTGTGCTAAAACCGAGCTGCATGAACGACAGTGATCAGTGCTAACCCAGATTCCATCGCTGATGGAGCCAGTTTCACTGATTTAGCCGTGACTGAGCAGGCCTCGAGAAACTCGGCATCTGGTGGACCTGAGGGATCCGGAGGGAAACAACACACACAAATTACTGGACGAACTCAGCAGCTCAAGTAACAAGCAACACACATCAACGTTGCTGGTGAACGCAGCAGGCCAGGCAGCATCTCTAGGAAGAGGTACAGTCGACGTTTCAGGCCGAGACCCTTCTTCAGGATGAAAAGATGCCCCAACCTACGACGTGTCGCAGAGGGAAAGCCGGGTCTATTTTGTAAACAGAAGCTGATGGCCTCATTAAATAACTAATTCTACAGCGCTCTGCACTTGGATAAAATTGTTCAGCATGTCTGTGGACACAGACTAAGGTGATTAAAAGCAAAAAAAAAAGATTATGAAGACACGCAGTCCTCTTTTATTGTCATTTAGTAATGCATGCATTAAGAAATGATACAATATTTTCTCCGTTGTGATATCACAAAACACAGGACAGACCAAGACTGAAAAAACTAACAAAACACATAATTATAACATTTAGTTACAACGGTGCAACCATACCATAACTTAACCAACGGGCAGTAGAATCCGATTGTCACAGACTCCAAAGGGAAACATAAAACACAGGATCAGGTGTTCAGTCCGATCAATTCCTCAGAAATAGTGAACTTCATAATGTAAATCCCTCCCACTCCCATCTTCGGGGGAAAGTGCCTTTCGCCAGCACGGGTATAAATCTGGACGAATTCCCATCAAAGCCCACCCAGTAGGAGAGTTACACTAGGACTATTCCGGAAAAGGTGTCATTAAGGACATGAAAGAAAAGTCCGAGTCTATCTCTCTGGCAGAGGAGAGACAGACGATTTGATTCGTTTGTCATTAAATATGCAAAATAAGCATTTCAGATTGACAGGATCGATATCCCTGACGGATATTTGTGCAATGGTCATCAAGTTGGAAGCTTGTCAAATGATCACAAACAGTCCGCACCGGTTAACATACAGAAAGACCAAACATGAACTCCACTCACTCACCAGGAACTCCAATGACGGCAATAAACACGTACAAAACTTTCTGCACACTTCTGTAACTATCTAACATTGAGGACATTTTCTCCGTCCAGAGATTCGACCCGCTGTACTACCGGCGATCTCTCGGAATGAAATGCTAAGGCATCATAAGCCTTGGGTTTTTAATACCATTTAGCGACTCCACAGGGGCAGACTTCAACTGATTTAGAAATAAAGACTTTCAAGTTATTTCTAAACCGATTACGTCAGGCATGTGCATTCCCCACAGTGACAGATAGTAATGGATTGTGTGATGTATTCAGGGCTGTAAATTGCGAGTAGCATTCATTCAGCAAAGGGAATATTGTTTTAAATGCTATCAAACCCAGATTATCACCTGTTGATGGTCTCGGTGTGACTTTTGTCCATCAGTTGAAGAATTGGTAAAGCAGATCGACTAAGAGTAAAACGGCCGCTCCACCCTGATTCTGTAGCAAATATGATCGATCATCATCTGAATGCAACCACAAGCACGAAAAATAAAATGCAGATGCTGGAAATCAAATCAACACACACATTTTAATTCTACTTCCCATTCTCATTCCACATGTCAGTCCATGGCCTCCTCTAGTGCCGTGATCAGGCCACACAGGATGGAAGAGCCACACTTTACGTTCCGTCTCGGTTGGCACCAACCTGATGCCACGAACAGTGATAACTAGAACTTCCGTTAATGTTCGTCCCGTCCCCTTCACCATTCCTATACTCCCGTTTCCCCCTCTGGTCTTATCTCCTTACCTCCCTATCAACTCCCTCTGGTTCTCGCCCTTCCCTTTCTGCCATGATCTTCTACCCTCTCTTATTAGATTTTTCTCTCTCCAACGATTTATCTGTTTCACGAAATAACTTCACCCCTGCCCACTCCCGTTGTCACCTATCTCCTACCACATTGTACGCCTTTTTCACTCTCCCGCTTTCCTGCTCTGAATTCTCTCTTTTTTTTAAAGACCTAATCAAGGATTTCGGCCCGAAACCTAGACAATACTCTTTTTCATCGAAGCTACCTGGCCTGCTGAGTTCCTCCGGTACCTTTCTCCACGTTGCTTTGAATGGAAACCCATCCCTCTTTCCTGATTATCATTAACCTTCCTCAGGGTAGCAGAGGTATACCAAACTTTGTCCTGGGTCAAAAACATGTCTCTGTTCATCTTCATTGCAATAAATGTTTGCTCTGAGAAAAGGAACGTCGCTTCCCTCCGTTTGTCTTACATCTACATGGAACAGCGAAAGGTAAAGCCCAGGAACAGACCCTTCGGCCCACACTGTCTGTGCCAACCATGACGTCACATTTAATGGATCCTAACTCACTCTACATGATCGGTCTCCCGACATTTCCTGCCCGTCCATGTGTCAACCCGAACAACAGTGACTGTGGGCATTTGGGTCTCTATTCGTAGATATTTTTAATCATGTGTGTTAATTAGTAGCCCCCAAGAAGGTGTCTGAACCGTCTGAGATGTCGCATCAATAATATGTGCTTCCACTGTAAATATGTACGTCAAAGGCACCATTTGTCAGACACAAGATATTGAAGTAAATTATGTCATTACAGCTTGTGAAATTGTGCTGAATCGCCTACTGTTACCAATGTCCTTCCAATTATAAACTCGTGATGTAGTTTGTGTGTGGAAGTCTCTACCGAGAGGGTCACCGAGAAAATGTCTGTTGAGGTGTTGAATAAGCACTATCACCACCGACCTCAGCATGATCCACCCCGAACCCCACTCCGTGACGTGCAAACTCAGCAGCCTAAACTGCGGTGTGAGCATGTGTTGTTAATATCACACCGTAGAGCCAGAGAACACAACAGTGAGCTGGAGAGGCGGAGAGGAAAGTTCAGTTTTCGATGTTCAGTACATCCCTGTGTGTCTATGTGTTTGCTCCTTTGACTGTATGTGCGCCGATATGTCTGTGTGTTTGTGTGTACGCGCCTGGTGTTTATTCGTGTAACAGTATGCCTTTACAAGTGGGAGTTTGTGTTTCTGTATGTCTGTGTATTTGTTTGTCTGTGTCTGACATTATCAGTCTGTGTAGGTTGGCTGTGTACCAGCCTTTGTCGGTCTTTGCTTGTCAGTGTGGGTGGCTAGTTGTATGTGAGTTTGTGTGTACGTCTTTGTTAATGTGTGTGTGTGTGTGTGTGTGTGTGTGTGTGTGTGTGTGTTTGTGTGTGTGTGTTCTTGTGTTACTGTGTCTGTGAGTAAGTGTGTGACTGTGTGTGTGTCTGAATATGACTACTGAGTTGGAGACAGTGTGATTGTATGTCTGTGTCGGTGTGTAAAAGTATGTGAGTACTTGTGTGGATGCGTGTGCGTCAGCGGTGTCTGTCTCATGTGTCTTTGTGTCTACGTGCTCGTGAGTGTCTGTGTGTGTTTGTGTTTTGGTTACGGAGTCTGTGTACATGTGTGTACGTCTGTGTCTATGTGTAGGAGTCCGTGTGAGTTTGCGACTATAACTGTCTGTGCCTAGGTCTGCCTTTGTATGAGTATGTGTGTGTGTGTGTGTGTGTGTGTGTGTGTGTGTGTGTGTTTGTGTGTGTGTGTTCTTGTGTTACTGTGTCTGTGAGTAAGTGTGTGACTGTGTGTGTGTCTGAATATGACTACTGAGTTTGAGACAGTGTGATTGTATGTCTGTGTCGGTGTGTAAAAGTATGTGAGTACTTGTGTGGATGCGTGTGCGTCAGCGGTGTCTGTCTCGTGTGTCTTTGTGTCTACGTGCTCGTGAGTGTCTGTGTGTGTTTGTGTTTTGGTTACGGAGTCTGTGTACATGTGTGTACGTCTGTCTATGTGTAGGAGTCCGTGTGAGTTTGCGACTATAACTGTCTGTGCCTAGGTCTGCCTTTGTATGAATATGTGTGTGTGTGTGTGTATGTGTGTGTGTGTGTGTGTGTGTGTGTGTGTGTGATTGTGTGACTCTGTAAATTGTGTATGTCTGTATCTGTTGTTGCGTGTCTGATCCTGTTGATGTTTCTTATAGATTTTTGTGTGTTATCGAGTAGCACAGTGCTCATTTCTCTCTGTTTGATGTGTATATTTGTGTCTGTCTGCATGTCAGTGTGTATATCGCGATGCGTGTGTACATCTATGTCTGTGTGCGAGCGCGTGTGCATGTGTGTGGGGGCCTCTGTCTATGAGTGTGCACGTGTGTCTATGGTTGAGTATTTCTGTGTGTTTTTTTCGCTGTCTGTTGTTACATATGTAGGTGCTCGTATCTCTATCTACGTGTGTGTGTGTGTAACTGCGATACTGTGTGCTTGTGTCTGTATGCGTGTCTCTGCGTTTGTCGGCTTGTTTCACTGCTTTGGGGATCTGCTCAGATTTAGGGGTACCTTTCTGAATATCGGGTTCACACACATTTGGTGCGTCCATATTTATGTGTGTGTTTTCGAAAATGTCGATGCACACGGCTTTGAGACTACACACGGATATGGGTATGTCAGCGAATTTGGAATTGCACACGACTTTTGTCATGGTCCGGATCGGGTTCCCTTTAAATTTACTTTGCTTGTGTTACGATCCGGACCGTTGACTCCCTGTTTCCCTTTGGTTCCCTGTTTTCCCGTGCCCCTCGGACTTGGTGATTGGCGGCAATTTACTCTTGGCTGAACCGGCAGTTTATAAGTCTCGGGCTTTCAACCGTTTGGCTCGAGAGCTTTAACGAAGTCACCGAGAGCCAATGTCATCTGGCCGGAGCCAGCCTAGTCTCCTCCCGAAGCAAGCCCAGTCTTCGCCCGAAGCCAGTGCCAGCCAGCCGCCTTCCCTTGTCAGAGAGGGTCAGTCAAAGTTAACACGCCGGGCCGAGTCAAGAGCTCGCTGCTGCTGGGAGCGTACTTGTGTCCAGTTATAGTACTGTCCATCGCTGTGTGGTCTCCGTAACCACGTCCTGCGTCTAAAAAGGGTCGCGGCCCTATACTATGGAAGGCTCCTGACCCTGTGTCAAGAAGAGACCCGACTCCGTCCTGTGTCTGAGGAAGATTCCCGGCTCAGTGTCTATGTCCTGTGTCTGAGTCTGTCCCGTGAATAAGAAGAGACCCGGGCTCCGAGGTTTCAAGTATCAAGTCCTAGCTCCGGGGGTTTCAAGTATCAGGTCCTGGCTCCGGGGGTTTCAAGTATCAATTCCTGGCTCCGGGGGTTTCAAGTATCAGGTCCTGGCTCCGGGGGTTTCAAGTATCAGGTCCTGGCTCCGGGGGTTTCAAGTATCAGGTCCTGGCTCCGGGGGTTTCAAGTATCAGGTCCTGACTCCTGAGGTTTCAAGTATCAAGTCCTGGCTCCAGAGGTTTCAAGTATCAGGTGCTGACTCCTGAGGTTTCAAGTATCAGGTGCTGACTCCTGAGGTTTCAAGTATCAGGTGCTGACTCCTGAGGTTTCAAGTATCAGGTCCTGACTCCTGAGGTTTCAAGTATCAAGTCCTGGCGCCGGGGGTTTCAAGTATCAAGTCCTGGCTCCGGAGGTTTCAAGTATCAGGTCCTGGCTCCGGGGGTTTCAAGTATCAGGTCCTGACTCCTGAGGTTTCAAATATCAGGTCCTGACTCCTGAGGTTTCAAGTATCAGGTCCTGGCTCCGAGGTCCATGTTCCAAGTCCTGGCTCCGAGATCCATGAATCCGAGTCCCAGCCCGGACCCTTAGTCTCAGCCTAGTCCAGGGCCTTAGTCTTTGTCCATTATGCTATTCCCGCTTCTGCTTTGGTCTCCTAGTAACGAGCAATAAACTCAATTTAGTTAACCTCACAAGAGGTGTTTGTGTCTTGAATTTGGGTCCACCCTGGCTCCCAGCGGCCCCTCTGTGACAACTCCTGTGTGTTTGTAATGACGAGACAGCCATTTTGAGAACTGCTGGAAAGGATTCTTTGTCTGAGATAATCTAATGCGTGTTTGTCAGCGGGTTTGGGGTGCACTATGATTTTGGGTGCACTCTTATTGAGGATGTGCGTAGATTTAGGGGCGTGTCTTCGAGCATGTGGCTGCACACAGATTTGCATGGCATCGGTGCATTTGGAGGGGTGACAGGTTGTTTCATTAATAGATATTTATGAATGAATCTTTAAATGCACTTTTAAATAAACTTTGTTCTTGCTATTTCTTTAAGGTGTTTAAGGTGAAAAGATTTGTTTTTACTCTTGATAACGAATTGTGACTGTGGGGTTTTCAGCTCGTTTGCAGATGGACGGGATTTGGGGATGTGAGCAGATTCAGGGAGTGTCCTCAAATATGCGGTTGCACAGACATGTGGGGTTGCATGCGCACTTCGGGGTTTCGATGGATGTCGGGTTGTTACACATCTCAAGATTGTTTCTTTAATCGAAAGTGTATGAATAAATGCAATTTAAATTTCGTACTTTGTTTTTACTGATTTTCATTAGGTGAAACCTGCTATTTTGTGGAGTGTTTGAAATTATTTTTGCTCAAGGATAATCTAATAAGCATGTAGGTTTGTCTGACGGTTTCAAGGTGCGCCCAGATTTGGGGGCACACACTGATTTGGGGTTGTACAAAGATTTGGAGGCGCGTGCGGTTTTGGGGCTGTGTACATATTTCTGGGTGCAACCGGATTTCTGTCTGTCGGTGGGAGTCTGGGCGGTGGTTGGTTAACAAATCTCAAGTTCTCCATTTATAGAAACTTGAAAGATAAGTGCACTTTGAACGTTGATCTCTGTTCCTATTATCACTTAAATGTGACCAAGCTACTCTGAACGGTGGGAAATGACTCCCGCTCTGGGATAATCTAATGTTCCTGTGGGGGTGTCAGCAGATTTAGGGGTGCATAGGTATTTGGTGTTGTGTGCAGATTTAGGAGTTTGCGAATGTCTGTGCACACGGATAGTCGGGGTGCGTGTTGATTTGGGAGCCCACACGGATATGGGTGTGCGACAGATTTGAGGATGTATGTAGATTTGTGTGTGTTGGCGCATATAGGTGCACAACGATTTGTGGGTGTCCGTGGATTTGGGGTTGTTACAAATCTCAAAGTTGTTCATTTATAGAGCCTTTATAATAAATGCCTTGTGTCAGTGCATTTAGAGGAGTAAAGAATCTCAATATTGTTCTAATTTTGATTCTTTATTAAGAAATCTATAAATACATCTAAACTGAACATTGTTCTTACTATTTCCTTAAGGTACAGGGAGCTACTTTGTGAACCTTTTGAAATGATTGTTTTCTCTCTCTGGGATAAGGAAATGTATATATGGGGGTGGTTGTAAGAACGAGGATAGGTAGGTGTTGGAAAAGGGATGCACTGAGCCTGATGGTTTGAGATGTGTCTATGTTAATGCAAGAAGCATCATGAGCAAAGCGGATGAACTTTGAGCGTGGATCAGTACTTGGAGCTATCATGTGGTAGCCATTACAAAGACTTGGATAGCTTGGGGGCAGGAATGGCGACTTAGAGTGCAAGGCATTTGAAGATTCAGAAAGGACAGGGATGGAAGAAAAAGATGTCGAGGCGAGTTACAGCTGATCGGACACAGTGTCACGGCTGCAAAAAAGGAGGGATTGCGCACTGAGTATCTGTGGGTGAAAGTTAGAAACCGGAAGGAGTCAATAACTCTACTGTGTGTTTTTACAGACCACCGAATAGTAACAGGGGCATCGAGGAGCAGACAGGGAGCAGATTCGAGAATGGTGCAGTAATAAGGGGTTGTCGAGATGGGCGACTTTCATTTCCCAATATTGATTGGCATCTCCCTATTCAAGGAAGGGAGTTAGAGTTAGCCTAAGAAATTATAGACCAGTAAGCTCTACGTCAGTGGTTGGTAAATCGATGGAGAATATTCCGAGAGGCAGGCTTTATGAACATTTGGAGAGGCATATGAATATTCAGCAGGGCTTTGTGAAAAGGCTGCCCGAATGAATTTTTTTTGAGGATATGACTAAACGCGTTGATGACGGTAGAACAGTGGATGCAGTGTATATGGATTTCAGCAAGGCATTTGATAAGCGAACCCAGGCAAGGCTTACCGAGAAAGTCAGAATGCATGGGATCTAAGGGGACATTCCTTTGTGGATCCAGAGCTGGCCTGCCCACTGAAGGCAAAGAGTGGTTGTAGACGGGTCATATTCTGCATGGAGGCCGGTGACCAGAGGTGTGACTCAGGGATATGTTCTGATACCCCTATTAATATGAATTTTATTAATGATCTGGATGAGGAAGTAAAGTGATGGGTTAGTAACTTTGCTGATGACCCAAAGGCTGGGGGTGGCGTGGATAGAGTGGAGGGCTGACAAAGGTTGCAATGGGACATTGATAGGATGGAAAACTGGGCTGAGAGGTGGCAGATGGAGTTCAACACAGACAAGTGTGAGGTGGTTCATTTTGGTAGGTCAAATATGATGGCAGAATATATCATTGATGGTAAGACTCTTGGCAGTGTGGAGGATCAGGATGATTTTGGGGTCAGAGTCCATAGGACGCTCAAAGCTGCTGCGCAGGTTGACTGTGTTGTTAGGAAGGCGTACGGTGCATTGGCATTCATCAACCGTGGGATTCAGTTCAAGTGGCGAGATGTAATGTTACAGCTATATAGGACCTGGTCAGGCACCACTTGGAGTACTATGCTCAATTCTAGTCACCTCACAGCAGGAAGGATGTGGAGACTATAGAAAGGGTGCAGAGAAGATCTACAAGGATGTTGCGTGGATTGGGGAGCATGTCTTGTGAGAATAGGTTGAGTGTACTTGGTCTTTTCTACAAGGAGCGACGGAGGATGAGAGGTAACCTGATAGAGCTGTATAAAATGATGAGAGGCATTGATCATCTGGATAATTAGAGTCCTTTTCCCAGGGCTAAAATGGCTAACACGAGAGCACACAGTTTTAAGGTGCTTGGGAGTAGGTACGGAGGAGATGTCGGGGTAGTTTTTTTCACGTAGAGTGGTGAGTGCGTGGAATGGGCTGCCTGCGACGGTGGTGAAGGCGGTGGGCCTATTCAGAGACTCCTGGATAGGTATATCGAGTTAAAAACTCGAGGTCTATTGGTAACCCAAGGTAATTTGCAGGTTAAGTCGGTGGTGAGGAACGCAAATGCAAAGTCAGCGTTCACTTCAAGAGGCCTAGAAAGGTAACGGCAAAGACGGCCTGGCTTACACAATGGAGGCAAAGACAGGAAGGGACAGATCCAACTGCAGGGTAACGGCATCGACGGCCTGACCTACCCCACGGATGCGAGGACGGGATACTGACGAGACGAACCAGAAATCACACTAGAACCCAGGGCCACGTGTATTCCCAGCCCCAAGACAAGGTCTTTAATCACTAGATACTCTCTCCAGGGAGACCAGGCCGGGTTGCTCAGGCCAGGCTTGTGATATTCCCATGTACAAAGATTATGATAACCATGTCATCTCGAGGTTAAGGTGTTTCAGACTCTGTAATTTGATTTTATCTTAATAATTTGGGTAGTACAATGTTTTGAGACCCAGTTATACTTCATCTCAAAGTGAGATGTAATCTCCCTATTTTAAGTTTACAATAATCTTTATTTTGCATCTGGGCGTGTGGGATCGCCTGTTTTAAATTGACAGGGTTGACTGGAGATTCAGAGTTACTGCACCTGTCAATTCGAGTTTAGTGGCGAGTTGTTTTCTCTGGCTTCAGCTTAACTAATTGGATTCTTCTCGTTTTAATGGCTTCTCACGGGCACTTTCACAGGCATTTAGTGGACCGGGAAAATGAAGAACATGTCACTCTTTGGCTCGGTTGTGATGATGCGGGCGGTGGGAAAATCATCCCTCGTGTGCTTCTTGATCTCTTCACTCGAGAATCAGTATCACGCAACCCTGCCACGTTGCTCTGGCCCATGCATTATAGTTAGTTCAGATTAGGATTTAGAGACCATAAGACCATAGGATATAGGAACAGCGGGAGGGCATTCGTCCCATCGAGTCGGCTCCCCCATTCAATCATGGCAACACTCACAGAACGCTGGAGAGACTCAGCAGGTCTGGCAGCATTCGCGGAAGCGATCTGTCAACGTTTCGGGCCGGCATCCTTCGTCAGGACTGACGAGGGAAGGGGAACAGACCCTATAAAGAAGGAGGGCGGAGGGTGGGAAGGAGAAGGCTGGTGGGTTCCAGGTGTAAAACCAGTAAGGGGAAAGATAAAGGGGTGGGGGAGGGGAAGCTGAGAGGTGATAGGCTGGAAAGGTGAAGAAGGAATAGGGGAAAGCACAATGGGTAGTCGAAGGAGGCGGAACCATGAGGGAGGTGATAGGCAGCTGGGGGAAGGGACAGAGTGAAATAAGGATGGGGAAGGGAAGGGGAGGGAATTACTGGAAGTTGGAGATTTCAATGTTAATACCAAGGGGCTGGAGAATACCTAGACGGTACATGAGGTGTTGCTTCTCCAACCTGAGTTTAAATCAGCCCCTTCAATTATGAGCTGATGCAATTCTTCCACTCATCCCCACTCCACTGCCTTCTCCCCACACCCTTTGATACCCTGGCTAATAAAAACCTATCTATCTCTGCCTTAAATGCACCCAATGACTTACCGCTCGTGGCAACAAATTCCACAGATTTACTAGCCCCTGACTAAAGTAATTTCTCCGCATCTCTTCTAAATGGACGTCCTAATATCCTGAAGTCGTGCCTTCTTATCCTGGACTCATTGGCCATGGGAAATAACTTTGCCATATCTAATCTGCTCAAGCCTTTTAAAATTTAGTATCTTTCTATGAGGTACAGCCTCGTTCTCCTGAACTCCAGCGAATACAGGCCAAGAGCTGCCAGACGTTCCTTATACGGTAACCCGTCATTACCTGGAATCATTCTCGGGGATCTTCACTAAACCATCTCCAATGTCAGTATATCACTTATAAAATAAGGAGACCAAAACTGCACACAATACTCCAAGTGTGGTCTGAGGAACGTCCTGTACAGCATCGACATAGCATCCCTGCCTTTATATTCTATACCTCTAGAAATGAATGTCAACGTTGCATTTTCCTTCATTAGCACCGACTGAACCCGGAGGTTAACCTTTGATGTATCCTTCAGAAGGACTCCCAAGTCCCATTGCATCTCTGCATTTTGAATTCCCTCCCCATCTAAACAGTAGTCTGCCCGTTTATTTCTTCCACCAACGTGCGTGGCCATACACTCTCGACATTGTGTTTGATTTACCACTTTTTTGCCCATTCTCCTAAGCTAATTATGATTCTTTGGGAGACGTAAGGTACAGGGATCTGCGGATTTAGATTTCAAATTTTGATTTATGGTCAGGCATGTGGAGTGTTTCAGGTCCGATTGCGCCTCGGGACAGGGAAGTAGCTGGGTTAGACGTCATATGATTAAGATGAAGGATGTGGGGAGGTAGAGGTCAGACTGGCGATAGGGGACATGATTGTGGCGGGCTAGATGTCTGATTAGGGTTTAGGGAAAGGGAAGAGTGGTGCTGGAAGGCAGATTAGAGTTGAGGTTCAGCGATGTGGGGTGCTGGAGGTCAGATTAAGGTTTAGGGCCGCAGTGAGGCGATTTGGAGTCCAGTTTAGGATTTAGGGAATGGGATGTTTGTAAGTTAGTTTTCATATTAGGAAAAGGGGCCGGAATGTAGGAAGTTATAGTGCAGATTAGGATTGCGGGGTTGGGATGGGATGCTGTGGGAGGACAAACTTAGGTTTGGTGACAGGGGGTTGCGGTGTTAGAAGTCAGGTTATGTACAGGGGTAGGGTTGTGAATTGATGAAAGTGAGATTGGGTTTAGTGACAAGCATGCTAAGTTTCATGCCTGGCCAACATCTCCCTATAGCACAATTGACCTTGTCCTGGCAACATCTTCGCAAACCTTCTCTGTAATCTCTCAAATACACACACACACACACACACACACACACACACACATACACACACGCACACGCGCACACACACGCACACACACATACACACACACACACACACACACACACGCGCGCACGCACACGCGCACACACGCACACACACGCACACACACATACACACACACACACACACACGCACACGCGCACACACACACACACACAAACACGCACACACGCACACACACACGCACATGCGCACACACACACGCGCGCACTTTCACTGTCTGCCAGTCTTAGCCCCCACGCAGCACTCCAGCACTCCACTCAGCCAATCCCAGACGTCACTCTCTTGCAAGCACTTTCCTATCACCCGCCATTTTCTTGCGGTCCACAGCACTGCTGCTCCCAATGTCCCGGTCAATAAGACGACCGCCCGGGAATAATAGCTTGTAGACGAGACGGTTAATGAGAAGGTCTGGAGCCCGGACGGGATACATTGAAGCTGCACCTGGGCTGCGCTCAGGGCGCGTCTTTATTAATCAACTGGAGCACCGAGGTGAGCGGATATTTCACCGCGCTAATCACCTGCTCTCGGAATTTCGACTGAGTCACTGCGTAAATAAATGTGTTCGTGCACAAGCTAAAATTCCTCATCAAAACGCCGAACTCATGAAATATCCATTCAGAATCGTTGAAGTTGAAACCATTTCCTTTGACCTGATAATATATGAAATTTATGACCAGTGTCATCCACAGGAGGATGAAACTGCCGGAGAGGGTGAAGAGTAAAACCACAGACCTCCTCCTGCTCTCCATCTCCGGGTCACTGCGGTTCTCCCCCTTGCTCTGACCCTTCAGCCCCTTACGGACCCGACTGGCCACTAAAATGTGCCTGACTGTCAGAGCGTTGAGCAACAGGATCGCAACAAAAGGGAGGAACGGAGTTAAAACAGTCTCCACCCAAGCCCGTGCTACCCACCCGGGATTAGTGATAATATTTCCCTTAAGTTCACAGAACCACGGTACGTTATTGATGATCACTTTGGGTTCCCAGAGGAAGTAGCGGGGAATGTTTTTCAGACAGAACAGTACGCCGGTTGTCGTTAGAACCACAGCCGCAGTTTTCCCGGTGCAATATTTTGTTTTCAGCTTCTGGCAGCAAATGGCGACAAACCGATCAAAGGTGAAGGTGACGGTGAACCAGACAGAACAGTCTGTGGCTGCGAACCTCAGTGCATTTATAACCCTGCACACAGGAGTAATGCTCAGAAAACTGAACATAAAGTAATATATTCGACTGAAAATGATCTCCAAGACAATAGTCAGTAGATCGGCCGCTGCCATGGCCACCAGGTAGCGAGTGGTGCAGGTAGAGAGGCCGCACTTTCCCCTGGACAGGATCACAATCGCCAGTAAATTCACTGAAGAGAGAGAAAGGGTGAGTGAGAGAGAGAGGGAGAGAGTCAGACAGACAGAGACTGAGTGAGAGGAGAGAACAGACATTGGGCATTACTGCACAAATTATCCGGGAATTAACACGGGATCGGCTTCGGCTAACGATCAGTTGTGCGAGAATGTGAAAACGGCTGCAAATCTAACATCTGGCACGGTCACACTGTCTTTGAACTGTTCTCCTCACTGTGCCAGTAAGACGTTGTGTGACTAACCGTCGGTGCTAAAAGCGAGCTGGATGAACGACAGTGATCGGTGCTAACCCTGATTCCATCGCTGATGGGGTCATGAGAAGCTCGGCATCTGGTGGGCCTGAGGGATCCGGAGAGAAGCAGCACACACAAATTACCGGAGGAACTCTGCACCTCAAGAAACATTTATGCATTTGAACAAACACTGACCGTTTCGGGCCAAGACCCTTCTTCAGCACGAATCGATGCCGCAGTTTACGACGGGTCTCAAAGGGAAAGCCGGATCAATTTAGTAAACAGTAGCTGATGGCTCAATTAATTAATTAATTCTACAGCGCAGTGCACTTGGATAAAACTGTTCAGCATGTCTGTTGACATTCATTCAGGTGACCAGCCCCAATTATTGACCAACGGGCAGTGGAATCGAAAGGAAAACATAAATCAGAGAACTGGGTATTCTGTCTGATCAATAGCTCAGAAATAGTGAACTTCACAATGTAAAACCCTCCCAATCCCATCTTCGGGAGAAAGTGCCTTTCTCCAGCACGAGTATAAATCTGGACGAATTCCTATCAAAACCCATCCAGTCAGAGAGCTGCACCGGGACTACTCTGGAAAAAGTGTCATTAAAGACACGAGAAACGTTCTTGGCGATCGATTGTGGCGCAGGAGAGACAGAGGATCTGATTCGTTTCTCATTAAATATGCAAAATCAGCATTTCAGATTGGCAGGATCGATATCTCTGTCGGATATTTGTGCACAGTCATCAAGTTGGAAGCTTGTCAAATGATCATAAACAGTCCACACCGGTTAACACACAGAAACACCAAACAAGAATTGCTCTGCTCACTCACCAGGAACTCCAATCACGGCAATGAACGCGTACAATGTTTTCTGCACACTCCTGTAACTATCCCACATTGAAGACATGTTCGGTGCCCAATAATCCGACTCCCTGTGCTACAGGCGATCTCCCGGAATGAAATGTTAAGGCAGCAGAAGCCTAGGGTTTTAAGTACCATTTTACGACTCCACAGGGACAGACATAAACAGATTTATAAATAAAGAGTTTCAAATTATTTCCATACCGATTACGTCAGACGTATGCAATCTCCGCGGTGGCAGTCAGTGATTTTTTAGTCAATTAATTGTGAAACGGCAAACAATGGATAGTGTGATGTCCTCAGGCCTGTAAATTTGGAGTAACATTAATTCAACAAAGGGAACATTGTCTTAAATACCATCAGACCCTGTTGTTTGTCTCAGTGTGACTTTTGTCCATCAGTTGAGGCACTGGTAAAGCAGATCGACTAAGAGTAAAACGGCCGCTCCACTCTGATTCCACGCCAATTTCGATCGTTCCTCATCTGAATGCAACTACAAGCACGAAAAAAAAATTGCAGATGCTGGAAGTCAAATCAACACGCACATTTCAATTCTACTTCTCATTCTCATTCCGGCAGGTCAGTGCACGACCTCCTCTAGTGCCGTGATCAGGCCACACAGGTTAGAGGAGCAACACTTTATGTTCTGTCTGGGTTGGCACAAACCTGATGCCATGAACAGTGATAACTAGAACTTCCGTTAATGCGCATCCCGCCCCTTCACCATTCCCCCATTCCCGTTTCCTTCTCTCCCCTTATCTCCTTCCCTGCCCATCAACTCCCTCTGGTTCTCGCCCTTACCTTTCTGGCATGATCTTCTACCCTCTCCCATCAGATGTTTCTTTCTCCAACCATTTATCTTTTTTCAATAATTAACTTAACCTCTGCCCACTCCCGCTGTCACCTATCTCCTACCACATTGTACGTCTTTTTCACTTCCCCTGCCCCGCCATCTTCCTCTGCATTTTTTTCCAAGTCATCATGGATTTCAGCCCGAAACGTAGACAATACTCTTCCATAGAAACTACTTGGCCTGCTGAGTTTCTCTAGTATTTTATCGTATTGCTTTGAATGGAACCTCGGCGTTTTATTCCTGATTATCATTAACCTTCCTGAGGGTACCAGAGGTACAACAAACTTTTTCACAACGGTGTCTGTCTTCATCACCATTGAATCAAATGTTTACTCTGAGAAAAGGAAAGTCGCTTCTCTCCGTTTGTCTTACGTGTATAAACAGCGGAAGGTAAAGCACAGGAACAGACCGTTCGGCCCACAGTGTCTGTGCCAACCATGACGTCACATTGAATGGATGCTAACTATCTCTACATAATCGGTCTCCCTCGATTCCCTGTCTGTCGATGTGTCGGCCCTCACAACAGTAACCGTGGGCTTTTTGGTCTCTATTCTTAGGTATTTTTAAACATTTGTGTTAATTAATTGCCCCCCAAAAGGTGGCTGAAGAGTTTGAGCTTTCCCATCAATTATATGTGCTTCCACTGTAAATATGCATGTCAAAAGCACCATTTGACAGACACAAGAATATTGAAGTAACTTATGACATTGCAGCTTGTGAAATTGTGTTGAATCGCCTACTGTTAGCAATGTCCTTCCAATTACAAACTTGTGATGCATTTCGTCTGTGGAGGTCTCTACCGAGAGGGTAACCGGGAAAATGTCTGTTGTGGTGATGAATAAACACTATCACCACCAACCTCAGCATGACCCAACCCGAATCCTACTCCGTGGCGTGCAAACTCAGAGAAGCTGGGGGTGTGTATGGATGAATCATAGCACCCTGTATCTTCACCGGGACC
The DNA here is from genome assembly GCF_963921235.1 of Mobula hypostoma. NCBI lineage: Eukaryota > Metazoa > Chordata > Chondrichthyes > Myliobatiformes > Myliobatidae > Mobula > Mobula hypostoma. The sequence continues at coordinate 6,870,501 of NC_086129.1, read as the reverse complement.
CACTCCAAACTCGGCCCCGTGGCGTGCAAACTCAGCAAAGCTGGAGTTGAGTAGGGATGAATCAAAACCCCCTGTATCTTCACCAGGACCCACCCGAACGCTACCCCATGGCTTACAAACGCTGCAAAGCTGGGGTTGAGTATTGATGAATCAAATCCCCCTGTAGCTTCACCGGGACACACCCGATCGCTACCCAATGGCTTATAAACTCAGCAAAACTGAATGTGAGTATGGATGAATCAAATCCCCCTGTATCTTCACCAGGACCCACCCGAACGCTACCCCATGGCTTATAAACTCAGCAAAGCTGGTGATGAGTATAGATGAAGCAAACCCCCTGTATCTTCACCAGGACCCACCCGAACGCTACCACATGGCTTACAAACTCAGCAAAGCTGAATGTGAGAATGGATGAATCAAAACCCCGTGTATCTTCACTGGGACCCACTCGAACACTACCCCATGGCTTACAAACTCAGCAAAGCTGGGGGTGAGTATGGATGAATCAAAACTCCCTGTATCTTCACCAGGACCCACCCGAACGCTAAGCCATGGCTTACAAACTCAGCAAAGCTGAATGTGAGTATGGATGAATCAAAACTCCCTGTATCTTCACCGGGACCCACCGGAACGCTACCCCATGGCTTACAATCTCAGCAAAGCTGAATGTGAGTATGGATGAATCAAAACCCCCTGTATCTTCACCGGGACCACCACCCGAACGCTACCCCATGGATTACAATTTCAGCAAAGCTGGGGGTGAGTATTGATGAATCAAACCTCCCTGTATCTTCACCAGGACCTACCCGAACGCTACCCCGTGGCTTACAATCTCAGCAAAGCAGAATGTGAGTATGGATGAATCAAAAACCCCTGTATTTTCACCGGGACCCACCTGAACGCTACCCCATGGCTTACAAACTCAGCAAACCTGGGGGTGTGTATGGATGAATCAAAATCCCCTGTATCTGCACCAGGACCCACTCGAACGCTACCCCATGGCTTACAAACTCAGCAAAGCTGAATGTGAGTATGGATGAATCAAACCTCCCTGTATCTTCACAAGGACCCACCCGAACGCTACCCCATGGCTTACAAACTCAGCAAATCTGAATGTGAGTATGGATGAATCAAACCTCCCTGTATCTTCACAAGGACCCACCCGAACGCTACCCCATGGCTTACAATCTCAGCAAAGCTGAATGTGAGTATGGATGAATCAAAACCCCCTGTATCTTCACCAGTACCCACCCGAACGCTACCCCATCGCTTACAAACTCAGCAAAGCTGAATGTGAGTATGGATTAATCAAAACCCCCTGTATCTTCACCAGCATCCACTCGAACGCTACCCCATGGCTTACAAACTCAGCAAAGCTGAATGTGAGTATGGATGAATCAAAACCCCCTGTATTTTCACCGGGACCCACCCGAACGCTACCCCATGGCTTACAAACTCAGCAAACCTGGGGGTGTGTATGGATGAATCAAAACCCCCTGTATCTGCACCAGTACCCACCCGAACCCTACCCCATGGCTTACAAACGCAGCAAAGCTGAATGTGAGTATGGATGGATCAAGACCCCCTGTATCTTCACCGGGACCCACCCGAACGCTACCCCATGGCTTACAAACGCAGCAGTCTGAGCTGGAGTGTGGGAATGGATCTTTAATAATAACACACTGTAACGTCACCAGCACCCACCCTGAACCCTATCCCATGGCTTGTATATTAGCAGTCTAAGCTGCAGTGAGTATGTGATAATAATCACAGACCGTCGAGCCATACAACACGACGGAGAGCTGGAGAGCGGAGAAGAAGTTTCCGTTATCGATGTGTGTGTACATCCGTGGGTGTGTGTCTAGGTGTTTATGCCTTTGACTGTATGTGTGGGTATATGTCTGTGAGTGCGTGCCTGAGTGTGCGCGTCTGCTGTTTATTCGTGTGACAGTGTGTGTGTTTAGAAGTGTGAGTGTGTTTCTATCTGTCTGTGTCTGGCAGTATCAGTCTGTGTAGTTTGGCTGTTTACGAGCCTTTGTCATTATTTGTTTCTGTCTGTGTATGTGTGTGCTTTTGAGTTTCTCTGTGTGTGCCTACGTCAGTGTCTATGTTTGGGCATCTGTGTGTGGTTGGTGTGTGTGTGTGTGTGTGTGTGTGTTCTTGCGTTACTGTGTCTGTGTGGGTGTTTATGCTTTTCTCAGTGGTGTTTGTGAGTATGTGTGTGACGGTGCGTATGTTTGAATATGGCTACTGAGTCTGATACTGTGTGATTGTACGTCTATGTCGGTGTGTGAAAGTTTGTGTGTGTATGTGTGTGTGTGTGTGCGCACGCGTCAGCGGTGTGTGTCTCACGTGCCTTTGTGTCTAAGTACTCGTGTGTGCCTGTGTGTGCTCGTGAGTTAGTTGCAGAGTCTGTGCGCATGTGTGTGCGTCTGTGTCTATGTGTAGGCGTCCCTGTGTGTTTGTGACTATAACTGTCTGTGCCTAGGTCTGCTTTTCTATGTGTGTGTGTGTGTGTGTGTGTGTGTGTGTGACTCTGTTGTATGTGTATGTCTGGATCTGTTGTTGTTGCATGTCTGATCCAGCTGTTGTTTCTTTTGGATTTTTATGTGTTAATGTGAAGCACAGTGCACGTTTGTCTTCTCGTTTGATGAGTATATTTGTGTATGTTTGCATGTCAGCGTGTGTATCTCGATGTGTGCATGCTATGTGCGTGCACGCGTGTGTATGTGTCTCTGGGCCTGTATGTATGAGTGTGCACAAGTGTCTATGGTTGAGTATTTCTGTGTGATGTTTCGGTGTCTACGTGTGTGTGAGTGTGCGTGTGTGCGTGTGTGTGTGTGTGTGTGTGTGTGTGTGTGTGTGCGTGCGAGTGTGTGCGTGAGTGTGTGTGCGAGTGTGTGTGTGTGTGTGTGTGTGTGTGTGTGCGAGTGTGTGTGTGTGTGTGTATGTGTGTGCGTGCGTGCGAGTGTGTGTGTGTGTGTGTGTGTGTGTGTGTGCGTGCGAGTGTGTGTGTGTGTGTGTGTGTGTGTGTGTGTGTGTGTGTGTTTATCTCTGCTGGTATGTGTGTGCATCTGCGATACTGTGTGCTTATGTGTCTGTATGCGTGCCTCTGAATCTGTCGTCTTGTGTGCGTGTGTATGTGTGTTTAAGCCTTATTCCCTCTGCGTTTATGTGTGTGTGTTGGGGGTGGGAGTTGGCGTGGGTGCCAGTGTGTGTCTATGTCTGTCTATGTATGTCACGGCTCCTTCTACAGTCTCCGTGCGTGTGGGTGGCTGTGTGTCTCTGTCTGTATTTGTGCCAGTGTCTGTGTGCATGTGTGTGCGTCTCTGTCTATGTGTAGGAGTCCGTGTTTGCGCGCCACTGTAATAGTCTGTGCCCAGTTGTGCCTCTGTCTGCGTATCTGTGTGTGTCTGACTGTTGTGTGTGAGTGTGAGTGTGTGTGTGTGTGGGGGGGGGGTGTGCGCGCGTGTGTGTTTGTGTGTTTGATATAGTGTCTCTAAGCCTGTGCATATGTGTGTCTCTGTGTTGGTGTTTCTATTCAAATATTAAATTAACTTCATTATTAAAGTACGTACATGTCACCCTATACCACCTTCAGATTCAGGCTTTGCAGGCATTCACAGTGGAACAGAGAAATGCAATAGAATCAGTGAAAATCTACACAGAAAGACTGCCAGGCTAACCATATGCACACGGATTTGGGGGTGCAAATGGATTTGCGGTGGATAAGTCAATATGGTGTTGCACACCAATTTCCAGGTTCTGGAAGACTTATGGTAACTGCGATTTTGGAGTTGTGACGAATCTCATGGTTGTTTCGTTTATCGATACTCTAATAAGAGATCTACTTTGAAATTTGTTTTTGCTATCTTTTAAGGTGGTGGCAGTCATTTTGTAAAATAGTTGGAATAATTCTTGTTTTGGGATAATCTAATTTGCAAGTGGGGTCATCAGCGGGTTTCGAGCTGCGCACGGACTTCACTGTCCTCACGGATGCGGGGTGTCTGCGGAACTGGAGGTGTGCCGAATCCCAAGCATGTTTCATTCATAAATACGTTAATAATAAATTTAATTTGAACTTTGACCACAGCTCGCGTTTTTTTTTAATGGTTCAGTTTGGGAACTGTTTGAATTTGTTTCTTCCTCTGGGATTAACCAATGAGCATGTGGGGTTGTCAGCGGGTTTGGCATGCGCTCTTATTTGACCATGTGCGTATATTTAGGGGTGCACGTTTGTGGACGTGCAGGGATTTCGAGGTGGGTCGTCGAATACAGGGTGCACACGGATTTGGGGTTACACACAGATGAGCATGTCTCGACGTATGAAGACTTGCACACCCATTTCCGGGTACATGCCGATTTTTAATGCTGAGGCAGCCATTTTCTGAACTGCTTGAAGTGATTTTTGCTCTAATGTTCATGTGCCCGCACTGCTTTGAGGATCCACGCAGATTTAGGGGTGCGTTCCTGAATATCGTGTTCACACAGATCTGGTGTCGCTAGATGTATATGTGTGTTGTCGAACATGGCGGTGCACACGAATCTCAGATTATACACAGATACGGGCATATCGGCAAATTTGAAATTGCACACGGCTTCTGTATGTTTTAATGACAAGACAGCCATTTTGAGAACTGCTGGAAAGGTTTCTATGTCTGTAATAATCCAATGCGGGTTTGTCACCGGGTTTGGGGTACACATTAATTTTGGGGGCACTCTTATTTGACGATGTGCGCAGATTTAGGGGCATGTCTTCCAACATGTGGCTGCCCACAGATTTGCATGGCATCGGTGCATTTGGAGGGGTGACGAATCGTTTCATTTATAGATAGTTTATAACTCAATCTTTAAATGCACTTTAAAATGAACTTTGCTCTTGCAATTTCTTTAAGGTGGTTTTGAACTGTTTGAAATGATTGCTCATCTATTTGACAACGAATTGTGAATATGGGGGTTTCAGCTCGTTTGCCGATGCTCAGAAATTTGGGGACGTGCGCACATTTAAGGCGGGGGGGGGGGGTCCTGAAATGTGCGGTTGCACAAGTCGGGGTTTCGGTGGATATGGGGTTCTCACAAATTCAAGATTGTTTCGTTAATCGAAATTTTATGAATAAATACACATTAAATTTTGTAGATTGTCCTTTCTGCTTTTCGTTAGTTGGAGGCTGCTATTTCGTGGAGTGTTTGAAATTATTTTTTTTTCTCAAGGATAATCGAATAAACATGTGGGATTAACAGCCGGTTTGGGGGTGCGCGCAGATTTGGGGGCGCGCACTGATTTGGGGTGTACAAGGATTTGACAGCGGTGCGGTTTTGGGGCTGTGAGAATATTTCTGGGTACAACCAGATTTGGATCTATTGGTGTATTGGTGGGTGGCTGTGTGTGTGTGGGGGGGGGGCGGGGGGTAGTTGGTTAACAAATCTCAAGTTGTCCACTTATAGAAACTTGAAGAATTAGTGCACTTTCAACGTTGATCTCTGTTCCTCTTATCATTTCAATATCACCAAGCTAAATTTTGAACGGTGGGAAATGATTTCTGCTCTGATATAGTCTAATGTTCCTGTGGGGGTGTCAGCGGAATTAGCGGTGCATAGCTACTTGGTGCTGTGTACAGATTTAGTGATTTGCGAGTGTGTGCGGACACACATACTCCAGGTGCGTGTTGATTTGGGAGTCCACAGAGATACGGGTGTGGGTACAGATTTGGGTATGTGTGTAGATTTGTGTGTGTGACGAGGCATATAGGTGCACAAAGATTTGCAAGGGAATGGGAACCAGAGTGCCAGAGCAGATAGTGGAGCGGGGGTGAAATTAAATTATGTTAAAATACATGCAAAGTCACAAATAGGAGGATTGTGTGTGACGGTAGTAATCTTCTGAGGTGTGTCTATTTCGATGCAAGGAGTATTGTGGGGAAGGCTGACGAGCTGAGGGCGTGGATTGACACATGGAATAACGACATTATAACCATTAGTGAAACTTGGCTACAGGAGGGGCAATACTAGCAGTTTAGTGTTCCAGGGTTCCAAGATTTCAGACGTGATAGAGGCAGAGGAATGAAGGGTGGGGATGGTGATGGCATTGCTAGTCAGGGAAAATGTTACAACAGTGCTCAGGCAGGACAGATTAGAGGGCTTGTCTACTGAGTCCTTATGGGTGGAGCTGAGAAACAGGAAAGGTATGGCCACATTAGTGGGATTGTATTACAGACCACCCAATAGTCAACGCGTCTTGGATTGAGCAAATCTGCAGAGAGATAGCAGACAACTGCAGGAAACATACAGTTGTGATCGTAGGGGATTTTGTTTCTCACATATTCATTGGGCTTCCAATACTGTTAAAGATCTAAACGGGTTAGAGTTTGTAAAATGTGTTTAGTAAAGTTTTCTAAATCAATATAGAGGGGTACCAAATAGAGAGGACGCAATATTACATCTCCTATAAAAAAAAAACAGTTAGGACAGGTGACGGAAGTGTATGTAGGGGGACACGTTGGTTCCAGTGATCATAACACCATTAGTTTCAACTTGATCATGGATAAAGATAGATCTGGTCCTCGGGTTGATATTCTAAACTGGAAAGAAGCCAAATTTTAAGAAATGAGAAAGGATCTAAAAAGCGTGGATTGGGACAGGTTATTTTCTGGCAAGGATGTGATGGGTAAGTGGGAGGCCTTCAAAGGAGAAATTTTGAGAGTGCAGAGTTTGTATGTTCCTGCCAGGATTAAAGACAAAGTGAATAAGAATAGGAACCTTGGTTCTCAAGGGATATTGGAACTCTGATAAAGAAGAAGAGAGAGATGTATGATATGTATAGGAAACAGGGAGCAAATAGGGTGATCGAGGAGTATAAAAAGTGCAAAAAAACTTAAGAAAGAAATCAGGACGGCTAAAAGAAGACATGGGGTTGCTTTGGTCGTCAAGGTGAAGGATAATCTAAGGAGCTCCTACAGGTATATTAAGAGCAAAGCGATAGTAAGGGATAAAATTGGTCCTCTTGAAGATCAGAGTGGTCGGCTATGTATGGAACCAAAGGAAATAGGGGAGATCTTAAATGGGATTTTTGCGTCTGTATTTACTAAGGAAATTGGCATGGAGTCTATGAAAATAAGGCAAACAAGTAGTGAGGTCATGGAACCCATACGGATTGAAGAGGAGGAGGTGCTTGCTATCGTGAGGCAAATCAGAGTAGATAAATCCCCCATGACCTGATAAAGTATTCCCTCGGACCTTGAAGGATACTAGTGTTGAAATTGCAGGGGCCCTGGCAGATATATTGAATAAAATGAAATGACACATCGTTATTGTCATTGCATAGTACAATTTGTCATGCACCAATACAGCGAAAATGAGCTGGTAACTCTCGTACTCAATGCTATAAAACAACAAATAAAATAAATAAACAATAAATAAATCAAGTACCCAGCCAGTACAAGCAATGTCCAGTAGTACAAAAGCGGAACTCAGATACATGACAGCCATAAAACCAGTATTAAAAGTATCACTATGACATGTCGGTATCTACGGGTGAGGTGCAGGAGGATTGGAGGATAGCTCATATTGTTACATTGTTTAAAAAAGGCTATACAATTAATCTGGGAAATTTTAGGCCGGTCGGTTTGACGTCGGTAGTCTGTAAATTATTGGAAGGAGAACTAAGAGATAGGATATACAAGTATTTGGATGGACAGGGGCTTATTAGGGAGAGTCAACATAGCTTTGTGCGTTGTAGGTCATATTTAACAAATTTGTTAGAGTTTCTCGAGTGGGTTACCAGAAAAGTGGATGAAGGGAAGGCAGTAGATTTTGTCTACATCGACTTCAGTAAGGCCTTTGACAAGGTTCCGCATGGGAGGTTAGTTAGGAAAATTCAGTCGCTTGGTATACGTGGAAAGGTAGTAAACTGGATTAGACATTGGCTCAATGGAAGAAGCCAGACAGTGGTAGTGGGAGTGGAGGATTGCTTCTCCGAGTGGAGGCCTGTGACTAGTGGCGTGCCACAGGGATCAGTGCAGGGTCCATTGTTATTTGTCATCTATATCAATGATCTGGATGATAATGTGGTAAGTTGGATCAGTAAATTTGCTGATGATACAAAGATTGGAAGAGCAGTGGACAGTGAGGACGGTTTTCAAAGCTTGGAGAGGGATTTCGACCAGCTGGAAAAATGTGCTGAAAAATGGCAGATGGAGTTTAAGACAGACAAGTGTGAGGTATTGCACTTTGGAAGGACAAACTAAGGTAGAACATACAAGGTAAATGATAGGGCACTGAGGAGTGCAGTAGAATGGAAGGATCTGAGAATACAGATACAAAATTCCCTAAGAGTGGCGTCATAGGTAGATAGGGTCGTAAATAGAGCTTTTGGTTCATTGGCCTTTATAAATCAAAGTATTGATTATAAGAGTTTGTATGTCATAGGGAGGTTGTATAAGGCATTGGTGAGGCCGAATTTGGAGTATTGTGTGTAGTTTTGGTCACCAAATTACAGGAAAGATACTAATAAGGTTGAAAGAGTGCAGAGAAGGTTTGCAAGGATGCTGCCCGGACTTCAGAAACTGGTTAAAGAAAAAAAGGTTGAATAGGTTAGGACTGTATTCCCTGGAGCGTAGAAGAATGGGGGGAGATTTGATCGAGGTATATAACATTATGATGGGTATAGGTAGCGTGAATGCAAGCAGGCTTTCTCCACTGAGGCTAGGGGAGAAAGAAAAAAACAGAGGACATGGGTTAAGGGTGCAGAGGGGAAAGTTTAAAGGGAACATGGGGGTGGGTGCTTCTTCACACATTGGTGGGAGTGTGGAATGAGCTGCCGATGAAGTGGTAAATGCGGTCTCACTTTTAACATTAAAAAAAAAGCTTGGACGAGTACATGGATGCGAGGTTTATGGAGGGATATGGTCCAGGTGCAGGTCAGTGAGACCAGGCAGTAAATGGGTTTGGCACAGCCAAGAAGGCCAAAAGGCCAGTTTCTGTTCTGTAATGTTCTGTGGTTCTATGGTAAACGACTATCGGACCCTTAGAATCTTCAGCGCTGCGTCTATCGTTACAAATGATAATTATTTAAGGGTGAAAGTGCACATAGTAAAAATATTGAGACGAAAAATTATTCTATTTGAAATGCACAAACTCTGGGTTATAGAGGAAGAATATTGAACGTTCTCGTTTGAAGGTGTGAATAAACAAAATTAAACATAATTGTTATATTGTGATTTTTCCGATGGAGCGATCTTTATTGCACGATGACACAATTCATATAAATATTTTACCTGAAGTGTTTGTTCAGTGCACTGTCACTGATGTGACTGACTACGTGGTATGATTAATTGCCAGAGTCCACTTTCCTCTCCTGTATAAGAGCCTGTAAAAGTCACCAGTAGATATCCGCAGTTGGACTATTTTCAACTGATTACCAACTCACAGAAAATGGTATATTCAGCAATTTACTACATCGCGAGTATTTACTATCCTGTACTAGCAGCGATTGGTATCCCTGGTAAGTAACTGGAATTGGCTATTACCGTATGCGCATTGTTGTCTTCTTGTAGCATTTGTTATAGGTTGTGCCTCATCTGACGAGTGTTTTAAGTCTGTTTAGATTTAAGTAAATATTTTAATGTATTCCTTCATTTTTTTTTCTTCTGGAATTGTCACTCGTTTTTTTTATGTCCGATCATTTTGTCAATATTAACAATTGATTGAGTTTTTAATATTGACACTGTTCCAGCATTTTATCTTACTCCACCTTCCAGCTTTATGAGCACATATTTTTCTAAATCTGATTGTGCATTAATATAGAAACTCAAACGTTTAGTAAAACAAAAACAAAATATTTAGCATTGTTGCAACTCTCTCTGCGAGCTCACTGGACCTTAGAAAGCACGCAGTTTCTTCCATACTGTCTTTATGCAACAAAAGAAATTTTAGTTGTTATTTGTTTGTCTAAGTGTCATTGAAATAGCGACAGTAATGTGCAAAGCTCTTACATTTAAACGTGCCCTCCTTCTTTGGGCGGTTTACATTTCGATAAGATTAAATAAGATAAGAATTATTTTATTTCTTATATCCATCTCACAACATAAAGTTGATTCCCAACGCAATATAGAAGACTCAAGTTCATTTGGCAACTGCACATCGGAACATGCATTTAGCTCTGCTGTTCCTCCACTTAAAAATGTTATCTCCGAATAAACAGTCTCCCTCAGTTCACTTTATTCCCGCAACCTATGAAACCTTCACCATTCTCAGCTAAAACGATGGGTCTGTCTGGATCAGTGGGTCGATATCTGCTGTCAACTGGGAAGCTGCGGCTCAACTTTTTCTCGTGTCCCTCACTATCATCAATGGAAGGACAGCGACGGAGCCCCTACGAACAACTTTTTCACTCTCCAAACCGAAGCCTGCCAACCGGCATAGGGTCTGAGGTCACTTAATCGGATTCAAGATATTTCTATGCATGCATATCAAGTACAAATGATCAGGGTTTCTGCGCAAAAACCTAACTCTTCTTTGCTTCTTACAGTTAATTCAGTGGCGATTGTGATCCTGTCTCTGGGAAACTGCGGACTCTCCAAAGGTATCTCCCTTTACCTGGTGGGAATGGCAGCAGCTGATTTAATATGTGTTATTGTTGCTGTTATACTGTGTGAGATCAATAATATCTATGTTTATGCCCCTCCTTTGCTCATTACACCGGTTTGCACCGTGACGCATGCCCTGAGGGTCACAGCCATGGACTGTTCCGTTTGGCTCACGGTGGCTTTCACGTTCGATCGCTGTATTGCAATCTGCAGTCAAAAGCTGCGGGAGCGATACTGCACCGAAAGGACAGCGACTATTGTGATAGTAATTGTGTGTTTAGGAAGTTGTGCGAAGACTGTTCCATTATATTTTGTGTTAGAACCTCACGTTATCATTGGCAACGTACCTTGGCGATGTATTTTGAAAACCGATTTCCTTACTTTACCAGCATGGAAAGCATACCAGTTGTTTAACACTCTCACTACACCTTTATTGCCGATCGGTTTGATTGTGCTTTTTAATGCTTTAACAATCAGTCACATTATCGCGGCAAACAGAGTTCGCCGGGGGCTCAGGAACAGCAGAGAGAAAAAGAATGACCCAGAGATGGAGAACCGGAGAAGATCAATAATGTTGTTGTTCGCTCTCTCCGCCAATTTCATATTGTTGTGGATCCCCTATATTGTATACACCATGAACTGGCAAGTTCAGAATTACTCTTACACAGACAGATATTTAAACACCCCGACATATGTACTGCAACAGTTTGGGTTCATGTTGCAGTTTCTCTGTACCTGCACCAACACGTGTATCTACACTCTGTCACAGAGGAAATTCAGGGAGGAGCTGAACGGTGGAGTCAAACATTTGGTTAAGTTATGTGGTCGGCTCTGTGGATGAACGCAAACCTAATGGCAAGCTCTGAGGGGAGTTGAAATGCATTTCTATGTGACCCAGAGTCCTCTATTTTTCTAAGTTTCATGTCCCTATCCAGGAGTCTCCTAAAAGACCCTATTGTATCTGTCAACACCGCCGCCCGCAGCCTATTCCACGCACCCACTAGTCTCTGCGTAAAATACCTACCCCTGACATCTCCCCTGTACCTACTTCCAAGCACTTTATAACTGTGCCCTCTCGTGTTAACCATTTCAGCCGTGGGAAAAAAAGCCTCTGACTATACACATGATCAATGCCTCTCATCAGCTTATATACCTCTATCAGGTCACCTCTCATCCTCCGTCGCTCCAAGGAGTAAAGGCCGAGTTCACTCAACCTATTCTCATAAGGCATGATCCCCAATACAAACAACATCTTTGTAAATGTTCTCAGCACCCTTTCAATGGTTTCATCATCTTTCCTGAAGTGAAGCGACAAGAACTGAGCACACCGCTCCAAGTGGGGTTTGACCAGGCTCCTATATAGCCGCAGCATTACCTCTCGGCTCCTAAACTCAATCCCGCGACTGATGAAGGCCAGGGCACCTTATTCCTTCTTAACCACAGAGTCAACCTGCATAGGAGCTGGCTACTTATATATTAGATAAATCTTTCCATTTCCCTGCAGCCTGTGAGCGAATGTTAGTAGGTTCCCGGTTCCAGTAAAGACAGCAAATTACTGCGAGAAACAGCAGGAAGGCGCTGACGTGATCGAGACCACAGCATAAGTGTTATTTAACGTTTTGGATTAATGCCAGAATCGGGGTCAACGAACATGTAAAGCCAGAATGATTCTGTTTAAATTGGAAAAATTCTATTCTAATTCACCGGAAAATGGATCATTCCAGGGATTTCTGTGACAACTAGATAAATGTGCCTGAAACATGGAGAACTGATGCCAGTTAAATGAGCTTGGACACCCACAATTTTCATTGTAGCAGTGCAAAATATGCGACAACTGTCTTTTCATTCAGAAAGGGCGCGGTCTTTTCCAAAGCTAAAACTGCAGGACACCCCAGTTTGATCCCTAAATTGAGATGTTCAGCAGTCTTACTGAGAGGGGGTGTTGCCAGAAATGCAGTTGTTGCCTGAGAAAAAAGGCTTCCCACTGCTTCTTGAGTAACGTCGCCCAGGGTTACAGGGAGAATGCGGGAGACGGAGCTGACAGGGACAAAAAATCAAACATGATGAAATGATGCAAGGATGTATTGTTGAAAGTTTATACACCACTGATGAGGATTTATTGGAGTGTAATGACTAAGTTCCAATCCCCAATCTTAGAAAATATCTGCGGAAACTGGAGTGGTTTAAAGGCAATTCTTGGAGTTAATGGGTTGCCATATGAAGAGCGTTTGATGGCTCTTACCATAGATACTATAGAAACTACAACACAGAAACAGGCCTTTTGGCCCTTCTTGGCTGTGCCGAACCATTTTCTGCCTAGTCCCACTGACCTGCACACGGACCATATCCCTCCATACACCTCCCATCCATGTATCTGTCTTGTGTGGCTCTTGTGTGTATTCACTAAAATTTAAAGAACGAAACGCGACCTCATGGAAACCTATCGAATGGTGAAAGGCCTTGATAGAGTGGATGTGGAAAGGATGTTTCCTCTGGTTCGAGAGTCTAAGACCAGAGGACACAGCCTCAGAACAGAGGACATCCTTTCAGAAGGGAGATGAAGAAGAGTTCCTTCAGCTGAAGAATGGTGAACCTATGAAATTATTTGCCATAGGCAGCTCTGATGGCCAAGTCTGTATCAACAGTCTATATCAGGCAGAGGTTGATAGATTCTTGTCTGGGCAGGGCATGAATGGATCTGGAGAGAAGGCAAGAAAGTGGGGCTGAGAGGACTATTGATTCAACCATGACGAAATGGCGAATGGTAGTAGATTGGCCAAATGGCGAAATTCAACTCCTGTGACTAATGGTCGTAAGGAATCGCGGAAAAGATGATGAGCAATAGACTATTTTTACTCCTATGTTTTATGGCCCTACCGGAGAATCCAGGTCAGGGCAGAAGTAAAATCTGGTGATGTAGACAGCAGAACTCTGATACTGAATGGACAGAGATCAGCGGCTTGTGCAGGAAAAGAAGACCGAGTCCATGTCCGATGGATGGGGGCAGGGGGTGGGGATAGATCCGACAGGATAAAAAAAAACAGCAAACAAGTTGTTGGATAGGTTGATGTCACAGCACCTGGGTGTGTTTCCATTTGTCTGTGTGAACACAAAATAGCGCAGAGCGGGAGGCTATATCATCCACTCGTCAACTTACCTGGGATCTAATCAGTATGGAGTTTCATCCTCGATCCAGTTTTGAAAATACCTGTGCATTGACTTGTCCTTTCAAGGCCTATCGGGATTTTCTTTTCGAGATAAATTTCCTCGTGATTAACATGGCCACACTGCAGGAGCGTTGAATCTGATATCTTGTGACTATCTTGTGGTCGGAGCCTGGTCTGCGCTGCCAGCAACGGTGGTAGAAGTTGATACAACAGGAGTCTTTTGAGGGACTCTCGGATAGTTACATTGAGCTGAGTAAAACGGAGGGCTCTGTGGTAGGGGAATTCTGGACAGTTTCTAGAGTAGGTTACATGGTCAGCGCAACGTTTCTATGTTTCTAAGTCACCGGATGTGTCAGTGCGTGATCGGCTCTGTACGTTTTCTTGATAGTTGTGGAGGAAAGTATTTTGAGTTCAGCATTTTTAAAAACAAGGGTTTAATATTGGGTTTTTGTGTGTGGAAAACTCCTTGCAGCTTAGTTTGTTACAGATGTGGCCTTGGCTTTCAGCACAGGCGACTTTTAGTATAAATACTTGTTGTTGTTATCTTGTAAGAATTCGGCTCCAGGATATGAGACAAACTGTTTGTCAATACAAGCATTTGCAGAGGACTGATTTTTTTATTTTTTTTATTTTTTTAATTTTTGGTTGTTGCTATGGGAACATTTCCTCGCAAGGGCATGTGGACCTAGCTTATCTTTTCAAATTCACAAGGTTAATCAAACAACCTTTGCTTTGCAATCGATTTCCGCATGCATAAAAGGAGCTGTGCTTTCTGTATTATTGCGAGTTCAAAACCCACTGTTGGACGGTCCACTCCCTACAATATCGTGAATAAAGCTCCATTCATTTCGAATCCGGTGTCTAATTTATCTGCGATCAATTTTAATCGAATGTCCTTAGCAAATTAATTTCCCTTGCAATTTGCCGACGAGGATGGGATCCCTACAGATACGGGATCCAATCGAACCCCAGCGGCAGTAAATTTCTCTGGCAATGTGAGTTAGGCTTAGACGTGTTCGGGTAGAACGTCTGACCGTGAGCCGCTCTGACGCTCAGATGGAGACCAGACTAGTCGTGTAAGACCGCTACAAACCAGGGGCCCGCCCGACTGGTGAACATCCCTCGGCTGCTGCTGATGGCAACACGGTATATGGAAGACAGGGTCCGACATCCGCAGTCAATCCAATGAATTGTGAAATTAGAGGACAATAGAGACTTCGAAGACTGAGATAAATTTTGGCCAGAGATGGGTGGGGAAATGTTATTTTGAATGAAGACTTACTAAATTAGATTACAGGCTAACCAAAAACTAGCAGGTAAGAAATGTGTAGTACTGAAAGAAAATGTGCCATTCCGTAGAACATTCGAGGCTCCAGAGCCCCGAGTGCACTCGGGCGCCCTGATGGACAAGGCATATTTGGAAACTGGAGATAGCAAGTATGTGATGACTTTTTCCGTGATTTAAACGGATGGATCCAGGGAGTAAAGGCACTATGGAGGCTCTTTTGATTGACGAAAATTTGTTACTCAAAAGGTGAGACCAAAGTAAGGGACGGGGACCCGAACTGGCAATTGGAATACACGATGCGATGTTTTAATACATGGGGACGAAGTGGCCAAAAAGCACCAGCTACTAAACCCCAAACCTAAGATGGAGGAGGAAAATTACATAAAATGAAAGTAGACCCCCTTCCCCTCCCCTTCTTTCTCTCCCTTGCGGGACTCTATCCTGAAATACCATCTGACGGGCTGCCGGAGATACTGTTATGGAAATAGCACGGTCGCGATACAATGAGAGCCGGACAGCTGTGACGACAATTCCAAAAGTCTCAGTGCAATTCCGGGAACCCGGTTGGCTCATAGGAACAGATTTCCCCGTCAGCTACCTCAAACACAGGGAAGGCTTCAGCTCCCATGGAACAAGAACAGTCACAACCTGTGGACAATCCACAGAGTGTCAGGATGCACACGCGGTTACAAAACAAGAGACTACAGTCTACGGAGCAGGTAGCAGGACCCAGCGATAGCCATGGGGAAAGTGAGCTACCTGATAGTACAACCCATACGCAGGTACCCCAGGTAATGGTAGGAAATATACCGACTCTCAAGCCATGGACCCCGGTAGTATCATGGTCCGGATCGGGGTCCCTTTAAATTTAGCTTGTTTATCTTACGATCCGGACCGTTGATTCCCTGTTTTCCCGTGACCCTCGACTTTGGTGATTAGAGGCAATTAACACTCTGCTGAACCGGTAGTTTATAGTCTCCGGCTTTCAGCAGTTCTGTGCGGGAGCGTCTGCAAAATCATCCAAGGTACAGTGTGCCGATGTCATCTGGCCAAAGCAAGCCTAGTCTCTGCCGAAGCGAGTGCCGGTAATTCGCCTCTCCTCACCGGAGCAACCCTGTCCAGTTATCTCGCCAAAGCGAGCCTGCAAAGTTTCCTCACCGAGGTGGGTCCGTCAGTTAACCCGCTGCAAGGAATCAACAACCGCTGTCTGCTGTTCCCGGGCCGAGTCGAGAGCTCGCCACTACCCGGAGACTCCAAGTCAAGTCGCGGCTCCGGCGGCATTCAAGCTCAAGTCAAGTCCTGTCTCCGGCGGCATTCAAGCACCAAGTCAAGTCCTTTACCTGGCGGCATTCTAGCACCAAGTCAAGTCCTTTCCCTGGGGGCATTCTAGCACCAAGTCAAGTCCTGGACCTAGCGGCATTCTAGCACCAAGTCAAGTCGAGGCCCTGGCGGCATTCTCGCACCAAGTCAAGTCCTTTCCCTGGGGGCATTCTAGCACCAAGTCAAGGCCTGGCCCTGGCGGCATTCAAGCCCCAAGTCAAGTCCTTTCCCTGGGGGCATTCTAGCACCAAGTCAAAGCCTGGCCCTGGCGGCATTGAAGCCCCAAGTCAAGTCCTGGTCCCGGCGGCTTCCCAGTTCTGAGTCAAGTCCTGTCCCTGGCGGCCTGTGAATCCTGTCCTTCCCCCTTGTCTGAATCCTTTCTCTATCCCTTTCGCTTCTAGCCCTCGTTTGCAGCCCCCGCCCGCACTTAGGTCTCGTTCCATCTCCTGAGCTACGTAGGTACTGTCTTGTGTTCATTCGTGTTGGTCTTGTCATGTCTTGTCCTCACCGCCGTGGGGTCAGTCAAGCCGTCTTGCCGTTGCACCGCGGGCGGTCATGTTCTGTCTTGTCTTGTCCTCGCCTCCGTGGGGTAAGTCAGGCCATCTTGCCGTTGCCCCGCTGAGGGTCATGAGACCCGGCTCTATGTCCTGTACCCAAGGAGGGGTCCCGACTCTGTGTTCTGTGTATGTGTCCATGGTTCCATGTACCTGCTCTCCCGAGACCGATGCTCTGTGTTCCCATGTTCCTCCTCTCCCTAGCCCATGTCATGTCCATGTCTGGTTCTGGGGTCCGAGACCGAGGCAAAACCCAGGTACTGGGTCCTTGCCCAGTCTCTGGCGCGGAGTCCATACCCTAGCGTCTTCATGTCTCCTCTAGTTCTGGGAGCCGATTCCGAGTCCAAGCCCAGACCTTTGGTCCCAGCCTAGTCGTAGTCCTGAGTTCTTGTCCAGTTTGCTACTCCTGCTCCTGCCTAGCTCTCCTGATATCGAACAATAAATTAAATTTAATTAATCACACAAGATATATCTTGCATTTGGGTCCACCCTTGCTCCCAATGCCCCCGCGATTGCGCCGCTCTCTCTCTCTCCAATGGTACAACAACAGCGACTACTTCGAGCTGCACTAAACCGAACTGAACTCTGCTTCACTTAACACTGATCATTTTACCCCTAGACTGCAATAGAGCTTGGTTGATCCTTATTACCCTATTTCTGTGTATATATGTATACTATCATTGCTAACCTGTTACATTTATATCCTTGCGATTAGTGTGCTGCATTACTTATTTCTTTAATAAAACTTTATTAGTGCCTAGTAATCACAGACTCCAACAAGCGTTCCATTTCTGCTGTTTTGATAACCCAGTTACGGGGTACGTAACATAAGTAGGAATCTCGTCCGCGATTTTGAACGCCAAAATTTGGGACTGAGTATATTGATTGGGTTAAAATTCCCGAACGAAAAACAAAAGAGGGCAAACAGCAGAAATGGAGACTGAGTAATTTCTAAAGGTGCCAACCTTGGAGGCATTAGAGGATGCAGGAAAACAGTATTGGCGACTGTTGCAAAACGGATGAATCTTTTTAAGGGGAAACCGACAATGAGGAGAGCTGAGATGCACAGAATTATCGTTGAGCATTATGTATCTAAAGGTGTGTTTCCCCACGGTTTGCTGGAGGTAGTGTCTCTGAGCAACCCTCTTGGAGCAGCAGTGCAGCGGCAGGTGGAAAAATTAAGACTCGAGCACAAATTATGAGTGAAGCAGCTAGAACGAGAAGAGAGAGAGAAGCAATTAGAACTAGAAGGGAAGCAGTTAGAACGGGAAGGGGGAGAGAAGCAATTAGAACTAGAAGGGAAGCAGTTAGAACGGGAAGGGGGAGAGAAGCAATTAGAACTAGAAGGGAAGCAGCTAGAACGGGAAGAGGGAGAGAAGCAATTAGAACTAGAAGGGAAGCAGCTAGAACGGGAAGAGGGAGAGAAGCAATTAGAACTAGAAGGGAAGCAGTTAGAACGGGAAGAGGGAGAGAAGCAATTAGAACTAGAAGGGAAGCAGTTAGAGCGGGAAGGGGAGAGAAGCAATTAGAACTAGAAGGGAAGCAGTTAGAACGGGAAGAGAGAGAGAAGGAAAGGGAGTTGGAGCTGGAGAAGTTAAGGATGGCGCTAGAGAGGGGCCAAATGCCGAACCAAGGTGGAAGGTTCAGGGCGACTCAGGAGGTTAGGTTTGTTCCCCCATTTGAGGAGGCCGATGTTGATCGGTACTTTCTACATTTCGAAAAAGTCGCTGAAAGTCAGAACTGGCCGAGGGATAAGTGGGCTGTTTTGCTTCAGAGCATACTTAAGGGGAAGGCTCAACAAGCTTACTCAGCGTTGTCAGCAGAAGATGCCCAGAGGTATGATGTGGTGAAAGAAGCTATACTCAGGATTTGAGTTGGTCCCAGAGGCATACGAGCAAAGATTCCGGAATGTGAGGAAGCAGTGGGTCCGCACGTATTTAGAGTTTGCCCGTGAGATGCAGATGTATTGTGAGCGTTGGTGCGCCTCGAAAGGGGTCACTTGGAATTATAACAGACTGCTACAGCTAATACTGATTGAGTAATTTAAAGGTTGTGTCCCTGAAGGTATGAGGCCCTATCTAGATGGAAAAGAGACGGAAACCTTAGCCGCAACTGCTAAGTTAGTGGATGAGTACGCGTTAACACACAAAGCAAAGTTTACCCCGAATAAAAGCTACCAGAAGGGTAGTCGAGGGGGCGGAGAAAGTCCGCCGGAAAAGCCAGAAAGTAAGCCAGGGACTAGTGAGAAGGATAAGGAAGACAGGAAGCAGTTTGGTAGGAAGTCTCCTGGGGTCGTATGCTATAATTGTGGGAAAACCGGACACCAGGTGTTTTGCCCCAAAGAAGAAGACGGGGAAAGGAAAAACGACGACTCCGATGTTGCCAGCCCCAACGAGCATCAGCTGCCTCAATTAGAACTCAACAAGAACAGAAACAAGGTAGATAGGAAAATCTGGAGCAAGGGTCGATGGACCGGACCGTGAACCGGAATACCGACTTCACGGACTGGACCATGACAGGGGGAGAAGTCCTACCTGGGGTAAACAACAGTGGTCGAGACTCTGGCACAGAGTCTGGCCCTGTGGCTCAGAAGGGTAGGAAAATGAAAAGGATGGCAACAGTTAAGGGGTCAGATAGGCGATTATGTGGACGCAGGAAAGAAACGCAGATGATAGTTTACCTCCCAGGTGACAAGGTTTCTGATCGCGTCCACGATATCTTGCAGTGGGAAGGAAGTAGCCAGAGGTCGTGGTACATATTGGTACCAACCACATAGGTAGGAAAAGGGAGGGGGTCCGGAAAACAGACTACAGGTAGTTAGGAAGGAAGTTGAGAAGCAGGACCTCAAACTTAGTAATCTCGGGATTACTGCCCGTGTCACGTTATAGTGTGGACAGGAATCGGATGAGGTAGAGTATAAATGCGTGGCAAGGGGCAGTGATTCCGATCTTCGGATCATTGGGACCTCTTTTTGGGCAGGTGTGAACTGTACAAAAAGACAGGTTCCACTTGAATTCCAGTGGACCAATATCCTGGCGGGGAGGTTTGCTCAGGCTATTGGGGAAAGTTTAAACTAGAATTGCGGGCCGGGGGGCGGGTGGTTGTGGGAACCGAACTGAACTGACGGAGGAAAGGGAGGTTGGCTGACAAATAGAGAAAGCTTGGAGACAGTGTGAAAGGGAGGATAGGCAGGTGATAGATCGATAGACAGATAGATAGATAGACATACTTTATTGATCCCGAGGGAAATTGGGTTTCGTTACAGTTTCTCCAACCAAGAATAGAGTATAAATATAGCAATATAAAACCATAAATAATTAAATAATAACATGTAAATTATGTTATATGGAAATAAGTCCAGGACCAGCCTCTTGGCTCAGGGTGTCTGACCATGCAATGGAGGAGTTGTAAAGTTTGACGGCCGCAGGCAGGAATGACTTCCTATGACGCTCTGTGTGCATCTCGGTGGATTGAGTCTCTGGCTGAATGTACTCCTGTGCCCAACCAGTACATTATGTAGTGGATGGGAGACATTGTCCAAGATGGCATGCAACTTGGACAGCATCCTCTTTTCGGACACCACCGTCAGAGAGTCCAGTTCCATCCCCACAACATCACTGGCCTTACGAATGAGTTTGTTGATTCTGTTGGTGTCTGCTACACTCAGCCTGCTGCCCCAGCACACAACAACAAACATGATAGCACTGGCCACCACAGACTCGTAGAACATCCTCAGCATCGTCCGACAGATGTTAAAGGACCTCAGTCTCCTCAGGAAATAGAGACGGCTCTGACTCTTCCTGTAGTGCTCAGTGCTCTTTGACCAGTCCAGTTTATTGTCAATTCGTATCCCCAGGTATTTGTAATCCTCCACCATGTCCACACTGACACCCTGGATGGAAACAGGGTTGACCGGTGCCTTAGCCCTCCTCAGCTCCACCACCAGCTCCTTAGTCTTTTTCACATTAAGCTGCAGATAATTCTGCTCACACCATGTGAAAAAGTTTCCCGCCGTAGCCCTGTACTCAGCCTCATTTCCCTTGCTGATGCATCCAACTATGATAGAGTCATCAGAAAACTTCTGAAGATGACAAGACTCTCTGCAGTAATTGATGTCCAGGGAGTAGATGGTGAAGAGAAAGTGAGACAAGACAGTCCCCTGTGGAGCCCCAGTGCTGCTGATCACTCTGTCGGACACACAGTGTTGCAAGCACACGTACTGTGGTCTGCCAGTCAGGTAATCAAGAATCCATGACACCAAGGAAGCATCCACCTGCATCGCTGTCAGCTTCTCCCCGAGCAGGGCGGGGCGGATGGCGTTGAACGCACTGGAGTAGACAAAAAACATGACCCTCACAGTGCTCGCTGGCTTGTCCAGGTGGGCATAGACATGTTTCAGCAGGTAGACGATGGCATCCTCAACTCCTAGTCGGGGCTGGTAGGCGAACTGGAGGGGGTCTAAGTGTGGCCTAACCATAGGCCGGAGCAGCTCCAGAACAAGTCTGTCCAGGGTCTTCATGATGTGGGAGGTCAATGCCACTGGTCTGTAGTCCTTGAGGCCGCTGGGGCGCGGTGTCTTCGGCACCGGGACGAGGCAGAACGTCTTTCACAGCGCAGGAACCCTCCGGAGCCTCAGGCACAGGGTCTCTGTCTTCTGAGATAGAGAAGAGACGCGCTCAGACCGACGGTTTGAGATGAATCTATTTTAAAGCGAGGAGTATTGTGAATAAAGCGGATGAGCATAGAGCGTGGATCATCACTTGGAGCTACGATGTTGTGGCCATTACAGAGACTGAGATGGTTCAGAGGGAAGAACGCAAGTGCCAGGCTTTAGATGTTTCATAAAGGATAGGTAGGGAGGAAAAAGGGGTGGGGGCGTGGCACTGTTGATCAAGGATGGTGTCACAGCTGCGGAAAAGGAGAATGTCAGGGAGGGGTTATCTGCAGAATATCAGTGGGCGAAGTTAGGAATAGAAAGGGGTCAATAACTCGACTGTTTTTTTATAGAGCACCCAAAACTAACAGGACATCGAGGAGCAGATAGGGAGACAGATTCTGCAAAGGGGTAATAATAACACTGTTGTTGTGGTGGGATATTTAATATTGAAGGCATCTCCATAGAGTGAGGGGTTTAGATGGGGTGGAGTTTGCCAGGTGTGTTCAGGAAGGTTTCTTGACACAATATGTAGATAAGTCTACATGAGTAGAGGCTGTACTTGATCTGCAACTGGGAAATGAACCTGGTCAGGTATCAGGTCTCTCAGTGGGAGAACATTTTGGAGTTAGTGATCACAATTCTAGCTCCTATACTAGTGCATTGGAGAGGGATAGGAAAGACAAGCCAGGGAAACGTTTAATTGGAGGAAGGGGAATTTTGAGGCCATCAGGCAGGAACTTGGAAGCATAAATTGGAAACAGATGTTCTCAGGGAAACGTATGGAAGAAATGTGGCAAATGTTCAGTGGATATTTGCATGGGGTTCTGCATAGGTACGTCCCAATGAGAGAAGGAAATGATGGTAGGGTACAGAAACCGTGGTGTACAAAGGCTGTTGTAAATCTATTCAAGAAGAAAAGAAGAGCTTATGAAAGGTGCAAAAAACTAGGTTCAGAAAAATATAGTTCTAAAAACTATAAGGCTAGCACGAAGGAACTTAAGAGTGAAATCAGGAGAGCCAGAAAGGGGCCACAAGAAAGCCTTGACGGACAGGATTAAGGAAAACACCAAGGCATTCTACAAGTATATGAAGGAGAAGAGGATAAGACTTTGTGTATGTAGATATAAAGGAAGAGGGTGTGCTGGAGCATTTGGAAAGCATCAAGTTGGATAAGTCGCCGGGACCGGACGGGATGTACCCCTGGCTAGCGTTGGAAGCGAGAGAAGAGAATGCTGAGCCTCTGGTGATGATCTTTGCATCATCAATGTGGACGGGAGAGGAGGGCTGCGGATGTTGTTTCCTTATTCAAGAAAAGGAGTAGAGATAGCACAGAAAATTATAGATTAGTGAGTCTTACTTCAGTGGTTGGTAAATTGATGGCGAAGATCCTAAGAAGCAGGATTTATGAACATTTGGAGAGAGATAATATGATTAGGAATAGTCAGCATGGCTTTGTCGAAGGCAGGTCGTACCTTACGAGCCTGACTGAATATTTTGAGGACGTGACTAAACACATTGATGAAGGTAGAGCTGTAGATGTAGTGTATATGGATTTTAGCAAGGCATTTGTACCCCATACAAAGCATATTGAGAAAATAAGGAGATATGTGATCCATGGGGACATTGCTTTGTGGATCCAGAACTGGCTTGCCCACAGAAGGCAAAGAGTGGTTGTAAACGGGTCATATTCTTCATGGAGGTCGGTGACCAGTGGTGCGCCTCAGGGATCTGTTCTGGGACCTTTACTCTTCGTGATTTTTATAAATGACCTGGATGAGGAAGTGGAGGGATGGGTCAGTAAATTTGCTGATGACACAAAGGTTGTGGGTGTTCTGGATAGCGTGGAGGGCTGTCAGATGTTACAGCGGGATATTGATAGGATGCAAAACTGGGCTGAGAAGTGGCAGTATGAGTTCGACCCAGATAAGTGTGAGGTGGTTCATTTTGGTAGGCCAAATATGATGACAGAATATAGCATTAATCGTGACACTCTTGGCAGTGCGGAGGATCGGGGGATCTTGGGGTCGTGTCCATAGGACACTCAAAGGTGCTATGCAAGTTGAGTCAGTGGTTAAGAAGGCATACTGGGCATTGGCCTTCATCGACCGTGGGGGTGAGTTTAAGAGCTGAGAGGTAATGTTGCAGCTATTAGGACCCTGTTCAGACTCCACTTGGAGTATTGTGCTAAATTCTGGTCGCCTCACGACAGGAAGGACGTAAAAACAATAGAAAGGGTGCAAAGGCGATTAACAAGGATGTTGTCTGGATTGGGGAGCATTCCTTATGAGAACTGGTTGAGTGAACTCGGCCTTTTCTCCTTGGAGCGACGGAGAATTAGAAGTGACAAGATAGAGGTAGACAAGATTGAGAGGCCTTGATCGAGTGGATAGTTGGAGGCTTTTCTCAGGGAGTACGAGAGGGCCTAGTTTTAAGTAGGTACAGAGAGTATGTCAGGGATAAGTTTTTTTACGCAGGAAGTGGTGAGTGCGTGAGATGGGCTTCCGGCGGCGGTGGCCGAGGTCGAATCGATAGAGTCTTTTAAGAGACTCCTGGATAGGTACGTGTAGCTTCGTAAAATATAGGACTATCGATAAGCCAATGTAGTTCTAAGCTAAGGACAGGTTCGGCACAGATTTGTGGGCCGAAGGGCCTGTATTGCGATGCAGGTTTTCGATGTTTCTATGTTTCTAAATGCAGTCCAGGCCATAAAGATATTTACGCCGAGCTGATGAAACCCCGCACTAAATATACGCTGACTAGTAACTTCTATTCAGGCATAAAAGACCAATGATACAAAATTAGGCTCCTGCAAAGCCCAGAGAATGAATTGGGAATGTTACGGACCCCGTAACTGGGTTGTCAAACCAGCAGAAATGGACCACTTAGTTGGAGTCTGGATTACTGGAACTAAGAAAGTTTTATTAAAGAAATAAGTAATACAGTACTCTAATCGTAAGGATATAAATGCAACAGGTTAGCAATGATAAAACACACATGTACACAGGACGAGGATAATAGGAATCAAACAAGCTCTATCGCACTCTAGGGGTAATATGATCAGTCTCAAGTGACGCAGAGTTCAGTTCAGTTTAGGACAGTTCGCAGTAATCGCTGTTGTGCCGTTGGAGAGAGAGAGAGATAGATAAATATGCAAATTTCGATTCACACAGACCTCCGTTTCTTCGCAGTTAGCTTTCGGGCGAGCCCTTTTGAAGGTCTTCTGAGGTCACCGACTGTGACCCCTCCGTTCCGGATACGATCGTTCCTCCGCGGTGAACCCGGCACCCAGGCAAGGGCGGACACACACACCAGGTTCCCGCCGATAGTACCTTTTCACCCTGTGCGTCTATGGTCGGTTCCCGCGAACAGACCTCCAACCTCCCACCAACTTGTGGGGGTACACCGCGCTTCCAGGGTCTCGTTACCTCGTGATCTCGTGGTGTCTGTCTTGCCTTAGCGAACCTGTTCCTTTTATCCCCCTGCTGGGGTATCGCCTGTCCATCAAACTTCAAACAGTTCAGGTTCAAAGCAACCGGTCTGTCAATACTCGGAACTGCGTCTCCTTTCGTTAATCTCTCTCGTCTCTCATTAACATTTGGAATGTTTCTCTCTTTGTCTCTCTTATCAGCATCAATCTTCTGATAACTTGGTCTTTTGTCACACCTCTATCCTTCAAAGGGTTTTTACCGGGGTAAAAATTATAGGCATGAAAACATTATTAGAAACACACAAATATACGTGGTCATCAGCTATTCAGCTAATACAGAGAACTTTAAGCTTCCAACACCCTGACAAACAGTCAGCAATCACCTTTCTGTTCCTTTTATATGTGCTATTTTAATAATCCTCTAAAACCAGACTCCAAGTTAGCAAACTTCACAGTGGCCAAAAACACTAATGGGTTGTGATCAGTGTAAATTCTCAGTCGTTTCCGTCCGAGACAAAGATAACAAAGGTCCTCTCACACAAACTTAGTATTCTTTGGCAAGAGCTTAGTAAGAGGGAGGGTAATATCCGCAAAGTTGTTTGCAAAACTTCCGATAGTACCCCACCATCCCCAAGAACCTTCTCGGGGCTCTCTTGTCTGTCGGGGTGGGGACTTCAGAGATAACCCGCACCTTAGCCTGCAGCGGTGCCAGCTGCCCCTGTCTTACCACAAATCCCAGATAAGTGATCTTTCCGTGGCTGAATTCACTTTTTACCAGGTTCACTGTCAGGCTGGCTTCAAACAGCTTTTTAAACAGCTCCTCCCACGTGTCACTCCAGACCACTACATCGCCAATATACACTTCTGTGTTCTTTAGCCCTTTTGTCACTGAATTAATCATCCTGTAGGGGTGTTGCTCACTAGGCTGACCTGATGTGACGACAGCACCATGTACCGTCTCTTTGCATCGCCTCGGGACATCCGGACGTACGTGTGCGTGCCGTTTAATTAGCTGTCTTAACGGGTCGCTCTGTTCGGGGGTTAAGTGAGAGAACTCATCAGCAGAGTTGGCCAAAACAATAGAGTTCTCCCATCTGGTCGGCACCATACCTATCTTCTCGAAATGGGCTTCCCCCTTATCGGGTGGCACCCTAGCCTCATTAATTTTCGTGTTCACACCGACTAGGTCTGTTCACCTATCGTGGCAAGCTGTTAGCATATCAAAAGCCTGTAACTGTGTTAGCTCACGTCTACAATAGTCAACAATATCCTTCCTCATGTTCGGCCAGTAAAACTCTTTCATGATTCTACCGACTGCTTTCCTCCCCCCAAAATGTCCACAGAGGGGTATCTTGTGACCCAGGTTAAGAATCTGATCCCCATAAATTTTCGGCACCACCCCCCATTCCTCATCTGCGGGCACGGTACTTGGTCTCCGTTTCCTCCTTAGTACTCCCTCCTTCACATAATAGCCCACTGGCTCCCTTTTTAATTCTGATTTAAAGAGAGCTGCCTCCGCCAAAACCATCAGCTCTTCGTCTCGCTCCTGTGCCTGTACAAATTCCTTCCTTGTTACTGATAAATCTAACTCAACTCCCTCACTTCCTCCTGTTTCACTACGCTCTCCCTCACTTTCTTACAAGGCTGGTAAAAAACGTCTCAGCTAAATCTATATTAGTTTCGGCAGCCTTTCTGGACACTCGCCGAATCACTGCGCAAACGGGATAAGCCTGCGAGTCCATGGGCGGGGCCTCAATGCTGGCAGGCTGGTTTGTCAATCTTACTGCTGGGTACACCTCTCCGCCGGTGAGGTCATTACCGGGTAAGACCTCCACGTCTTCCACCGGTAGTTCGGCCCTCACCCCGATCGTGACCGGTCCGGAGACCAAGTCGCTTTTTAGGTGTATCTGGTGCAAAGGTACTGCTTCAGTCCTTTTCCCAATGGCTTTTACCACCCTGACCTCCCCAGTCTGGGTCTCTGAACTAAAGTCTAACAGACTCTTTAATATCAATGACTGACAAGCTCCAGTGTCTCTCCAGATCCGTACTGGAACCGGGTTTAACCCCTCCTTCACCGACACCAATCCGGCCGAGATAAACCTCTCGCGCCCTTCCTGAACTTTATCAGACCTCTTCCTCCCTAGCGGTTTGTTTACCAGCTCAATACAGCCAGTCGGAACCGTTTCCTTTCCCCGTCTCCTTCTTTGGGGCAAAGCACCTGAACGCAAAGTGACCGGCTTTCCCACAATTATAACATACGACCCCAGGAAACTTCCTAGCAAACTGCTTCCTGTCTTCCTTATACTTCTCACTAGTCCCCGGCTTACTTTCTGACTTTTCTGGCGGACTCTCCCCGCCCTCCTGACCACCCTTCTGGTAGCCTTTACTCGGGGTAAACTTCGCCTTGTGCGTTAACGCGTATTCATCCGCTAATTTAGCAGTTGCGGCTGAAGTGTTTGCCTCTTTCTCATCCAGGTAGGGTCTCATACCTTCAGGGACACAATCTTTAAACTGCTCAATCAGGATTAGCTGTAGCAGTCTGTCATAATCCCCATTGACCCCTTTCGAGGCGCACCAACGCTCACAATATATCTGCATCTCACGGGCAAACTCTAAATAAGTGCGGCCCCACTGCTTCCTCGCATTCCGGAACCTCTGCCGGTATGCCTCCAGGACCAACTCATAAATCCTGAGTATGGCCTCTTTCACCACCTCATACCTCTGGGCATCTTCTGCGGACAATGCCAAGTAAGCTTCCTGGGCTTTTCCTTTAAGTACGCTCTGAAGCAAAACAGCCCACTTATCCCTCGGCCAGTCCCGACTTGCAGCAAGTTTTTCAAAATGCAGAAAGTACCAATCAACATCGGTCTCCTCAAATGGGGGAACCAGCCTAACCTCCTGGGTCGCCCTGAATCCTCCACCTTGGTTCGGTATGGGCCCCTGTGCTACCGTCATTTTTAACTTCTCCAGCTCAAATTCCCTTTCCCTCTGTTTCTCTCTCGCTTCTCGCTCCAACTGTCTGTCCTCTCGCTCCAGCTGTTTTACCCTGAGCTCGTGCTCGAGTCTCAATTTTTCAGTCTGCGGCTGTACTGCTTCTACACCAGGTTTTCGCATAGGTATCACCTCCAGCTCCCCTTGGGGAAACATACCCCTAGATATATAGTGCTCTATGATAGCTCTGTGAATCTCCGCTGTCCTCATTGTCGACTTCCCCTTAAAAAGATTCAACCGTTTGGCCGCAGTTGCCAATTCTGATTTCCTGGCATCCTCTAATGCCTCCAAGGTTGGCGCCTTTAGAAATTCCTCAATCTCTATTTCTGATGTTTGCCCTTTCTTCCTTTCGGGGATTTTAACCCAATCAATTTACACCGTCCCAAATTTAGCGTTCAAAATCCCGGACGAGAACCCCACTTATGTTACGTACCCCGTAACTGGGTTGCCAAACCAGCAGAAATGGACCACTTAGTTGTTGGTCTGGATTACTGGAACTAAGAAAGTTTTATTAAAGAAATAAGTAACACAGTACTCAATCGTACGGATATAAATGCAACAGGTTAGCAATAACAAAACACACATGTACACAGAACTAGGATAATAGGAATCAAACAAGCTCTATCGCAGTCTAGGGGTAACATGATCAGTCTCAAGTGACGCAGAGTTCAGTTCAGTTTAGGACAGTTCGCAGCAATCGCTGTTGTGCCGTTGGAGAGAGACAGAGATAGATAAATATGCAAATTTCGATTCACACAGACCTCCGTTTCTTCGCAGTTAGCTTTCGGGCGAGCCCTTTTAAAGGTCTTCTGAGGTCACCGACTGTGACCCCTCCGTTCCGGATACGATCGTTCCTCCGCGGTGAACCCGGCACCCAGGCTAGGGCGGACACACACACCAGGTTCCCGCCGATAGTACCTTCTCACCCTGTGCGTCTATGGTCGGTTCCCGCGACCAGACCTCCAACCTCCCAGCAACTTGTGGGGGTACACCGCACTCCCAGGGTCTCGTTACCTCGTGATCTCGTGGTGTCTGTCTTGCCTTAACGAACCTGTTCCTTTTATCCCCATGCTGGGGTATCGCCTGTCCATCAAACTTCAAACAGTTCAGGTTCAAAGCAACCGGTCTGACAATACTCGGAACTGTGTCTCTTTTCGTTAATCTCTCTCGTCTGTCATTAACATTTTGAACGCTTCTCCCTTTGTCTCTCTTATCTCTCTCATCAGCATCAATCTTCTGATAACTTGGTCTTTTGTCACAGGAATATCCAAGGGCAATTTAAACTTTAAATGCAAACTAGAAGAGGCCTAAAAATAACACCTGAAAATAACCCGAAGGGCAACAATACATTATAATTATAATTAATAAAACGCAGACAATTCAAAAGAACTCAAAGCCCTGAGGATTCTCCACCGAGGTTGTGACAGAGCCTCACCCCTACGGACAGCAGCTGGCTGCCCAGGAATCTCTGGATGTAAACGATGAAAATCTGAAATATTCCGGGAAGGAACTCAACACCGTTCCCCTGGACCATATCTCTCCTACCTGCCAAGTATTGTAGTTGTCCTTTTAATTTCCGTGATTTTAGCTGTCTCCGGAATGTGTAGGCGGCTTCACCGTCTATGATCTTTAGTGGCGCTGGTGGGATGGTTTGGAAATCGGGATCGAGGGCCGACAAAGTGAGGGTTTCACTTTCGATACATGAGAGGAGGGATGCTTTCTTTTGGAGCGGGGAAGTTGTAACTTGTATCATCGCAGGTTCATGTCCTAATGTCTTTAAAGGGACCAATAAAAGCGAACGAATAGTGTCCGCAATTCAAACAAACCCGCTGACCACATTTGAAATTTAGTCACTTCTTAGTGTCAGACTTAGCCTGTGTCACCCTCAGGCTCGCCCGCTCGCGTTCGTCTGTGGGAATCAGCTTTCGGCCCCGCCGAACAGGGTATCCGAGTTTGCGTGGATGCTTTGCAGTGTACCCGCGATCACAAACCCACAACGCAAAGTATCAGACGGTACACCACAGGTAATTAAATGATAGACTTTATGAATCTCAATCTGAATATAGGGTTAGTAGGGTTAGTAAAAAAAAAGGCCAAAATTAAAGTCCCAGTATAGTTGGCGCTCACTCTGTAGGCGCTCCTCCCCAACGATCTCCGCCGAACGTCGCCGACCCTCGGATCCTCGGACTCCAGTGTACTGTACTCCGGCTGGTGGTCTACCAGCGCTCGCCACACGCGTCCTTCCTCTCCTTCTCCCTCCGACGAAAACCCGCGACAACCCCGGCTCACAGACATACAAGAAAGAATAACATTTCTCCCATTGGATGGCCACCCATTATCTCTCGTTGTAACCCAAACATTGCTGCAACAGAGAAACCATTACCTCAGCAGTTAACGTTACAGTGAAGCCATTACATTCTCCCTCCACCAAATTTAGCTATGTCCTCACGACGTTGAGATAATTCGCCATCACTTCCTGCAAGACAGAACGCCCAATCCAGGTGCACAAAGCAGTGACATAGCTCCTCAGACCGGTAGAGATCACGCCCTGTTCCCCAGGCGCTACATATGACAACCTGTCTGGTGGTTTCCTAATTCTCTGAGACCTCCGTACCTCCTCACCTAACTCTTTAGGCTCAGACGCTACTGGGGATACTTCGAGTCTGCTAGGCGAAACCTCCCTCGATCTATCACTCAGGCTCCGCTGCTACTCGGAGCTCCATGTCTCGTGTCCAGGCCCTGCCCACAGATAGTACCCACCCACCCAACTCACCTGAATGAGTGGGAGAAGGGCCAGTAGTCCCTTCCTCAATCACTGGGCAGTTAGCCAAAGGCAGAATGTACCACACATCCCGGTCATCAGCCTCGAATCTGTATCCGACTCATGGGCGCGGCCCGGTCCAGCTCTCCCGCTGTGGGCACTGCAGTCACCCCGCGCTTTCGCAGAGTCCTCTTACTCGGTGTAGGCCCCAAGTCGGGCTCTGGGTCTACCTGCACCTCTCGTCCCAGAGGCAAGAGGTGGTTCCGATGGGAAATCTTGACAGGAACATTCCCCTCCTGCTGTTTCACCCGGAAAACTGGTAGGTTTGGTATCTGACTCTCCACCACAAAGGGTGTGGCCGCCCAGCGGTCAGCTAACTTGTGCTTTCCAGGAAGCCCCAAATTCCTTATGAGGACTCGGTCTCCCGGCAGGAGTGGGGAGAATCTCACTTTTTGATCATACCTCCTCTAATTTCTTCGATTCTGCTTGGCGGCGGCGACCACAGCCAATTTGTAAGCCCTTTTCAGCTCTTTCCTCATATCAGACACCTACTTCAGATAGGGCTTCGGTGGTAAGTCACCCTTGTCAGTCCTGAAACAGAGGTCATTGGGCAACCTCGCCTCGCGCCCGAACATCAGATAATATGGCGACAACCCAGCAGCTTCATTTCGTGTACATTTGTAACAGTGAACCAGGTGCCCAATATGTTGACCCCACCTGCTCGATCCTGCTTCTCCTTTACCTCTGCCTTCACGTTAATGGCAAACTGACACATTGCCTTCACCCCAGAGGCAGGAAAGCTCTCCCACTCCTCGTCCCTGTCATGGTCTGGTCCGCGAAGTCTGCATTCCGATTCACGGTCCGGTTCGTCGATCCTGATTCCATGTTTTCCGGTTTTCCTTTGTTCTGTTGGGTGCTCTAATTGAGGCACATGATTCTCGTTAGGTTAGACACATAAATACCTCCGGAGACCAGGGCTTGGCTGCTGGAGTGTTCCCGTCCAAATCCCCTGTCTGAATCCTTTCTTGGCCCCTTCCTCCTGAAGCCTTGCCCTGAAACCAGTGTCTGAAGCCTTGCGCTGCAACCAGTGTCCGTAGCCTTGCCACACCTGAAGCCCTGCCTCGCCTGAAGCTTTGCCTCGCCTCGCCTGAAGCTTTGCCGCGCCTGCAACCTTCGCCTGCACTGCTGTCAAGTTCAACCGTCGGAGCAAGACCAGAGCCTTGCTGTGTCTCGATAAGGAAATGCCTTCGTTTTTGCAACTGTCTCTTTCTGTCCTCGCCTTCGCTAGGTAGGTCCGGCCGTTTGCCGCTACCTTGTGTTGAGAACCATCTCGTCGTGTTCTGCATTCTGCGTATGAGTCCCGGCTCTACATCCTTTTTCCAAGGAGGGGTCCCGGCTCTGTGTTCCATTTTCCTGTCTCCCTCGACCAAGGCTCTGCGTTCCTGTTCCCTCGACCAAGTCAAGGCTTCGTGTTCTCTTCCTGTCCTTGTGCCTCGCCCAGCCCAGGAGTACCTGGGCCAGCCTGGTGCTGGAGTTCCCTCGTCCTGTCCTGGAGTCTCTCGTCCCATCCTGTAGCCATGTCTTGTCCTCGCCTGGATCCGGGTTACGAGCCCGAGTCAAGACCCAGGTTCTGGGTCCCTCTCCAGTCTCTGGCTCGGTGTCCTAGTCCAGGCTCCTCGTTCCTAGTTCCACGCCCAGTGTCCTGTGTCTCTTGTCCAAGTCCAAGCCCAGGCCTTGAATCCTCGTCTCCTCCAGGGCCTGTGTCATGTCCAGCGTCATCTCTTCCCCAGTTCCTTTGCTTTCTTGTCGCGCCTCGTCCTGTTCCTAGTATTTCAGTATCTGTGTCTTGCATTTGGGTCCGCTCACAGCGCCCCCTTGTGACAGTCCCTGTCCAGTCCCTCATGCACCCATCGAGACAAAGCATCCGCATCAATGTTCCGGCTCCCCGGCCGGTACTTCAGGCTGAAATCATAGGCAGACAACGCTACCAACCACCGATGGCCTGTGGCGTCCAGTTTTGCTGTCGTCAGGATATACTTTAGGGAGTTGCTGTCCGTCCTCATCTCAAACTTGGCTGCGTAGAGATAGTCACTCAGCTTATCCACCACCGCCCATTTCAACGCCAGGAATTCCGACTTGTGTGTGGGTTAATTTCTCTTAGAGAGCGACAAATTCCGGCTGACAAATGCCATCGGCCTCAACTCGGTGCCCTGATCCTGATACAGGACGTCGCTTAAAATCTCTCGGCTGGCATCGGTGTCCAGTACATACGGCAATCGGGGGTCCACATAAGCCAGCACTGGCGCCTGGGTCAGCAGCTCCTTCAGCGACTGAAAAGCCTCCTCACATTTTACATCCCACCTCTGTCCAAAGGGCTCCGACGGGTTTAAATATTCTCCAGCCTCCTGTCCTTCCCCCTCCTCCCTTTCTTCCCCGAGGGAGGGTAACCACACAGAAGCTGATTCAAGGGGTGACTCACTTTGGCGTAGCCCGTCAGGAATCTCCGATAATAACCACAGAACCCCAGGAACGAGCGCAGGGCGCTCACAGTCTGGGGCCTTGGCCAGGTGGTCACCGCTTCTATCTTAGCCGGGTCACTCGCTACTCCAAACCGTGAGATTATGTGTCCAATGTAGCTAACAGACGTTTGGCAGAACTGCCACTTGTCCAGGGAAAGTTTTAACCCTTCAGCTTTCAGCTGGCCGAGCACCTTCAGTAGCCTCGCTTCGTGTTCTTCCAAGGTGGATCCAAATACTATGAGGTCATCCAAATACACCAACACCTCAGGCAAGTTCATATCACACACCATCTTCTCCATGACCCGCTGGAAGGTAGTGAGGGTTCTCGATATGCCCTGGGGCATCCTTCCGAACTGGAAGAATCCCAGGGGACATATAAATGCCGTCTTCTATTTGTCGGCCTCACTCATGGGGATCTGGTAATATCCACTCCTCAAATCCAGCACACTGAACCACTTCGCACCACTCAGACAGGCCAGCGCGTTCGACCTTTGGGACCGTATACTGGTCAGGGACAGTGCGCCTGTTCAGAGTCCTGTAGTCCACACACATGCGTACCTTCCCGTTCTTCTTCCGGGCCACGACTACTGGGGACGCATAGGGGCTTTGGGACTCGGTGATGATCCCAGCCTCCTTCAACTTGTACAAATGCTGCTGCACGTCTTCCACGTCTGCAGGGGCCTCTGTCACCCGGGTAGTATGACGCGTGCTCTTGGATCAACCCACATCAAATTCGCTAATGGAAAATACGCCTTCCAATTTCAACATCTTCTCTACCAGTCTCCTCTTCCAACCCGGCGGCACCGGGGAGTCCCCGAAGTTGAATGACTTAGCTGTCAACTTTTCCCCGCTTTTCCAATAGTTTCTCCCCGGCGTGACTCACGGGGGCACTAGACATTACAGCCACCAGGAACAAATGCGCCAGAAGCATCCCCCGCTTGAAGCTGACATCCCTCTTCATAGTGTTCCTGACGATCACTGCCATTCTACTTGCCTGTACAACTGAGGGCTTCTGCAATTCGGGCCTCACCAGTGCCCCAGCAGGAAATCCCGACTCCACCTCGTGGTTCTCCAGAGCGTCCACTAAGAGGGGTTCTCCCTCAGGCACTCCAAGAAATTTGGGGGTCCCCATCACTCTCGCTGCTTCCCCGAGCCGTACCACCATTGGCTTCGACTAGGTGAACCACACAGTCCCTCGTTAAAATTCGGTATGCAGACCATAGCTGTCACGCACTTCATCAACAGCAGCTCGAAACACTGGGTGCACGGACAATGTTCCCAATAAACTCTCACTCGCCTTCTGCTTGCAGGCCCCCATGAGCCTGCTCACAAGAGGGGTGATGGTCCCCAGCAGAATTGAAACTCCGACCGTCTCCACAGGCTATGGACAAACCAGCACCAATGCATCAAGAACCTCAGACACTCCCACATCGGCCTCAGACAACTCCAGTTTCACTGACAAATAACCGTCATACGGATAATCACCAGCAATGATACCTCAGATCTCCAGTGCATTGAATGATGTCATGGGTCAATGCTTCAGATACCGGTTGCAAAACGAATGGTACAGTAACGTGACCTGCGATCCAGTGCCGAGTATGGCTTTAGCGTAAGTACCCTCTATCAATAGCGGCATAATGGAGTGGGAACCCAGTAAGTCTTCAGGAATAGGGTCTTTTGATTTTGGGAATTCCTTGGTCCATTGCTGGGAACGTGTTCCCTCAGAGACACCAGGCCGTTCCCTCGCTGGGTCTCCTCTAGGTTTTCCCAACGACTCTCCCTGCGGAGGTACCCGGGGGCTCACTCTCCTTCTGGCGTGACACCTGCTGCCAGCAGCCCTCCGCATTGTTTGTCCCATTGGGGGATCTGCCCCCCCGCATCAGCTCCATCATATGGAGTTGGGGGTGTTCCCAGCTCTGCCGCAATCTCCTCGACCGCTCCCCGGGGTAGGCTATCTGTGGTCACTTCCTCCCGCACTTCCGCCGCGTTCTCCTCGTCCCGTACCTCTCCGATCAGCTCAACAAAAGATGGAAGGGAACCCGTCTTACAAGACTCTCAGAGACCCCACACAATCCGGTCATGGGACTGGCCACCCCTGGCTATCTGGTCCATTCTTAACTGATCCACCTCAGCCGCCTGAATGACCCCTCTGCGCCTACCTCTCCAGCCGAAAAATAAAAGCAGAAGGCTTCTCCCCCTTCTCCTGACGCAAGATTTGAAAACCCACCAGGAGCTGCATTGGGCTTCCAGTCGGACCAAAGGCATTGTCCAGCGCTTTTAGATAATTGACAGCTGTCGCTACAGGATAATTCAACCTGACAGTTCTGACAACGTCAGCGGCCCGCCCATTCAAACTTTCAACCAATCACTGCCGCTATTCATCATCCGAGCGCTGCCACTCATCTAACAACTGAGAGCTCCGTTCCGCCCACGTCTCACACTCCTCCTCCCCTTCAGGGGTGGGTGTTATTCCAGAGAATAGGTGGAGCCTGCCATAGCTTGGACTCTGACTCCGATTCTCCCATTTATTTGCTAGCGAAGTAAGGCCGGCTACTACCTCAGAATTCTCACTCTTCACCGGGGGACGTGGAGTCATTAGACCTTCCAACTCCGAGCACTCTTTACCCTCTTCCTCAGAAATGATAGAACCCTGTCTTTGAAATCTCCGCCGCCAGCTACTTCAGCGCTGGTCTGCATGAAAACAAGAGCTGTATCCACCATTTTATCAAGGCTCCGCTCACAATCGCAACTTCAACAGAACTTAACAGTGGAATTAACAATTCATCTTGAGTACAAATATCTGCCCCACTGGTTCATTTCTCAGGGTAATCACACAGTATCCAACGGAATCAATCCCGAACGTAGTCCCCACAATTGTAAATCTCGCTTTGCCTAGCAGCTTCATCAAGGGGTGATAACCCCCTGCCCGGCCAAACTGAAGAAACCTTGTTTGGGTGGATGCTGAGCGATGTGTCACCTGTTACAGATCAGTGCCCAGAAATAACAAACAGAACACACTTTGTGATTAAACGATTAAGCTTTATAACTCTTACTTTGACTGTATGGTTAGTAGAGAAACAAAATTGAAAAAAGGGCCAATCTTATTAAACAGTCTGAGCGCAAAATTGGAGCTCACTGATAGGCCGATCGGTCCCCATCGGCCTCCTCCAATCGTCACTGCCCTTTGGACCCTCGCTCTGAGTCCACCCTGTCCGGCAGTCCAGCAAATCTCTCCATTCGCGTCTTCTCTCTCCATCTCTGTCTCTGGCAAAATCCACTGCTCCCAGATTCACGAGACAGAGCAACAAAATCCTGATTGGCTGACATGCATCCCACAGTCCTGTTATCGCCAGCCATAACAGGAACATTGCTGCTGCAGAGAAACTGTTACTTCAGCAGTGAACATTACAAAGAAGCCATTACATGAGCAGTGAAACCTTACAGCACGTTACACATACGAGAAGCATCTGGTTTCTCTTGGGCTGTATTTCCTGGAGTTCAGGAGAATGGGGGCTGGGGTCGGGAGGGGAATCTCATTGAAACATTCTGAATTTTAAAAGCTCTGAACAGATTAGATATGCGAAAGTTATTTCCCATGGTAGGTGAGTCTAGGACAAGAGAGCACAACTTCAGGATCGAAGGACATCCATTTAGAAAAGAGATGAGGAGAACTTACTTTAGTCAGCGGGTGGTAAATTTGTGGAATTTGTTGCCACATGCAATTGTGGAGGCCAAGTCATTGGGTGCATTTAAGACAGAGAGAGATGGGTTCTTGATTAGCCAGGGGATCAAAGGGTATGGGGAGAAGGCAGGGGAGTGGAGATGACTGGAGAATTGGATCAGCCCATGACTAAATGGCGGAGCAGCCTCGAAAGGCCGAATGGCCGACTTCTGATCCTATATCTTATAGTCTTAATTGAGTTGACTGAGTGAATCCATTCCCACATTCAGAACAGGAGAGTGGCATCCCGCAGTGTGAATTCGCTGATGTATTTTAAACTCAGATGACCGAGTGAAATCCTTCCCACAATCTGATCAGGTGAACGGTTTCTCCCCAGTGTGAATTCGGTAGTGGCTCACAAGTTTGGATGACTTAGTGAATCCCTTCCCACATTCAGAGCAGCTGAAAGGTTTCTCCCCAGTGTGAACTCGCTGATGCACCTTCAGTCGAGATGACCAAGTGAATCCCTTCCCACATTCAGAGCAGGTGAATGGCCATTCCCCAGTGTGAAGTCGCTGATGTTCCTTCAGTTGATTGGAATGGGTGAATCTCTTCCCACATTCTGAGCAGATGAATGGTTTCTCCCCAGTGTGATCTAACTGGTGTGTCAGTAGTCGAGAACGCCGAGTGAATCCTTTCCCACAGTCTGAGCAGGTGAATGGCCTCTCCACAGTGTGCACAAACTGATGATCTTTCAGCTGAGCTGCATCGGGGAATCCCTTCCCACATTCTGAGCAGAGGAATGGCTTCACCCCAGAGTGGATTTGCTGGTGTCTCAAGAGCTGAGATGACCGAGCAAATACCTTTCCACATTCAGAGCAAGTGAACGGCTTCTCCCCAGTGTGAACTCGCTGATGCTCCTTCAGTACAGATGACCGAGCAAATACCTTTCCACATTTAGAGCAGGTGAATGGCCTCTCCCCAGTGTGAACTCGCTGGTGTGTCAGTAGGTCAGATGACTGAAGGAATCTCTTCCCACAGTCTGAACAAGTGAATGGTCTCTCCCCAGTGTGAACTAACTGATGTTGTAGCAGGTGATTTGACTGAATGAATCCTCTCCCACAGTCTGAGCAGGTGAATGGCTTCTCCCCAGTGTGAACTCGCTGGTGGGTCTGTAGGTTGGACAATTGAGCGAATCCCTTCCCACAGTCTGAGCAGGTGAATGGCTTCTCCCCAGTGTGAACTCGCTGGTGTCTCTGTAGTTTGGAGGAGTGAGTGAAGCCCTTCCCACAGTCTGAGCAGGTGAACGGCATCTTTTCAGTATGAACTCGCTGATGTTCGTTCATTTGAGATGACTGACTGAACCCTTTCCCACATTCAGAGCAGGTGAATGGCTTCTCCCCAGTGTGAACTCACTGGTGTCACTGTGTTGTGGTTGAGTGTGTGAATGTCTTACCAACGTCCGAGCAGGTCAATGTCATCTCACTGGTGAATTTTCTGATATACCTTTAGCATCAATAACAGAATGGCTTCCCACAGTCAGAACAGGTGAAACATCTCACTATGGTGTGAACTTGCTGATGTATCTTCATTACTGGATGACTGAGTGGTTCCCCTCCCTCACACAGAGTGGGTGAATGGCCTCTCCCCACTGTGAACTCACTGGCGTGTCTGCGGGTAGCCTGTGAGTGAATCTCTTCCCACACTGAGAGAAGGAGAATGAAATCTCACTATGATCAATTCTCTGGCAACTCAGAAAGTCAGACGTTTGAATGCCTTGTACAATCAGTGCAGTTGAGAACTGATCTCCAGTGAACAAATGCTGGTGTGTTCTCATCTCCCGGTTCCAGTGAATTACACAGAGTAAAAACAGAAAACTTCATTTCAGAGACAGAATACATTTACCAGCTGGGATGAGATACTTCTTCATCTCCAAGGATCGACAACAGATGTGTTGGCGTTGCAAGGAAAATATTTAGTTACTCCTTAAATATCCAGACAGAGACAGAAAAACTGATGTTTTGTTGTGTTTAAGATAACCGTACACAAGTGCTCTGCAATTTCAAACCTGTAAAAATATTTGCAAAAGACATCAATTGGTGAAGGACAATATTTCAGGAGAGGTTTTTGTCTGTGGTGAGAACATCGGAACAAAAGAAATAGGAGCAGGAGTTGGCCATCTGGCCCTTAGAGCCGGATCTGCCATTGAATAAGATCATGGCTGATCTGGCCATGGACTCATCTCCACCGACTGCCTTCTCCCCATAACCCTTAATTCCCCAACTATGCAAAAATCTATCCAATCTTGTCTTAAATATATTTACTGAGGAAGCCTCCACTCCCTCATTGGGCAGAGAAATCCACAGATCCACCACTCTCTGGGAAAAGCAGTTCCTCCTCATTTCCATCCCAATTTACCGGAATTTTGAGGCAATGTCCTCTAGTTCTAGTCTCATCTACCAGTGGAAACAACTTTCCTGCCTTTATCTTATCTATTCCTTCCATAATTTTACATGTTTCTGTATGATTTCCTCTGAATGTGAGCTCTGGCGTCACAATTTTACCAATTTCAACGCAAGTTGGGGGTACTCAACTTGAGATATACGCCAGGATACTGTGGGAAGTGAGGGAGGAAATTGCTGAGCCTCTGGCGATGATCTTTGCATATCAATAGGGAGAGGAAAAGTAATAAAGGGTTCGAAGACATTTTTCCCTTTTCAAAAAAGGGAGTAGAGATCAGCCAGAAAATTACAGACCAGTGGTTCTTACTTCAGTGCAGGGCAAGTTGTTGGAGAAGCTCCTGAGAGGCAGGATTTATCAGCATTTGGAGAAGCATAATCTGATGTGGGATAGTCAGCATGGCTCTGTCTAGGGCAGATCGTGCCTTACGAACCTGATTGAATTCTTTGAGGATGTAACAAAACACACTGATGAAGGTAGAGCACTGGATGTTGTGTACAGGGCTTTCAGTGAGACTTCTGATAAGATTCCTCACGTGAGGCTCATTCAGAAAGTAATGAGGCAAGGATCCAAGTAGACCTTGCTTTCTGGATCCAGAATTGGCTTGCCCACAGAAGCCAAAGGTGGTTGTAGATGGTTTGTATACTGCATGGAGGACGGTGACCAGTGGTGTTGTGCAGGGATGTGTTCTGAGATTCCTTCTCTTTGTGATGTTTATAAATGATCTTGATGAGGAAGTAGAAGGGTGCTGATGATACAAAAGTTGAGGGTGTTGTGAAGAGGGTGGACAGTTCTCCAGAGGTTACAGCAGGATGCAGATAGGTTGCAGAACTGGCAGATGGAATTCAACCCAGTTAAGTGTGCTGTGGTTTATTTCGGTACATTAAATTTGAAGACAGAACACAATATTATGTTGGGACTATTGGCAATGTGGAGGATCAGCGAGATCTTGTGGTCCATGTCAATTTTACACTCAAAGCTGCAGTGCTGATTGACAATGTTGTTAAGGAGACCTTCATCAACCATGGAACTGAGTTCAAGATCGGTGAGGTAATGTTACAGCTATATAAGACCTTCTTTAAACCCACTTAGAGTCTTGAGTTCAGTTACCTCATTACAGGAAGGATGTGGACACCATAGAAAGACTGAAGAGGAGATTTACAAGGATGTTGCATGGAATGGAGAACATGCCTTATGAGAATAGGTTGAGTGAACTTTTGAGCGACGGAGGATGAGAGGTGAGCTGACAGATGTGTATAAGATGATGAAAGGCACTGATCATGTGGATAGCCAGAGACTTATTTCCTCGGGCTGAAATGGCAAACACGAGGGGCATAGTTTTAAGGTGTTGGAAGTAGGGTCAAAGGGGATGTCAGAGGTAGGTTTTTCACACAGAGAGTAGTAGGTGCATGGAATGCACTGCCAGCGATGATGGTAGAGGCAGATACCATGGAGTCTTTTGAGAGACAGTTAGATATGTACATGGAGCTCAGGAAAACAGAGTGCAATGCGGTTGGGAAATCCGAAGCAGTTTCTAGAATAGGTTACATGGACGGCACAACACTGTGGGCCGAAGGGCCTGTAATATATTGTAGATTTCTATGTTTCTATATGCAATCATCTTCGAACAAGGCACGGATCAGACATTCTGACTGACCATCAAATTCTCTGACTGTATTCCTGTCTGTGTGAGAATGCGCTATTTCTGACTTCAATCAACCTAAGACTTGGCTCAATATGCCTCTGTCCTTTGGTATTATTTCAAGTTCTGGTCATGTTCCACAAGACTACAAAGAGCACTTGTTTCTACATGTATGATCCTGGAGATTTACCAATTACTCAGATACCCTCCCACCAGCTGATTGACAGTGATGAACCCATCGATGGCAATGCCAATGAATATAAAGTGGAAGGCAGTGGCGATTCACATTGGACTGCGTCACTTCTGTGATGTAAAAGCCACAAGTCACTTGTCATCGAGGCAAAGGTGTTTCATATCGTTATTTACTCAGAGAGAACTAAATCTGACGGAAGGTTTTATTTCCATACAGCTCAAATTGACATTTTCGCTGACTGGAAGGTGAACTCTTCAACCGAGATTAACTGGGAACTACATTTTTGTTCCGAGTTACTAATCCTCGGATTTACATAGCTGAAACACGGCAGTGTTTGGGAGATTCATTCGCTCCCATTTCCTTCGACTGTACGGGAACAACGCTTGGGAGTGTCATCCATGGCTGCCTCTTTACCCAGAAGGCCACACGAACCAGAAACCTATCTGTCAGCCACCGAACAATAGAGCGATGCGCATGCGCCGCAGAAACGGCGGCGGCCCACCGCTCATCAGCCGAAAGCCTGGCGGCACTGGGTACGGATCGTGGGGCTGAGAAAGAGGGAATGGACCGGGGCTGTCCTGGGGTGCAGGACCAGTGCGCCAGGAGCTCACAGTAATAGCCCGTCAATCACGTTTCAGACGCCGCTTATTAATTCCCCACCGGAGACCCCTCCTACCTGCGGCCGGTCTTTGTGAGCCTCTCGTCTACTGAGCGCATGCGCGATATTTGGGATTACCTCATACCTCTGCGCATGCGCGTGTGAGCAAACAGAAGGAAATCTGCAGATGCCGAAATCCAAAACAACAGACGGAAAATGCTGGGGGAAAGTCAGGGAGACAGACGGCAACTATGGAGAGAAGTGAACAGTCGGCCTTTCAGACCCAGACCCTTCTTCAGCACTGGAAAGGAAGGGAGGGAGTCAGAATGTGGGGCAGGTGAGGTGACAGGGTAAACCGGGAGAGGGGGAGGAGTGAAGTAAAGAGCTGGGAAGTTGATTGTTGAGAGATAAAGGGCTGGAGAATAATAATAATAATAATAATAATAATAATAATGAATATTCTATTGATTCCGAGTGGGAAATTCATTCGTTTCAGCAGCATCTAAAAGCACAGCAAGCAGCGGACAGACTTTACTGAAAATAAACTACAGAATAATAATAAACACAATAACACTGTATCAGTGTGCAATAATAATGTATGAAATAACAATGCAGAAACTATTGAACTATGATGTGTGTTCACCTGTCGCAGAAGATTTTTGTTACGATCCTTGTGAGGGCGGAGCTGAGTGAGTTTGTTGAGAAGGGGTCGGGGCTTTGCTGCCTATTCAGTAGGTCATGGAGAGGATGTTCCGGATTGTCCATAATCGATAACATCCACTCCACCACTCACTCGAAAGAGTCCGGGTTCTGGCCAAGGATGGATCCAACCTTTCTGATGAGTTTATTAGTCTTTCCCAACGTAAAGCAGCGAAGAAGACTCAACTCGCTACAACAGACTGGTAAACGATCTGCGATATCCTGCCTCACGTGTTCAAGGATCTTGGCTTCCTTAGAAAATAGAGTCTGCTCATCCCCTTCTTTTAAACTGTCTTGGTGTTGGTTTTCCAGTCATGTTTCTTGCCGAGGCGAACACCCAGGTATTTGTCCTCCTCCGCCATCGCAACTTCTTCTCCCAGAATGTATCCAAGACTCATCACAGTCCTCTCCCTCCTAAAATCTATCACCATTTCCCTGGCTTTGACCACGTTCAGGAGCAGTTGATTCTTCCCTCACTATTCCATAATCCTGTTAAACCAGCCCTCTGTACCTCGAGTCCTGCCCATCTCTGATGCATCCAACTACGGCAGAGCCATCAAGGAACATCTTTAAGTGGCCAGACTCAGAGTTGTACTGAAAGTCTGAGGTGTTCAGTGTGAACAGAAACGGAGACAGGACAGTCCCTTGTGGGGCTCCAGTGTCACTCATCTCCACCTCAGGAAGAGAACCACCCAGCGGTACAAACTGGGGTCTATCAGTCATGAAGGGAGTAATCCAGGAGATAGTGAATTTGACTACGCCCATCCTTGCTCAGACGACGTGGCTGGATTGTATTGAAGGCATTAAAGAAATCAAAAACAGTGACTCTCACAATGCCACCAGCATCATCCCGGTGGGAGTGAGCTGTCCGCAACAGGGAGATGATGGTATCATCCGCTCCCTCATGAGGTTGGTAGGGAAACTGTAGAGGGTCCGAGGTAAGTCTGGACCGGCCTCTGCATCACCTTCATCACATGAGGGCAATTGGTCTGTTGTCATTAAGTCCAGATGGAGTCACCGTATTGGGTAAAGGAACCAAAGAGGAAGTCTTCCCCAGCACCGGTATCTTTTCCTGTCTCAGTCTCAGATTGTAATGGTGCTGCAAAATACCAGAGAACAGGATTGTACAGGCCTTCAGTACCTGGGGTGATACCGACAGAGTCAGCAGATGTAGTTTCTCCCCCTGTCTCCTACCCTGACCTGCAGTCTCTGTCAGACGGGACAGCAGATGTAGTCTCTCCCCCTGTCTCCTACCCTGACCTACAGTCACTGTCAGACGGGACAGCAGATGTAGTCTCTCCCCCTGTCTCCTACCCTGACCTACAGTCACTGTCAGACGGGACAGCAGATGTAGTCTCTCCCCCTGTCTCCTACCCTGACCTACAGTCACTGTCAGACGGGACAGCAGATGTAGTCTCTCCCCCTGTCTCCTACCCTGACCTACAGTCACTGTCAGACGGGACAGCAGATGTAGTCTCTCCCCCTGTCTCCTACCCTGACCTGCAGTCACTGTCAGACGGGACAGCAGATGTAGTCTCTCCCCCTGTCTCCTACCCTGACCTACAGTCACTGTCAGACGGGTCAGCAGATGTAGTCTCTCCCCCTGTCTCCTACCCTGACCTACAGTCACTGTCAGACGGGACAGCAGATGTAGTCTCTCCCCCTGTCTCCTACCCTGACCTACAGTCACTGTCAGACGGGACAGCAGATGTAGTCTCTCCCCCTGTCTCCTACCCTGACCTACAGTCACTGTCAGACGGGACAGCAGATGTAGTCTCTCCCCCTGTCTCCTACCCTGACCTGCAGTCACTGTCAGACGGGACAGCAGATGTAGTCTCTCCCCCTGTCTCCT
This sequence comes from Mobula hypostoma, assembly GCF_963921235.1. Classification (NCBI taxonomy): domain Eukaryota; kingdom Metazoa; phylum Chordata; class Chondrichthyes; order Myliobatiformes; family Myliobatidae; genus Mobula; species Mobula hypostoma. Next base: position 6,826,129 of record NC_086129.1, on the reverse strand, counting down.
ACCCTGACCTACAGTCACTGTCAGACGGGTCAGCAGATGTAGTCTCTCCCCCTGTCTCCTACCCTGACCTGCAGTCACTGTCAGACGGGTCAGCAGATGTAGTCTCTCCCCCTGTCTCCTACCCTGACCTACAGTCACTGTCAGACGGGACAGCAGATGTAGTCTCTCCCCCTGTCTCCTACCCTGACCTACAGTCACTGTCAGACAGGACAGCAGATGTAGTCTCTCCCCCTGTTCCTACCCTGACCTGCAGTCGCTGTCAGACGGGACAGCAGATGTAGTCTCTCCCCCTGTCTCCTACCCTGACCTACAGTCACTGTCAGACGGGACAGCAGATGTAGTCTCTCCCCCTGTCTCCTACCCTGACCTGCAGTCACTGTCAGACGGGTCAGCAGATGTAGTCTCTCCCCCTGTCTCCTACCCTGACCTACAGTCACTGTCAGACGGGACAGCAGATGTAGTCTCTCCCCCTGTCTCCTACCCTGACCTGCAGTCACTGTCAGACGGGTCAGCAGATGTACTCTCTCCCCCTGTCTCCTACCCTGACCTACAGTCACTGTCAGACGGGTCAGCAGATGTAGTCTCTCCCCCTGTCTCCTACCCTGACCTACAGTCACTGTCAGACGGGACAGCAGATGTAGTCTCTCCCCCTGTCTCCTACCCTGACCTACAGTCACTGTCAGATGGTAACTAAATCCAGTTGCGAGTTGACGAGGGACTGTTAATGTCAGATTCTGCGGATATTGCAGCAGTTCATCACACCCAGGACTGAACCCTGGTCACTCAGCATTGCAGGGGTTTGTTAGACTGGAACTCCACATGATACAGCACAATCAGGCCATTCGGCCCATCGAGTGTGCTCTGGGATTTCGTCAGGGCTCAGTTCCAGTTCATCGCTCAACACACAATACAGAATAGCTGATCCCCAGTGTGTTCAACTGACATCTCGAAGGAATTTTACAAATTTCCCCCTCTGTAATCAACACTAACTTGATTTTCCTAATTGTAATCCCCCATGACTATTGTAACATAGCCCTCTTGGCATGCATTTTCTCTCCAATTGTAATTCGTCGACCACATCCTTACAACGGTTGGAGGTCTGCATATAAATCATCGCAGGGTCTTGTTACGCTTAATGATTCTTCGCTCTACCTACAGAGATTTTACATCTTCTGATCCTTTGCCGCCCCTTTTTTTTGTAATGATTTGATTTCATATTTACCAGCAGAGGCACCCACCCCCTTTGCCTACTTACCTGTCCTTTAGATACAACGAGTCTGCTTGGACGTTAAGCTCCGGGTTGTAATCTTCTTTCAGCCACGACACGGAGATGTACTCAAATCACACTGTGCTAAAAGTTCACCTCTGTTACTCTGTACACTGCGCACATTCCTTCAGTCCTGCATTCATCACCCTTATAGATGTTGTCTCACTTTAACGGTGCAACTCATTCCGTTGACTGCAATTTTCACCTGATATCAGCCTCTGCATTTTTTTTTATTACGTGTGATCGTGAACAATAGCCAGAATCAGAAATGCTGATCAAGTCAGCTAGTTCCCAAACAGAACTCTGATAGGCCAATCAGATGGTTCACTGCTGCTCAGCGATAGAACACAAAAAAAATCATATGTACAATTAAGAAACATTTAAAAAAAATAGTAGAAATACTGGAGTCATGATGATCATCATGAAGTCTGCTGGAGAGAGACATTTATACACATGCTGTCCTCCATTATTCAAACAGATTGAAGAATAAGGTTGCAGGGTGACAAAACGTGACAGAAGCACTTGGAACTAAAAACTAATCATGACCGGGAGAAAACAGCATCTGTTCTTTACGCACTGTTCTCTAGCAGTTTAAGGACTAAGTCCAGCCGGAACAAAACTCAAAGTGCTCTTGAAAGTCAGGTATTAACCCTACCTGCCAACAGCCAAGCATTGCCATCCTGGTCCCCTTCATCATATCTTATGAAGAAGCATGTGCCTTCCCTCCCAGAGATGATAGGTGTTTGTGCACTCGACTCTTGAAGACTTGGAACCCATCGTTGCTGATGTTTCCAACCACAGCATCTGGAAGGCTGTTCCAAATTCTGATAGCACAGTGAAGGAAGCTTCTATTCAGTGTGTAGGTTCTCGTATCAGGCATAGAAACAGCATGAGCAGGCAGAGATAAACCTGATCGTGTGGTGTGCCGTCTCTCAGAACATGAAGGCAGCATGGCGCTTGCTGCTACTCTCACTGTACGCTACCTCTGTTGCCAACCAACTACCTCATCCCCAGCACTCACACTCCGGTTCCCATCCCCCTGACAAGTTATTTTAAACACAAGCTCTAACAAACCTGCCCATGAGCATACTGGACCCCTCCAGGTTCAGGTGCAACCCGTCCCTGTTGTACAGATCATTCCATCCCCAGGAGAGATCCCAATGACCCAGAGATCTGGTTCAATGCCCCTGCACCAGTTCCTCAGCCACACATTCATCTGCCGAATCATCCTATTCTTACCCGATTTTGAAATGTTGCCTCACCTGGAAGGACTGTTTCTGAGCCAGAATGGAGCTGAGGGAGGAAGTAAATGGGAGCGTGTAGAACTTCCCTCGCTGGCAAGGATATGTTCCAGGAGGGAGATCAGTGGGGGTAGCGTGGTAAGGTAAAGATAGGAAGGTAGGAAGTGGTTTAGTCAAGATAAGCGTGCATATCGGTCGGGTTATAAAAAATGTCAGCTGGTGTGAGTGTGTTTTGTGAGCCCTGCTACCTGCCAGGGTGGGTGTCTTTCTCAGGTCAGCTGTCAGCTGATTGCGCCAGTGTGGATGGTGGAGGGCTTTACAGGGATGGCAAATGGTGTAGGGGTCAGGCGGGGTTACAAAATGACGATGTGTGTAGGGCAAGAAGGGTTTTCACAGATGGTGAGGGCTGCAAGGATCGGAGGTGTTAACAGAAATGGGCAGTGATGTAAGGGTTTTCACAGAGGGCGAGGTGTGAAGAATCGGAGGTGTTAACAGAAATGGGGAGTGACATAAGGGTTTCTCAGGGGCCGAGGGCCACGAGGATCGGAGGTGTTAACAGAAATGGGGAGTGACGTAAGGGTTTTCACAGATGGTGAGGTGTGAAGGATCGGAGGTGTTAACAGAAATGGGGAGTGACGTAAGGGGGTGTGAAGGAATGCTTCTCCACCACTGGGGAAACGTACTTCATTTGTCGTACCAAACTGGCATTTCTTTCTGTAACAAAATGGAACCTGTATTGCATCAGAGTGCTTTGCTAATAATCTTGGTGCAACATGATGCTGATGGTACCTGAGCACTTGAGTGCAGAACCGCAGCTGTGTTACTGGAAGAATGCCAAACGTTGATTCAGCAGACAACAGAATGCACCCTGTCCTTGAACTTGTGTCCAAAGGGGTGATGGTATTGTCTCTTTTTGATAAAGCTATTACCAGCACCTGGGCAGTGCTAGTCTTCCCGTGCTGCAAATAAACATAAAGGCACTTATGATTGATCCACTCTGAGTTAACTGTTGTTGGTTACCAGACGTGGTGAAAAGGTGCTTAACACCATCTCCTACCTGGACACTCACTCTTACCTGCACCCGCACCTTACTCCCCACCGCTTCGCCATCTCAACACGATACAACAATTCAGTAGAAACTGAAATACCCATTCCGTCCACTGAGTCTTCCCCACCATTCGATCACGGCTATTGGATGTCCCCTCTGAACCCCACGCTGCTGCCTTCTACCGGTCACCTTTGACACCCTTATTAATCAACAATCCACCATTTACTTACGTGAAGTCCATTACGCCACTGGTGTTTGGGGCAGCAATGAGGAGATTGCAGAAGAGGTTCACCAGGATGTTGTGTGGATTGGAATCATGAGCTACTGTGTGAGGAGAGTTCGGATAAACTTGGGCTGTTTTCTCTGGAGTGGAGGAGCTCAGGGTGACCTGATAGAAGTTGATCAGATAACGAAAGATCTCGATAGAGTAGATAACTGCCATTTTTAATCTTCTGGGTCACAATGTCAAATACCAGAGAGCATGCATTTAGAGAGATGAGGGACCGGTGAAATTCATTGCCACAGACGGCTCAGAGGCCAAGTCATCCTGTTTAGATAAAACATACATTGATTAGTAAAGTCATCAAAGGTTAAAGGGTGAAGGCAGGAGAATGAGGTTGTGAAGGAAAATAAAAGACACTGGGACAGGTACAGAAAAAGGAAACTTTAGAGGGAGGTGTGTCAAGCACAGACAGATGGGACAGACTCAGATAGGGGTTCTTGTCTGGCATGGAGCAGTGGGGCTGAACACCGGTTCATTTTCCACTCCTGGATCTTCACAGAGATCATTTCTCATCAGTACAAGTTTTAAAAACAATACGTTTCAATGTTCAAGTTCAACGTAAATTTATTATCCACCAGATGCTATCAAACAATTCAGTTTCTTGTTGGCAAGGCAACTCAATGCTCACCCCCAGCCTGGGGTAGGGAATGGGACCAATTCCAGAGGGGGACGGTTGGGTGAGTCTGAGACTTTGTGAATGAGCCCTAACACCATCCTCCTCATTCCCCTTATCCCTCCTCACTCCCCTCCCTCACACTCCACTGCATATGTTTGTGTGTGTCTGACAGAGAGAGAGAGACCTGTCCGCCCACTTCACCCTCCAGCAACCATGTCCCCTCTACACCAATGCAAACTCCTGTACATACAGTAATCCTTGCGGGCTCAAATGATCCAATAACATTATGCCCTCCCTCCTGCACCAAATCCTTAGACACATGTTAAACTGTATAATCTTCCTATTCTTGGCATGTGGCACAGATGACAGACCTGTGGTCACAGCCCTGGACGAGCTGCCCTTTAACTTAGCACCTCACTCCCTGAACTCCCTTTGCAGAACCTCGTTACTCTACCAGCCCATATCATTGGTACCCACATGGATCACGACCTTCACTGTTCACTCTCCTGAGCAAAGCTGAGTGCTCGGCCGGAGATAACCCAGACCTGGAGCACACAGGAAGCTACATACCATCCTGGAATCTCATTCTCACCCACAGAACATCCAGTAAGTTCCCTTAGCTAATGATTCACCAATGACCACAGCTCGCCTCTTCTCCACCCTCCCCTTCTCAGTCTCAGAGCCAGACTAAGTGCCAGAGACCCTCCTGCTGTGACCTTCCTTGGCCAGGTCATCCCACCGTCTTTAACTGTGACCAAAGTGATATATGTGTTGTTCAGGGGGTGGACACAGGGGTACACTGCACTTGCTTCCCCCACCCCCCACTTCCGCTTTGCGACTGTCACTCAGTTCCCTGTGGCGTACAGCCTGGTTACAACTACCTCTCTATATGTCCTACCTATCACCCCTCCGGCCTCTCGAATGATCTGGAGTTCATCCACTTCCAGCTCCCACTCCTTAATGTGGATTATTCGGAGCTGAAGCTGGATGCCCTTCTCACAGGTGTAGTTATCGGGGACACAGGAGGGTCTCCTGCCTTCCCACATCCCGCAAGAGGAGCTTTCCACTATCCTGCCTGGCATTTTGACTGTTCTAACTGAGCAAGTGTGAGGAAGGGGGCAAAAAAACTTCCACCTCCAGTGTAATGTTGCCTTCTCTGTGCGAAGGCTGTCCTGACTGAACCCTCAAAGAGGTAAAGCCTCAAAGTCTCCACTCCAACTCTGCCCAGTCCAGCATCGGCCACTCCATTTGCTGCTGCCTAACGTTGGCATCTTCTTGATAATCAAACCCGACTGTTGACTGGCCCCTGGTGAAAGCTCAAAAATAACCTGCCCTGAAACCACTGCCTTTAATGCTCAATTGGCCAACTTGAGTGAATTACGCCCTCTGAAGCTTCTGATCTCTCCGATTAACGATGGGTCAAAGCCCGGCAGGGTGACACAAGGATGAGTGACTGATTGAAACCCATCCCACATTCAGAGCAGGTGATCACCCTCACCACAGTGAGAACCCACCACTGTCTCTGCAGTGTGGATGAGTGTGTGAATGCCTTCCCACAGTCTGAGCAGGACAACGTCCTCTCACTGCTGAAAACAGTCTGGTGTGCAGACAGGCAAGATGAAAGTGTGAATTCATTCCCAGTTGGAACAGGTGAACGGCTTCTACCCAGTGTGAACTCGCTGATGTTCATTCAGTTGAGATGATTGAGTGAATTCCTTCCCGCAGTCTGAGCAGTTGTACAGTTTCTCCCCTGTGTATACGTGCGGAGTTCATTCAATACCAGATGACCGGCGAGACCTCTCTCAGAAAGGGGTATCCTTGGTCGCTCCAATAGTGTTGTAAGTAATCCTGGAGTAACAAACATCAGCCTCATCGGTCCAAAATGCATTTTCATGATCCAACATCTTCTCAGTTAAGTTTCATTTCCATTCCTCAGACTTTCCGGCAAGTTCGGGGGTTCCTGTTCTCCAAAACGTAGCATGACAGGTTTGGAGAGGGTGCACCACACAGTGCTGTATTTGAATGCTCGCAGCATAAGAAATAAAGTGGATGGTCTTGAAATTCAGCTAGATTGGCAATATGACGTTGTGGCCAAATCTGAAACTTGGCTAAAGGATGGCTGCCATTGGGTAAAAGAGAGTTGAGAATAGATATACGACCAATAGAAAATGACACGGGAGATATTGTGATGGGAGACACAGAGCTGGCAGAGGAACTGAATGCGTATTTTGCATGATTCTTCACGGTGGAAAACATCTGCAGTACTGAATATCGGACATTCAAGAGTGTCAGGAAAGTGAAGCACATGCAGTGAAAGTTACAACTGAGAAGGTGCTCAGGAAGGTTAAAGGTCTGAGGGTGGATAAATCTCCTGGACCTGATGGAATGCATCTTCGGGTTCTGAAGGAAATAGCTGGAGAGATTTTGTAGGCATTACTAAAGATCTTTCAAGAACTGATAGATTCTGGCATAGTACGTGATGACTGGAAAATTACAAATGTTACTCCGCTATTTAAGAAGGGTGGGAGGCAGCAGAAAAGAAACTACAGACCTGAAAGCCTGAGTTCAGTGGTTGGGAAGTTGCTGGAATCGATTGTTATGGATGAGATTACGGAGTACTGGGAGGCACATGACAAGATAGGCCAAAGCCTGCGTGGTTTCTTGAAAGGAAAATCCTGCCTTACTAACCTACTGCAATTCTTTGAGGAAATTACAAGATGGGTAGACAAAGGAGATGCAGTAGGTGTGGTATACTTGGATTTTCAGGGGCCTTTGAAAGGTGCTGCACATGAGGCTGCTTAGCAAGATAAATCCCATGGAATTACAGGGAAGTTACTACCATGGGTGGAGCATTGGCTGATCAACCGATAACAGAGTGGGAATAAAGGGATCCTGTTCTGGCTGGCTGCCGGTTACCACTGGAGTTCCACAGTGGTCAGTGTTGAGACCACTGCTTTTTACGATGTATGTCAATGACTTGGACTGTTGGATTAATGGATTTGTGGATAAATTTGCCGACGATACAAAGATAGGTGGAGGAGCGGGTAGTGCTGAGGAAACAGAGTGCCGGCAGAGAGATTTGGATAGTTTCAGGGAATGGGCCAAGAAGTAGTCAATGAAATACAATGTTGGAAAGTGTATGGTCATGCATATTGGTGAAAGAAATAAACAGGCAGACGATTACTTAGATTGGGAGAGAATTCAAAATGCAGAGATGGAAAGGAACTTGGAAGTCCTTGTGCAGGATACCCTAAAGGTTAACCTCCAGGCTGAGTTGGTGGTGAAGAAGGTGAATGCAATGATGGCATTCATTTCTCGAGGTATAGAATATAAGAGCAGGGATGTGATGTTGAGGCTCTATAAGGCTCTCATGAGACCACACTTGGAGAATTGTGTGCAGTTTTGAGCTCCTTATTTCAGAATGGATGTACTGACATTGGAGAGGGTTCAGAGAAGAGTCACAAGAATGATTCCAGGAATGAAAGGGTTACCATACGAGAAGCATCTGTCTTCTCTTGGGCTGTATTCCCTGGATTTCAGGAGAATGGTGGGGGCGGGGGAGTCGGAATCTCATTGAAACATTCTGAATGTTAAAAGCTCTGAACAGAGTAGATATGGGAAAGTTATTCCCAATGGTCGGGGAGGCTGTGACAAGACAGCACGACTTCAGGATTGGAGGACATCCATTTAGTACAGAGATGAGGAGAACTTACTTTAGTCAGAGGGGGGTAAATTTGTGGAATTTGTTGCCACAAGCAACTGTGGAGGCCAAGTCCTTTGGCGCATCTAAGCCAAGAGAGACAGGTTCTTGATTAGCCAGGCCATCAAAGGGTATGGGGAGAAGGCAGGGGAGTGGGGATGACTGGAAGAATTGGATCAGCCCATGACCGAATGGCGGAGCAGACTCGAAAGGCCGAATGGCCGACTTCTGCTCCTATATCTTATAGTCTTAATTGGGATGTCTGAGTGAATCCTTTCCCACATTCAGAACAGGTGAGTGGCATCCCCCAGTGTGAATTCGCTGATGTATTTTAAACTCAGATGACCAAGTGAATTCCTTCCCACAATCTGAGCAGGTGAAGAGTTTCTCCCTAGTGTGAATTCGGTAGTGCCACACAAGTTTGGATGACAAAGTGAATCCCTTCCCACATTCAGAGCAGCTGAATGGTCTCTCCCCAGTGTGATCTCGCTGATGTACCTTCAGTTGAAATGACCGAGCAAAACCCTTCCCACATTCAGAGCATCTGAATGGCCTCTCCCGAGTGTGAACAAACTGATGTTTCTTGAGTTGAGATGACTCAATGAATCCCTTCCCACATTCAGAACACGTGAATGGCCTCTCCCCAGTGTGAACTAACTGGTGTGTCAGTAGTTGAGAATGCCGAATGAATCCTTTCCCACAGTCTGAGCAGGTGAACGGCCTCTCTGCAGTGTGAACAAACTGATGTTCTTTCAGCTGACTTGAATAGGTGAATCCCTTCCCACATTGTGAGCAGATGAATGGTTTCTCCCCAGTGTGAATTCGCTGGTGTTTCAAGAGCTGAGATGAAGAAATGAATCCTTTCCCACATTCAGAGCAGTTGAATGGCCTCTCCCCAGTGTGAACTCGCTGATGTATCTTCAGTTGAGATGACCGAGAAAATACCTTTCCACATTCAGAGCAAGTGAACGGCTTCTCCCCAGTGTGGACTTGCTGATGTTCCTTCAGTTGAGATTGCCAAGTGAATCCCCTCCCACATTCAGAGCATGTGAATGGTTTCTCCCCAGTGTGATCTAACTGGTGTGTCAGCAGATGAGAATGCCAAATGAATCCTTTCCCACAGTCTGAGCAGGTGAACGGTCTCTCTGCAGTGTGAACAAACTGATGTTCTTTCAGATGAGCTGAATCAGTGAATCCCTTCCCACATTCAGAGCAGATGAATGGTTTCACCCCAGTGTGAATTTGCTGGTGTTTCAAGAGCTGAGATGAATGAATGAATCCTTTCCCACATTCAGAGCAGCTGAATGGCTTCTCCCCAGTGTGAACTCGCTGATGTACCTTCAGTTCAGATGACCGAGCAAATCCCTTCCCACATTCAGAGCAAGTGAACGGCTTTTCCCTAGTGTGAACTCGCTGGTGTCTCTGTCGATTGGACGAGTGAGTGAATCCCTTCCCACAGTCTGAGCAGGTGAATAGCCTCTCCTTAGTGTGAACCCGCCGATGACTCTGTAGTGCGGAAAAGCGAATGAATCCCTTCCCACAGTCTGAGCAGATGAATGGTCTCTCCCCAGTGTGAAATCGCTGGTGTGTCAGGAGCTGAGAACGCTGATTGAATCCCTTCCCACAGTCTGAGCAGGTGAATGGTCTCTTCCCAGTGTGAACTAACTGATGTTGTAGCAGGTCGTTTGACTGAATGAATCCTTTCCCACAGTCTGAGCAGGTGAATGGCCTCTCCCCGGTGTGAACTCGCTGGTGTCTATGTAGTGTTGACGATTGAGTGAATCCCTTCCCACAGTCTGAGCAGGTGAACGGCATCTTTTCAGTGTGAACTCGCTCGTGTTCATTCAGTTGAGATGATTGAGTGAACCCTTCCCCTATTAAGAGCAGGTGAATGGCTTCTCCTCGGTGTGAACTCACTGGTGTCACTGTGTTGTGGTTGAGTGTGTGAATGTCTTCCCACCGTCCGAGCAGGTCAATGTCCTCTCACTGGTGAATTTTCTGATATACCTTTAGCATCAATAACAGAATGGCTTCCCACAGTCAGAACAGGTGGAGTATCTCACTATAGTGTGAACTTGCTGATGTATCTTCAGACTGGATGACTGAGTGGTTCCCCTCCCTCACACAGAGCAGGTGAATGGCCTCTCCCCACTGTGAACTCACTGGCGTGTCTGTGGGTAGCCTGTGAGTGAATCTCTTCCCACACTGAGAGAAGGAGAATGATATCTCACTGCGAACAATTCTCTGGCAATTCAGAAAGTCAGACGTTTGAATCACTTGTACAATCAGTGCAGTTGAGAACTGATCTCCAGTGAACAAATGCTGGTGTGTTGTCAGCTCCCGGTTCCAGTGGATTACACAGAGTTAAAACAGAAAACTTCATCTCAGAGACAGAATAAATTACCAGCTGGGATGAGATACTTCTTCATCTCCAAGGATCGGCAACAGATGTGTTGGTGTAGCAAAGAAAATATTTGGTCACTCCTTAAATATCCAGACAGCAAAACTGATGTGTTGTTGTGTTTGAGATTCCCGTACACAAGTGTTCTGTCATTTCAAACCTGTAAAAATATTTGCAATCGACATCAATGGGTGAAGGACAATATTTCAGGAGAGGTTTTAGTCTGTGGTGAGAACATCAGAACAAAAGAAATAGGAGCAGGAGTCGGCCATCTGGCCCTTTGAACCTGATCTGCCATTGAAGAAGATCATGGCTGATCTGGCCATGGACTCAGCTCCACCTACCTGCCTTTTCCTCAGAACCCTTAATTCCCCAACTATGCAAAAATCTATCCAATCTTGTCTCAAATATATTTACTGAGGTAGCCTCCACTCCTTCATTGGGCAGAGAAATCCACAGATTCACCACCCTCTGGGAAAAGCAGTTCCTCCTCATCTCAATCTCCCGCCGAACCTTGCGGCAATGTCCTCCAGTTCTAGTCTCATCTACCAGTGGAAACAACTTTGCTGCCTCTATCTTATCTATTCCTTTCATAACTTTACATGTTTCTATATGATCTCTATATGTGAGCTCTGGCATAATAATTTTAGCAAATTCAACTCAAGTTGGGGGTATCAACTTCAGATAGACCCCAGGCTACTGTGTGAAGTGAGGGAGGAAATTGCTGAGCCTCTGGTGATGATCTTTGCACATCAATAGGGAGAGGAAAAGCACCAGAGGATTGGAAGACATGGTTCCCTTTTCAAGAAAGGGAGTAGAGGTAAGCCAGGAAATTACAGACCGGTGGTTCTTACTTCAGTGGAGGGCAAGTTGCTGGAGAAGCTCCTGAGAGACGGTCTTCTATCGGCTCTCCTCCATTATGTCCCGCTTAAGTTTAGAGAAAATAAGAAGTGGGACATTCAATACATCCTTTAAATTTGAACAAATCTGGTGATCTTTTATCCAATATTTTCATTTAATTTGATTTATTACTCTTTCATTTTTTTCTGACATTTTAGATTTGATCAGGAAGTCTTTCTTTCTTCTTTTTTGGTCGTACACTGCCCAGTCCCTTTTTTTTGTTTTTTTCTTCTATAGTGTAGTGGATTTTTTTTCTGTTCATTTATAAAAATATAACAATTACAGCAAGAAAACAGGCCATCTCGGCCCTTCTAGTCCGTGTCGAACGCTTACTCTCACCTAGTCCCATCTACCTGCACTCAGCCCACAATCCTTCATTCCTTTCCTGTCCATATAACAACCTAATTGTTTTTAAGTGACAAAATCGAGCCTGCCTCTACAATTTCTACTGGAAGCTCGTTCCACACAGCTACCACTCTCTGAGTAAAGAAGTTCCCCCTTGTGTTACCCCTAAACATTTGCCCCTTAGCTCTCAACTCATGTCCTCTTGCTTGAATCTCCCCTACCCTCAATGGAAAAAGTCTATCCACATCAACTCTATCTAACCCCCTCATAATTTTAAATACCTCTATCAAGTCCCCCCTCAACCTTCTACGCTCTAAAGAATAAAGACCTAACTTGTTCAACCTTTCTCTGTAACTTAGGTGCTGGAACCCAGGTAACATTCTAGTAAATCTTCTCTGTCCTCTCTCAATTTTGTTGACATCGTTCCTATAATTCGGTGACCAGAACTGTACACAATACTCCAAATTTGGCGTTACCAATGGCTTATACAATTTCAACATTACATTCCAGCGACGGAAGATGAGAGGTGCCCTGACAGATGTGTATAAGATGATGAAAGGCATTGATCGTGTAGATAGCCAGAGACTTTTTTCCTAGGGCTGAAATGGCAAACACGAGGGACATAGTTTTAAGGTGTTGGAAGTAGGGTCAAAGGGGATGTCAGAGGTAGGATTTTCACACAGAGAGTAGTAGGTGCATGGAATGCACTGCCAGTGATGATGGTAGAGGCAGATACCATGGAGTCTTTTCAGAGACTGCTAGATATGTACATGGAGCTCAGGAAAACAGAGTGCAATGCGGTTGGGAAATCCGAGGCAGTTTCTAGAATAGGTTACATGGACGGCACAACACTGTGGGCTGAAGGGCCTGTAATATATTGTAGATTTCTATGTTTCTATATGCAATCATCTTCTAACAAGGCACAGATCAGACCTTCTGACTGACCATCAAATTCTCTGACTGTATTTCTGTCTGTGTGAGAATGGGCTATTTCTGACTTCAATCAACCTATGACTTGGCTCAATTTGTCTCGGTCCTTTGGTATTATTTCAAGTTCTGGTCGTGTTCCACAACACTACAAAGAGCACTTGTTTCTACATGTATGACCCTGGAGATTTACTAATTACTCGGATACCCTCCCACCAGCTGATTGACAGTGAGGAACCCATCGATGGCAATGCCAATGAATATAAAGTGGAGGGCAGTGGTTATTCTCATTAGAGTGCAGCACTTTTGTGATGTGAAAGCCACAAGTCACTTGTCATCGAGGCAAAGGTGTTTCATATCGTTATTTACCTAGAGAGAAGTAAATCTGACGGAAGGTTTTATTTCCATACAGCACTAATTGACATTCTCACTGAATGAAAGGTAAACTCTTCAACCGAGATGAACTGGGAACTATATTTTTGTTCCGAGTTCATAATTCTCGGATTTACACAGCTGGAGCTCGGCAGTGTTTGGGAGATACATCCGCTCGCACTTCCCTTGACTGACGGGACAACACTGGTACGATCGCCCATGGCTGCCTCTTTACCCAGAAGCCCTCACGAGGAGAAACCTCCCTGTCCGGCATCGAAATACAGGAATGCGCATGTGCGGCAAAACTGGCGGCGGAGACGCCCGCGGCCTATGAGTCGAAAGCTTTCTTGGGCCCGGGTACGGATCGTGGGACTGAGAGAGAGGGAAAGGACTGGGACTGTCGTGGGGTGCAGCGTAAGTGTGGCTGGAAATCACAGTAATTGTCCTTCGGTCGCGTTTCAGACGCCGGTGATTACTTTTTACCGCCCGGAGCTCGCTCTTACCTGCCACCGCCCGGTGTGAGCCTCTCGTCTACTCAGCGCATGCGCGATATTCGCATTGGTCCCGACAACCACGCATGCGCATTGGTTTAAACGGGAGACAATCTGCAGATGCGGAAATGCAAAGCAACTCACACAAAATGCTGGAGGAACTCGGGGAGGCGGCAGCAACTACGGAGAGGAGTGAACAATTGGCGTTTCAGACCGAGACCTTTCAAATCTCTTACTATCTCTTCTTTCAGTTAGTCCTGACGAAGGGTCTCGGCCCGATACGTCGACTGCACCTCTTCCTATAGATGCTGCCTGGCCGGCTGCGTTCACCAGCAACTTTTATGTGTGTTGCCCGTCTTCAGGACTGGAAAGGAAGGGAGGGAGTCAGAATGTGGGGGGAGATGAGGTGAGAGGTGAAACCGGGACAGAACAAACAACTGGCTGGTTTACGATGTTAAATGTCCGTTACGTCGCTTCTTTTTTCGAGTTCTGTGCCTGAAGATCGCAAAGATCCCGGGTCTTCAGACACACAGCAGATATTCCGACACCCCCGACGACAAACGGGTCTCCTGTCGTGACACCACCCTCGATCCGCCCGTCTCGAGAACCCCGAAATCCTCGGCTTCCGAATTGGAGCCGAACTCTTGGGCCGAGCCTTTGGCGTGCCGAACAACGGCGAGTAATGGAACCCCGACAGCGGGTCGCATTTCGGCAAAGAACTGTAATCAGTGTCTAACCCCAGGTAAGGGTTTTAAAAAGAACCATGAAATGGAAAAATAGAGATATTAAAGATGGAAATAGAGCTTTTTCCGAAGATGCAAGCAAAGGAATCGCCGCAAGCCCCCATTAACCTTTCTAAGCTTCGTCTTCATTGCCTAATCCGATGTCTAACTTACACACATGCCTGCGCCTCAACCCAAATGATCTCTAACACGCCCACGTGGTTCTTCCTAAACCCAAACTGATCTCTAACACGCCCACATGCTTGTTCCTGAACCCAAACTGATCTCTAACTCACCCAAATACTTGTCCTGAAACTCAGACTGATCTCTAAAACCCAGACCCCTGTCCCCAAGTCTAAATCTGTCCTCCCACAACATGGCATCCCAGCCACTGAATCCTAATCTGCATTGTAACTCCTCACATCTCTGTCTCTGAACTTATTCTGATCTCGAACACCCCACATCACAGTCGCTAAACCCTAATGCATTCTGGAATCTAACACCCCACCTCTGTCCCTAAACCCTCATGTAATCTAATATCTAACATCCCACATGTCTGTAGCTAAACCTAATCTGATATCGATCACCCCACAGTATTGTCCTTAAACCCGAATGCAATCTGGTATCTCACACCCCACATGTCTGTACTTAAACCTAATCTGATGTCTAAGACCCCACATCACTGTCCCTAATCCCTAATGTATTCTGATGTCTATCACCCCACATGTCTGTCCCCAAAACTAATCTATTCTGATCACTAACACCCCACTTCGCAGACCCTAAAGCATAATTTGAACCTTGCCTCTCCACATTCCTGTCCCTAAACCCTAACCTGAGTTCTACGCACCCCCCGCCATATCTCTGTCCCCATACATAAACGTAGCCTCTCACAACGTTTCATCCCTGCACCTTACTGTCATATGAATACTAATTTCTTAACATCCCTTTCTTGAAATCCTAAACCGAACACAACCCCCCCTCCTCACTGTCCCTAAAGGTTAGTCTGACCTCTCACACCCCACTTTCCCGTCCCTAAACGTTAACCAGCCTTCTAACCCACCACAACCATGTCCCTAAACGCCAATCTGTACCTCTCCACATCCCTCATCCGAGGCCCTAATCTCACCTCTCAATCTCCATACCACTGTCCCTGAAGCTTAATTTGACCTCAAACACCCCACATCCCTAAACCTAAACTCTCATCTAATCTGACGTCTAATACCCTACATCCCTGAAACTGGACCCTGTCCTGCCCTCAATCCCACCACAACCATGTCCCCAAACGCTAGTCTGACCTCTAACTTCCAACATATTGATCCAAAATACAATCTGAACTCTATATCTCCACATCCGTGTCCCTAAATCCTGATCGGAGCAAACTCTGATGCATGGGCCACACAAAAGTCGCAGGGCTCCTTGATACTGAATCTCGGTGAAGAGATCAGAAGCACAAGACGGGCTATTTTCCCAACCACAAGTTATCCTAACAGTGGCACCCTTCTCATTTTCCCGATACACGAAATGCCAATGAAAATGACGTGATATCAAGAAAAGGCAGAGAACCAGTAAGTTAAACCCAAGCTGGGAGCACAGAAAACGGTTCAACACAAAACCCAAAGTGACAGGGTGGAATGACACTGAATCTCCAGTAAACCTTGTTAACTTAACCCACGCAATTCTCTGTTCCCAGATTTAGAATAAAGATCAGTGTAAATCAAAAGCAGGCAAGTCACATCTCACTTACTTTGAGATGAGGCGTTATACATACACCTTAAAACATTCTACTCTCCAAAATGTCAAACAAAACCAAATAAAGAGATATAAAAACAACTGAACCGTCGAAATGACACGGCTTTCATTATCTTGGTACATGGGATGTGGACAGGCTGGGCCTGATCAACCTCGGCTGAGTCCCGAGGAAAGGGCATCTGGTAATGTTACCAGGTTCGGATACGACTCAGGTGCGGAGTGAGAGACACTGAAGCAGGTCGGTATTTCACAGATTTTAATACGAACAGTGCTAAACGGAAAATGAAACAATAAACGCAAGGCCAAACAGGGCCGGTAACTAACACTCTCAAAAGGAAAATGAAGCCGTCACAGCGGCTGGAAAGAACATCTGAACATTAAACGAACACCGCTCGTCTTCGGGATCAGTTGATTTGAAAGACCAATATCTCAGGGAAGGCCGAACGAAAAACAGCAGCGAAGAGTTGTCATGTTCTGTTTCAAATCTCGACAAGCACTACGATGACAGGAATGGAGTTAAATCATATATTTCTTTCGGCTGTCAGATGTGGGAATCCTGGGAGACTTCCAGCCTCCCTGATGGCCACATCTGCGCCAGGTGCACCGAGATGCAGCTCCTCAGAGACCGTGTTAGGGATCTGGAGCTGCAGCTTCATAACCGACAATTTATCAGGAAAAGTGAAGAGGTAATAGACAGGAGCTACAGGGAGGTAGTCATCCCTAGGCTACAGGGGTCAGAAAACTGCGTGACTGTCAGGAGAGGGAAGGGAAATGCTCGGATAGTGAAGAGCAGCGCTGTGGCTGCCCGCTGAGCAACAAGTATCTCGTTTTGGATGCTGTTGGGGGGGATGACCTGACAGAGGACGGCCACGGTGACCGGGTCCCTGGCACTGAGCCTGGCGCTGTTGTGCAGGAGGGAAGGAGAGAGAAGAGGAATGCGGTAGTCACAGGGGATTCTATAGCCTGATAGAGATACCCGCATGGTGTGTTGCCTCCCAGGTGCCAGGGTACGGGATGTCTCGCATCGGGTCCTGAATATTCTGAAGGGGGAGGGTGAGCAGCCAGTTGTCTTGGTACATGTTGGTACCAATGATGTAGATAGGACAAAGGAGGAGGTCCTGAAGAGAGATTTCCAGGAGTTAGGAAGGAAGCTGAGAAGCAGGACCTCCAGGGTAGTAATCTCGGGATTGCTACCTGTGCCACGTGCTAGCGAGGGCAAGAATGGTAGGATCAGGCAGATGAGTGTGTGGCTGAGAGACTGGTGCAGGGGGCAGGGCTTCAGATTCTTGGATAATTGGGATCTCTTCTGGGGGAAGTATGACCTGTTCTGAAAGGACAGGTTACACCTGAACCCGAAAGGGGCCAATATCCTGGCGGGAAAGTTTAATACAGCCGTTAGGGAGGGTTTAAAATAATTTGGCAGGGGAATGGGAACCGGAATGACAGAGTGGAGGAAGGGGAAAACAGAAATAAATCTAAGATAGTGAGTAGTAAAGATGTCAGGAAAGGCAGGCAGGTGATGTGGCAAATTGTAGCCATTGGGATGAGTTGCAGTGCAATAAAGTTGCAGTGAAATTAAAGCGAAAAGTACCAAATACTGGTCTTAAGGTGTTATACTTAAATGCACACAGCATAAGGAATAAGGTGGATGATCTTGTCGTACAGCTACAGATTGACAGGTATGATATTGTGGCCATCACTGAGACGTGGCAAAAGGATGCACGTCTGTGGGAGCTGAATGTCCAAGGATACACGGTGTATCGGAAGGATAGGAAGGTAGGCAGAGGGGGAGGCGTGGCTTTATTGGTAAGAAATGATATTAAATCATTAGAAAGAGGTGATATAGGATCGGAAGGTGCAGCATCTTTATGGGTTGAGCTAAGAAATCGCAGGGGTAAAAGGACCCTGATGGCAGTTATTTATAGGTCTCCAAACAGCTGCAGAGATGTGGACTACAAATTACAACAGGAAATAGAAAAGGCTTGTCAGAAGGGCAGTGTTAAGATATTTGTGGGGGATTTTAACATACAAGTGGATTGGGAAAATCAGGTCGGCACTGAATCTCGAGAGAGAGAGAATTTGTAGAATGTCTGCTAGATGCCTTTTAGAACAGCTTGTTGTTGAGCCCACTAGGGGATCGGCTGTACTAGATTGGGTATTGTGTAATGAACCGGAGGTGATTAGAGAGACTGAGGTGAAGGAACCCTCAGGAGGCAGTGGTCATAACATGATTGAGTTCACTGTGACATTTCAAAAGAGAAGCCGAAATCTGATGCGTCGGTATTTCAGTGGAGTAAAGGGAATTACAGTGGCATGAGAGAGGAACTGGCCAAAGTTGACTGGAAAGGGACACTGGCAGGAAAGACGGCAGAGCAGCAGTAGCTGGAGTTTATGTGAGAAGTGAGGAAGGTGCAAGACAGGTATATTCCAGAAAAGAAGAAATTTTTGAATGGAAAAATGATGCAACCGTGGTTGACAAGAGAAGTTAAAGCCAAAGTTAAAGCAAAGGAGAGGGCATACAAGGAAGCAAAAATTAGTTCGAAGACAGAGGATTGGAAAGTTTTTAAAACCTTACAAAAGGAAACTAAGAAGGTCATTAAGAGAGAAAAGATTAACTATGAAAGGAAGCTAGTAAATAATATCACTTTGGATACAAAAGCTTTTTCAAGTATATAAAGTGTAAAAGACAGGTGTGAGTAGATATAGGACTGATAGAAAATGATGTTGGAGAAATTGTAATGGGAGATAAAGAGATGGTAGAGGAACTGAACGAGTATTTTGCATCAGTCTTCATTGAGGAAGACATCAGCAGTATACCAGACACTCAGTGTACCGGAGCAGGGAAGAGAAGTGTGCGCAGTGACAATTACGACAGAGAAAGTACTCAGGAAGCTGAATAGTCTAAAGGTGGATAAATCTCCTGGACCAGATGAAATGCACCCTCGTGTTCTGAAGGAAGTAGCTGTGGAGATTGCGGAGGCATTAGCCATGATCTTTCAAAAGTCAATAGATTCTGGCATGGTTCCGGAGGACTGGAAGATTGCAAGCGTCACTCTGCTATTTAAGAAGGGGGCAAGGAAGCAAAAAAAGAAATTACAGACCTGTTAGCTTGACATCGGTGGTTGGGAAGTTGTTGGAGTCGATTATCAAGGATGAGGTTACAGAGTACCTGGAGGCATATGACAAGATTGGCAGAACTCAGCATGGATTCCTTAAAGGAAAATCCCGCCTGACAAACCTATTACAATTTTTTGAGGAAATTACCAGTAGGCTAGACAAGGGAGATGCAGTGGATGTTGTATATTTGGATGTTCCTTCCCGCAGTCTGAGCAGTTGAACAGTTTCTCCCCAGTGTTTGCTCGCTGATGTTCATTCAATACTGGACTGAAAGTGATATATTAGAATGCACACAACATAAGAATTAAAATCGATGATCCTGAAATTCAGCTACAGATTGGCAAGTATGATGTTCTGCCTACCCCTGAAACTTCGCTAGAGGATGGCCGCCATTGGGAGCTGAACATCCAAGGATATACGGTGTATCGGAAAGAGAGGTCAGTAGGCAGAGGGGGTGGTGTGGCCTTGTGTATAAGAAATGATATTAACCCATCAGAAAGGGATGACACAGGATCAGAAGGTGTAGAGTCTCTATGGTTGGAGGTAAGAAATGGCAAGAGTAAATGGACCCTCATGGCAGTTCTATACAGGCCTCCAAACAGCAGTCAGGATGTGGATTACAAATTACCGCAGGAGATAGAAAAGGCATATCAGAAGGGCAATGTCATGTTAATTATTGGTGATTTTAACATGAAAATGGATTGGGAGAAACAGGCCAGTATTGGACCTCAAGTGAGCATATTTGCAAAATGTCTGAGGGATCGCTTTTTAGAACAGCTTGTTGTTGAGCCCACTAGGGCATTGGCTGTGCTGGATTGGGTGTTGTGCAATGATCCGGCGGTGATAAGTGAGATTAAGGTTGAGGAACCCTTGGGGTCAGTGATCAAAATATGATCCGAGTTCACTTTGAAATTTGAGAAGGAGAAACTAAATTCCAATGTGTTGGTATTTCAGTGGAATAAAGGAAATTACAATTGCATGAGAGGGGAACTGGCCAAAGTTGACTGGAAAGGGACTCTAGCAGGAAGGACAGCAGAGCAGCAATGGCTGGAATTCCTGCAAAAAATGAAGGAAGTGTAAGACGGATATATTCTTAACAAGAAGGAATTTTCAAATGGAAGAAGGACACTACCGTGGTTGACAAGTGAAGTCAGAGCCAAAGTAAAAGCAAAAGACAAGGAAGAAAAAGTTAGTGAAAGATAGAGGATTGGGAAGCTTCTAAAAACTTGCAGAAGAAAACTAAGCAGGTCATGAGGAAGGAAAAGATGAATTATGAAAGGAAGCTGGTGACTAATATCAAGAGGATACGAAAAGCATTTTTGAAATGTAACACGCTGTAAGGTTTTCACTGCTGATGTAATGGCTTCACTGTAATGTTCCACTGCTGAGGTAATGGTTTCTCTGCGGCAGCAATGTTTGGGTTATGGCGAGAGATAATGGGGCATGCTAGCCAATGAGCAGGATGTTGTTCTTTCTTGCATGTCTGGGAGCCGGGAATTCACGGGTCGTTTGCCGGGGAGAAATGAGCAGCGAAGACGCCAATGGAGAGAGTTGGTAGACCTCGGATGGAGTGGACTTGTAGTGAGGGTCCGAAGGTCAGCGAGGATCAGAGGTCGATGGTGGACGAATAGCTTACCAGTGAGATCCAACATTGTACAATAGACTGTTTCATTAGAATGGGCTCTTTTTCTTTTTTGTTTTCTTCACGAACCATATCGTCAAATTAGGAGTTATAAAGCTCAATCGTTTAATCACATATTGTGCACTGTTTGTTATTTCGTACTGATTTGTAACAGGGGACACCACGCAACATCCACTCAAATAAAATTTCTTAAGTTTGTCCGGGCCAGGGGCTATCATCCCCTATATTAAGCCACTAGACGAAGCGAGAGTTATACAAACATAGAAAGGGTAAGAGAGTTGAGGATACATATAGGACAAATAGAAAATGACGCGGGAGATATTGTAATGGGAGACACAGAGATGGCAGAGGAGCTGAGTGCGTATTTTGCATCATTCTTCACGGTGTAAGACATCTGCAGTACTGGATATCGGACAATCAAGAGTGTCAGGGAAGTGAAGCACATGCAGTGAAAATTACGACTGAGAAGGTGCTCAGGAAGTTTAATGGTCTGAGGGTGGATAAATCTCCTGAACCTGATAGAATGCATCTTTGGGTTCTGAAGGAAATAGCTGGAGCGATTGCACAGGTATTAGTAACGAACTTTCAGGAATCGATAGATTCTGGCATAGTACCTGATGACTGGAAAATTACAAATGTTACTCCGCTGTTTAAGAAGGGTGAGAGGCAGCAGAAAAGAAACTACAGACCTGAAAGCCTGACTTCAGTGGTTGGGAAGTTGCTGGAATCGATTGTTATGGATGAGATTACGGAGTACTGGGAGGCACATGACAAGATAGGCCAAAGCCTGCGTGGTTTCCTGAAAGGAAAATCCTGCCTTACTAACCTACTGCAATTCTTTGCGGAAATTACAAGTTGGGTAGACAAAGGAGATGCAGTAGACGTGGTATACTTGGATTTTCAGGGGCCTTTGAAAGGTGCTGCACATGAGGCTGCTTAGCAAGATAAATCCCATGGAATTACAGGGAATTTACTACCATGGGTGGAGCATTGGCTGATCAACAGAAAACAGAGTGGGAATAAAGGGATCCTATTCTGGCTGGCTGCCGGTTACCACTGGAGTTCCACAGTGGTTGGTGTTGAGACCACTGCTTTTTACGATGTATGTCAATGACTTGGGCTATTGGATTAATGGATTTGTGGCTAAATTTGCTGATGATACAAAGATAGGTGGAGGAGCGGGCAGTGCTGAGGAAACAGAGTGCCGGCAGAGAGATTTAGATAGTTTCAGGGAATGGGCCAAGAAGTAGTTAATGAAATACAATGTTGGAAGGTGTATGGTCGTGCATATTGGTGAAATAAATAAACAGGCAGACGATTACTTAGATTGGGAGAGAATTCAAAATGCGGAGATGGATAGGAACTTGGAAATCCTTGTGCAGGATACCCTAAAGGTTAACCTCCAGGTTGAGTCGGTGGTGAAGAAGGTGAATGCAATGATGGCATTCATTTCTCGAGGTATAGAATATAAAAGCAGGGATGTGATGTTGAGGCTCTATAAGGCTCTCATGAGACCACACTTGGAGTATGGTGTGCAGTTTTGGGCTCCTTATTTTAGAATGGATATACTGACATTGGAGAGGGTTCAGAGAAGATTCACAAGAATGATTCCAGGAATGAAAGGGTTACCATACGAGAAGCATCTGTCTTCTCTTGGGCTGTATTCCCTGGAGTTCAGGAGAATGGTGGGGGTCGGGGTGGGGGTGGGAATCTCATTGAAACATTCTGAATGTTAAAAGCTCTGAACAGAGTATATATGGGAAAGTTATTCCCCATGGTAGGGGAGTCTATGACAAGAGCGCACAATTTCAGGATCGAAGGACATCCATTTAGAACAGAGATGAGGAGAGCTTACTTTACTCAGAGGGTGGTAATTTGTGGAATTTATTGCCATAAGCAACTGTGCAGGCCAAGTCATTTGGTGCATTTAAGGCAGAGAGAGATGGGTTCTTGATTAGCCAGGGCATCAAAGGGTATGGGGAGAAGGCAGGGGAGTGGGGATGGCTGGAAGAATCGGATCAGCCCATGACTGAATGGCGAAGCAGACTCGAAAGGCCGAATGGCCGACTTCTGCTCCTATATCTTATAGTCTTAATTGAGTTGTCTGAGTGAATCCTTTCCCACATTCAGAACAGGTGAGAGGCATCCCGCAGTGTGAATTTGCTGATGTATTTTAAACTCAGACGACCGAGTGAATTCCTTCCCACAATCTGAGCAGGTGAACGGTTTCTCTCGAGTGTGAATTCGGTAGTGGCTCACAAGTTTGGATGACTCAGTGAATCCCTTCCCACATTCAGAGCAGCTGAAAGGTTTCTCCCCAGTGTGAACTCGCTGATGTACCTTCAGTTGAAATGACCGAGCAAAACCCTTCCCACATTCAGAGCATTTGAATGGCCTCTCCCGAGTGTGAAGTTTCTGATGTTGCTTCAGATTAGATGACCGGGCGAATCCCTTCCCACACTCAGAGCAGATGAACGGTTTCTCCCCAGTGTGAATTCGCTGATGTTCAATCAGTTCAGATTGCCAAGTGAATCCTTTCCCACATTCAGAGCAGGTGAATGGCCATTCCCCAGTGTGGACTCGCTGATGTTCCCTCATTTGAGCTGAATGGGTGAATCCCTTCCCACATTCAGAGCATGTGAATGGTTTCTCCCCAGTGTGATCTAACTGGTGTGTCAGTAGATGAGAATGCCAAATGAATCCTTTCCCACAGTCTGAGCAGGTGAATGGTCTCTCTGCAGTGTGAACAAACTGATGTACCTTCAGGTGAGCTGAATCATTGAATCCCTTCCCACATTCTGAGCAGATGAATGGTTTCTCCCCGGTGTGAATTTGCTGGTGTCTCAAGAGATGAGATGACCGAGCAAATTCCTTCCCACATTCAGAGCATGTGAATGGTTTCTCCCCAGTGTGAATGAACTTGTGTGTCAGTAGGTGAGAACGCCGAATGAATCCTTTCCCACATTCAGAGCAGACGAACGGCCTCTCCCCAGTATGAACTCGCTGATGTTCAATCAGTTCAGATTGCCAAGTGAATCCTTTCCCACATTCAGAGCAGGTGAATGGCCATTCCCCAGTGTGGACTCGCTGATGTTCCCTCATTTGAGCTGAATGGGTGAATCCCTTCCCACATTCAGAGCAAGTGAATGGTTTCTGCCCAGTGTGATCTAACTGGTGTGTCAGTAGTTGAGAATGCCGAATGAATCCTTTCCCACAGTCTGAGCAGGTGAATGGTCTCTCTGCAGCGTGAACAAACTGATGTACCTTCAGGTGAGCTGAATCATTGAATCCCTTCCCACATTCTGAGCAAATGCATGGTTTCTCCCCAGTGTGAATTTGCTGGTGTTTCAAGAGACGAGATGACCGAGCAAATCCCTTCCCACATTCAGAGCATGTGAATGGCTTCTCCCCAGTGTGAACTCGCTGGTGTCTCTGTAGGTCGGACGAGTGAGTGAATCCCTTCCCACAGTCTGAGCAGGTGAACGGCTTCTCCCCAGTGTGAACTCGCTGATGTAACTTCAGTACAGATGACCGAGCAAATCCCT
This sequence comes from Mobula hypostoma, assembly GCF_963921235.1. Lineage (NCBI taxonomy): Eukaryota > Metazoa > Chordata > Chondrichthyes > Myliobatiformes > Myliobatidae > Mobula > Mobula hypostoma. Next base: position 6,801,763 of record NC_086129.1, on the reverse strand, counting down.
TTCCACATTCAGAGCAAATGAACGGCTTCTCCCCAGTGTGAACTCGCTGGTGTCTCTGTAGGTCGGATGAGTGAGTGAATCCCTTCCCACAGTCTGAGCAGATGAATGGCCTCTCCCCAGTGTGAAATCGCTGGTGTGTCAGGAGCTGAGAACGCTGATTGAATCCCTTCCCACAGGCTGAGCAGGTGAATGGTCTCTCCCCAGTGTGAACTAACTGATGCTGTAGTAGGTGATTTGACTGAATGAATCCTTTCCCACAGTCTGAGCAGGTGAATGGCCTCTCCCCAGTGTGAACTCGCTGGTGTCTATGTAGTGTGGACGATTGAGTGAATCCCTTCCCACAGTCTGAGCAGGTGAACGGCATCTTTTCAGTGTGAACTCGCTGGTGTTCATTCAGTTGAGATGATTGAGTGAATCCTTTCCCACATTCAGAGCAGGTGAATGGCTTCTCCCCAGTGTGAACTCGCTGGTGTCACTGTGGCGTGATTGAGTGTGTGAATGTCTTCCCACCGTCCGAGCAGGTCAATGTCCTCTCACTGGTGAATTTTTTGATATACTTTTACCATCAATAACAGAATGGCTTCCGCTTGCAGAATAGATGGAGCATTTTACTATGGTGTGAACTTGCTGATGTATCTTCAGACTGGATGACTGAGTGGTTCCCCTCCCTCACACAGAGCGGGTGAATGGCCTCTCCCCACTGTGAACTCACTGGCGTGCCTGCGGGTATCCTCTTCCCACACTGAGAAAAGGAGAATGATATCTCACTGCGAACAATTCTCTGGCGATTCAGAAAGTCAGATGTTTGAATGCCTTGTACGATCAATGCAGTTGAAGAACTGATCTCCAGTGAACTAGTGCTGGTGTGTTCTCAATTCCCGGTTCCAGTGAATTTCACAGAGTTAAAACAGAAAATTTCATCTCAGAGACAGAATACATTTACCAACTGGGATGAGATACTTCTTCATCTCCAAGGATCAACAACAGATGTGTTGGTGTAGCAAAGAAAATATTTGGTCACTCCTTAAATATCCAGACAGCAAAACTGATGTGTTGTTGTGTTTGAGATTCCCATACACAAGTGTTCTGCCATTTCAAACCTGTAAAAATATTTGCAAAAGACAACAATGGGTGAAGGACAATATTTCAGGAGAGATTTTAGTCTGTGGTGAGAACATAAGAGATAGTAGCAGGAGTCGGCCATCTGGCCCATCAAGCCTGCTCCGCCATTGTATAAGATCATGGCTGATCTGGCCATGGACTCATCTCCACCTACCTGCCTTTTCCCCATAACCCTTAACTCCCCTACTGTGCCAAAATCTATCCAACCTTTTCTCAAATATATTTACTGAGGTAGCCTCCACTCGTTCATTGGGCAGAGAAATCCACAGATTCAACACTCTCCCAGAAAAGCAGTTCCTCCTCACCTCCATCCCAATTTCCCCTAATTCTTGAGGCAATGCCCTCTAGGTTCCTGCCTCTATATTATCTATTCATTTCACAATTTTACTTGTTTCTATATGATCTTGGAATGTGAGCTCTGGCACCACAACTTTACCAATCTCAACTCAATTTGGGGGTACTCAGCTGGAGATTTACCCCAGGCTACTGTGGGAAGTGAGGGAGGAAATTGCTGAGCCTCTGCTGATGATCTTTGCACATCAATAGGGAGAGGAAAAGTACCAGAGGATTAGAAGACATCGTTTCCTTTTCAAGAAAAGGAGTAGAGACAAGCCAGGAAATTACAGACCAGTGGTTCTTACTTCAGTGGAGGGCAAGTTGTTGGAGAAGCTTCTGAGAGGCAGGATTTATGAGCATTTGGAGAAGCATAATCTGATGTGGGATAGTTAGCATGGCTCTGTCTAGGGCAGATCGTGCCTTACGAACCTGATTGAATTCGCAACAAAACACACTGATGAATGTAGACCTTCAACCTTTTTAAGTCCAAGATCCCCTACCTCGGCCTTACTTAAAGACAAGATCGACCTACTAAATCGTTCAGAGAAAAAAACAGCTCAGATTGCACTTCCAACTTAAGGCCTTTTATTTGGGCTAATTGTATTTGAATTACATAAAATGCTTTTGTCAAACTGTCAAATTAATTCAACCAAGAAAACACTGTAACTACCAGATCAAACAGGCCATAGCTGTCTTTCTTTAAGAATGTTAAGTTTTGCTCAGAAAATGGAATAACACAAAAGACAGTTAAGGTGTTTCCCAATCAAAAGCCATGGATTAACAGTGATGTGAGGGACTACCCAGGGAGCGCGATGCAGCCTTCAGGTCAGGAGACAAACAAGCCTACAGTGAAGCACGGGGGAATCTCCACAGGGGCATCAGGGATGCAAAGCACAAATACAAACTGCGCATGGAAAGTCAGTTTGATAACAACAACCCCCGCAGTATGTGGAAAGGCATCAAGGCGCTGACAGACTACAAAACCAATAATCTGCTGCTAGATGATGACGCCACACTGCCTGATGTCCTGAACCCCATAAACTGGTCAGCAAACTGAACACTTTTGGCCTTGGTTCCTCCCTGTGATCATGGGTCATGGACTTTCTCACAGACCAACCACAGCAAGTCAGAATTGGTAAGCACACCTCCACCACCCTCATCTTAAAAAATAGGCTGTGTGCTGAGCCCTGTGGTCTACACCCTCTTCACACATGACTGCACCCCCATCCACACCTCCAACTCCATCATTAAATTTGCGGACGATACCACAGTGGCTGGCCTGATCTCGGACGAGGCTGAAACAGCTTACAGGCTTGAGGTGGATCATCTGACGGAGTGATGTAAGGACAACGACCTGGTCCTTCACACTTCTAAAACAAAAGAGCTGATCATTGACCAGGAGATGAAAGGTCAGAGTACACACCCCCCTCCATATACATGGAGAGGCAGTGGAAAGTGTGGAAAACCTGAAGTTCCTTGGAGTTATTTTGTCAAAACAGCTGACATGGACCACCAACGCCTCGATGCTTGTAAAAAAACGCACAACAAAGACTTTTCTTTCTCAGAAAGCTGAAACAGGCCAAACTCCCACAAAAGCTGTTGCTTAACTTCTACCGAAGCACAATTGAAACCGTCCTGACCAACAGCGCCAAAACGCCAATCGAACTCGACTGCCAGTTGGTCTGGGTAAGCACAGTACTGCTCAGGGCGAAAAGCACTTTTTTCCTTGATGGCCTGTAGCACTTTCTCCAAGTTGGGAAAGTGTGTCAGCCTCCCGTTCTTTAAATTTGAAATCCAAACACTGAGCTTGGCCTTAAACGCATTTACTGCGCTTATCATGTGGGGCAAGGTGTCGGGTCTTTTCCCATGAGCTCGTTGTTAAGTGCGTTTAATTTAGCCATGAGGTCTGTCAGAAACCCTGAATCCAGTAGCCATGCATCATCGGACAGTTCCTCATGCTCCTTGTTTCTTGTTGACAGAAAAGTCTTCATCTTGGGCAGCAAGTGAACAAATCGTTGCAGCACTTTCCCGTGACTCAGCCACCGAACATCAGCATGAAGAATTATGTCTCCGTAAGCGGCATCGAGCTCAGACAATAACACCTTGAATAAGCGGTGCTGAAGTGCTTTTGCTCGAATCAAGTTAATCAGTTTGACCACCAGTGTCATTACATGAGAAAAGTCCACGACCTTCCCAGCCAAGGCCTGCTGATGAATCACACAGTGATGATCCAGGAAGCTGGGAAAATCAGAGTCATTACGGAACAGTGCTATAAAACCAACACGCACACCGCGTGTTACTGGGGCCCCGTCAGTAGTAATTGCCACCCGTTTATGAATGGGGATGTCATTTTCACAGAGATATATTTTTAAACTCAGTGTAAATATCCTCACCTCTCGTTCTCTCCTTTAACTGCAAAAGAGTCAGGAAGCCCTCCTTTGCTGTAAAATCCTGGAAAGCCATTCTGACAAATACAACAAGCTGAGCTGTTTGCATTACATCCAGGGATTCATCAAACTGTAGTGAAAAATATTCACAGAGTGACAAGTCCTTTAACACTTGTCAATCCTTACTTTGAGCAGCATGTTTTGTGAAAAACGATTGCTGGGCCTTCAACCCCGATTTCAGCTGCTCAAATTTCCTGACACAGATTGCTCTATTTGCGGGGTAGGTGTCTTTAAATTTCTGGTGGTTGGTGTTGTGGTGCTGCTCCAGATTCCCTCTGTTAGTCAGCGCTGGTGTTTGGTGGCACAACACACATACACACTCGTCTCTCACCAAGGTAAATAGAAATTCCTCTTAACACACATCAACGTTGCTGGTGAACGCAGCAGGCCAGGCAGCATCTATAGGAAGAGGTGCAGTCGACATTTCAGGCCGAGACCCTTCGTCAGGACTAACTGAAGGAAGAGTGAGTAAGGGATTTGAAAGTTGGAGGGGGAGGGGGAGATCCAAAATGATAGGAGAAGACAGGAGGGGGAGGGATGGAGCCAAGAGCTGGACAGGTGATAGGCAAAAGGGGATACGAGAGGATCATGGGACAGGAGGTCCGGGAAGAAAGACAAGTGGGGGGGGGGGACCCAGAGGATGGGCAAGAGGTATATTCAGAGGGACAGAGGGAGAAAAAGGAGAGTGAGAGAAAGAATGTGTGCATAAAAATAAGTAACAGATGGGGTACGAGGGGGAGGTGGGGCCTTAGCGGAAGTTAGAGAAGTCGATGTTCATGCCATCAGGTTGGAGGCTACCCAGACGGAATATAAGGTGTTGTTCCTCCAACCTGAGTGTGGCTTCATCTTTACGTAGAGGAGGCCGTGGATGGACATGTCAGAATGGGAATGGGATGTGGAATTAAAATGTGTGGCCACTGGGAGATCCTGCTTTCTCTGGCAGACAGAGCGTAGATGTTCAGCAAAGTGGTCTCCCAGTCTGCGTCGGGTCTCGCCAATATATAAAAGGCCACATCGGGAGCACCGGACGCAGTATATCACCCCAGTCAACTCACAGGTGAAGTGTTGCCTCACCTGGAAGGACTGTTTGGGGCCCTGAATGGTGGTAAGGGAGGAAGTGTAAGGGCATGTGTAGCACTTGTTCCGCTTACACGGATAAGTGCCAGGAGGGAGATCAGTGGGGAGGGATGGGGGGGACGAATGGACAAGGGAGTTGTGTAGGGAGCGATCCCTGCGGAATGCAGAGAGAGGGGGGGAGGGAAAGATGTGCTTAGTGGTGGGATCCCGTTGGAGGTGACGGAAGTTACGGAGCCAGAGGCTGGTGGGGTGGTAGGTGAGGACCAAGGGAACCCTATTCCTAGTGGGGTGGCGGGAGGATGGAGTGAGAGCAGATGTACGTGAAATGGGGGAGATGCGTTTAAGAGCAGAGTTGATAGTGGAGGAAGGGAAGCCCCTTTCTTTAAAAAAGGAAGACATCTCCCTCGTCCTAGAATGAAAAGCCTCATCCTGAGAGCAGATGCGGCGGAGACGGAGGAATTGCGAGAAGGGGATGGCATTTTTGCAAGAGACAGGGTGAAAAGAGGAATAGTCCAGATAGTTGTGAGAGTCAGTAGGCTTATAGTAGACATCAGTGGATAAGCTGTCTCCAGAGACAGAGACAGAAAGATCTAGAAAGGGGAGGGAGGTGTCGGAAATGGACCAGGTAAACTTGAGGGCAGGGTGAAAGTTGGAGGCAAAGTTAATAAAGTCAACGAATTCTGCATGCGTGCAGGAAGCAGCGCCAATGCAGTCATCGATGTAGCGAAGGAAAAGTGGGGGACAGATACCAGAATAGGCATGGAAGGACATAGATTGTTCCACAAAGCCAACAAAAAGGCAGGCATAGCTAGGACCCATACGGGTGCCCATAGCTACACCTTTAGTTTGGAGGAAGTGGGAGGAGCCAAAGGAGAAATTATTAAGAGTAAGGACTAATTCCGCTAGACGGAGCAGAGTGGTGGTAGAGGGGAATTGATTAGGTCTGGAATCCAAAAAGAAGCGTAGAGCTTTGAGACCTTCCTGATGGGGGATGGAAGTATATAAGGACTGGACATCCATGGTGAAGGTAAAGCGGTGGGGGCCAGGGAACTTAAAATCATCGAGAAGTTTAAGAGCGTGAGAAATGTCAGGAACATAGGTCGGAAGGGATTGAACAAGGGGTGATAAAACAGTGTCGAGGTATGCAGAAATGAGTTCAGTGGGGCAGGAGCAAGCTGAGACAATAGGTCGGCCAGGACAGGCAGGTTGTCGTACCCCATCTGTTACTCATTTTTATGCACACATTCTTTCTCTCACTCTTTTTCTCCCTCTGTCCCTCTGAATTTGCCCATCCTCTGGGTCCCCCCCCCGTCTTGTCTTTCTTCCCGGACCTCCTGTCCCATGATCCTCTCGTATCCCCTTTTGCCTATCACCTGTCCAGCTCTTGGCTCTATCCCTTCCCCTCCTGTCTTCTCCTATCATTTTGGATCTCCCCCTCCCCCTCCAACTTTCAAATCCCTTACTCACTCTTCCTTCAGTTAGTCCTGACGAAGGGTCTCGGCCTGAAACGTCGACTGCACTTCTTCCTAGAGATGCTGCCCGGCCTGCTGCGTTCACCAGCAACTTTGATGTGTGTTGCTTGAATTTCCAGCATCTGCAGAATTCCTGTTGTTTGCATAGAAATTCCTCTTCCCATTCTGGATGGAATTTGTACGTTTTTGCCTTCTTTCGCAGAGCCTCCGCAATGCTAGCTAGCGACTTGCAGGATATCACCAGTGAGTGCCGTATATTGATGTTTGCGACAGTCTGCACTCTTATCTAATCTAATTGGTCACTTTGATGCAGCACAAGCTATGCTGAAAAAATAGAACAGCTGAATCAAAAGAGAGAGAGAGGCGCTAACCTTTCAGAGAAAACTAAAATTAATGCTAATTATTAGCACACGATCTGAAATGCTAAACATGAATTCACGTTATCAAAGGCAAAAAATTCAAAAGAAAGAAAGAGTGGTACAACTGATCAAAGTTCTGCGTAACTGACGTAATATAAATAGCAGCGTAAGAGAGTCAAAACCGATGAACGTTGATCAAAGTTCAGTTGTTATGAATGCAGAAGGGAGTCATTTTTACCCACACGTGTTGCATTCTTTTGCCATTGGACAGTTTGCCCGTTTGTTTGTTTATGTTTAAGATAAACAAAACTCTCCCACGCTCCATGGAATTTGACAGACAGCAGCAACAGTCACATGATGTCAGCACACACGTGACGCACAGCACTGCGCAGCGGAAAAAGAGAAACACAAAAACCAGGGAAAGGAACGAAGACAACAGGAATTCTGCAGATGCTGGAAATTCAAGCAACACATCAAAGTTGCTGGTGAACGCAGCAGGCCAGGCAGCATCTGTAGGAAGAGGTACAGTCGACGTTTCAGGCCGAGACCCTTCGTCAGGACTAACTGAAGGAAGAGTGAGTAAGGGATTTGAAAGTTGGAGGGGGAGTGGAAGATCCAAAATGATAGGAGAAGACAGGAGGGGGAGGGATAGAGCCAAGAGCTGGACAGGTGATAGGCAAAAGGGGATACGAGGGGATCATGGGACAGGAGGTCCGGGAAGAAAGACAAGTGGGGGGGGGGACCCAGAGGATGGGCAAGAGGTATATTCAGAGGGACAGAGGGAGAAAAAGGAGAGTGAGAGAAAGAATACGTGTATAAAAATAAGTCACAGATGGGGTACGAAGGGGAGGTGGGGCCTTAGCGGAAGTTACAGAAGTCGATGTCAATGCCATCAGGTTGGAGGCTACCCAGACGGAATATAAGGTGTTGCTCCTCCAACCTGAGTGTGGCTTCATCTTTACAGTAGAGGAGGCCGTGGATAGACATGTCAGAATGGGAATGGGATGTGGAATTAAAATGTGTGGCCACTGGCTGATCCTGCTTTCTCTGGCAGACAGAGCGTAGATGTTCAGCAAAGCGGTCTCCCAGTCTGCGTCGAGTCTCGCCCATATAGAAAAGGCCACATCGGGAGCACCGGAAGCAGTATATCGCCCCAGTCGACTCACAGGTGAAGTGTTGCCTCATCTGTAAGGTCTGTTTGGGGCCCTGAATGGTGGTAAGGGAGGAAGTGTAAGGGCATGTGTAGCACTTGTTCCGCTTACACGGATAAGTGCCAGGAGGGAGAGTTTAAAAAGGAGACCACCCTATACAGCGGGCAGCAGAGTGAGTGGGAGCAGAGTGTCGGGCTTTGGCTTCAACGGGCTTCGGCGGTAAACGGGAAGAAGCGAGAGCAAAGAATCAACTCTGTTTTTTTTCTCCCCCGCCCTTCGCGAATCGGCCCGGACAGACAGGAACAGCAGGGCTCTCACAGCTAACGGTACGAGCTAACGGTTTAAAACGTTCATCTGTTTGGCGAGGCAAGTGGGTAAGTAGACTTATTTTTCCTGTTTCATTCCTGTAGAATTAGATAGCATGCCTGCAGGGTTAGTGCTTTGTTCAGGGTGTCAGATGTGGGAATCCTGGGAGTCCTCCAGCCTCCCTGATGGCCACATCTGCACCAGGTGCACCGAGATGCAGCGACTCAGAGACCATGTTAGGGACCTGGAGCTGCAGCTTGATGACCTACTGCTTATCAGGGAAAGTGAAGAGGTGATAGACAGGAGCTACAGGGAGGTCATCAGTCCTAGGCTAGAGGGGTCAGAAAACTGGGTCACTGTCAAGAGAGGGAAGGGAAATGCCCGGATAGTGGAGAGCACACCTCTGGCTGTCCCCCTCAGCAACAAATATCTTGTTCTAGATGCTGTTGAGGGGGATGACCTGACGGGGGATGCCCACGGTGTCCAGGTCCCTGGCACTGAGCCTGGCGCTGTTGTGCAGGAGAGAAGGAGGGAGAAGAGGAATGCGGTAGTCATAGGGGATTCCATAGTCAGGGGAACGGACAGGAGATTCTGTGAGCCTGATAGAGATACCCGCATGGTGTGTTGCCTCCCAGGTGCCAGGGTACGGGATGTCTCGGATCGGGTCCTGAATATTCTGAAGGGGGAGGGTGAGCAGCCAGCTGTCTTGGTACATGTTGGTACCAATGACATAGATAGGACAAGGAGGAGGTCCTGAAGAGAGATTTCCAGGAGTTAGGAAGGAAGCTGAGAAGCAGGACCTCCAGGGTAGTAATCTCGGGATTGCTACCTGTGCCACGTGCTAGCGAGGGCAAGAATAGTAGGATCAGGCAGATGAATGTGTGGCTGAGAGACTGGTGCAGGGGGCAGGACTTCAGATTCTTGATAATTGGGATCTCTTCTGGGGGAAGTATGACCTGTTCAAAAAGGACAGGTTACACCTGAACCCGAAGGGGACCAACGTCCTGGCGGGAAGGTTTAATAGAGCCGTTAGGGAGGGTTTAAACTAATTTGGCAGGGGGATGGGACCCGGAATGACAGAGCAGAGGAAGGGGAAAACAGAAATAAATCTAAGATATTGAGCAGTAAGGATGTCAGAAAAGACAGGCAGGTGATGAGGCAAATTTGTAGCCATTGGGATGAGTTGCAGTGCAATAAAGTTGCAGTGAAATCAAAGCGAAAAGTATCAAATACTGGTCTTAAGGTGTTATACTTAAATGCAAGCAGCATAAGGAATAAGGTGGATGATCTTGTCGTACAGCTACAGATTGGCAGGTATGATATTGTGGCCATCACTGAGACGTGGCTAAAGGATGCATGTCTCTGGGAGCTGAACGTCCAAGGATACACGGTGTATCGGAAGGATAGGAAGGTAGGCAGAGGGGGAGGCGTGGCTTTATTGGTAAGAAATGATATTAAATCATTGGAAAGAGGTGATATAGGATCGGAAGGTGCAGCATCTTTATGGGTTGAGCTAAGAAATCGCAGGGGTAAAAGGACCCTGATGGCAGTTCTTTATAGGCCTCCAAACTGCTGCAGTGATGTGGACTACAAATTACAACAGGAAATAGAAAAGGCTTGTCAGAAGGGCAGTGTTAAGATAATTGTGGGGGATTTTAACATACAAGTGGATTGCGAAAATCAGGTCGGCACTGAATATCGAGAGAGAGAGAATTTGTAGAATGTCTGCGAGATGGCTTTTTAGAACAGCTTGTTGTTGAGCCCACTAGGGGATCGGCTGTACTGGATTGGGTATTGTGTAATGAACCGGAGGTGATTAGAGAGACTGAGGTGAAGGAACCCTCAGGAGGCAGTGATCATAACATGATTGAGTTCACTGTGACATTTCAAAAGAGAAGCCGAAATCTGATGTGTCGGTATTTCAGTGGAGTAAAGGAAATTACAGTGGCATGAGAGAGCATCTGGCCAAAGTTGACTGGAAAGGGACACTGGCAGGAAAGACGGCAGAGCAGCAGTAGCTGGAGTTTATGTGAGAAGTGAGGAAGGTGCAAGACAGGTATATTCCAGAAAAGAAGAAATGTTCGAATGGAAAAATGATGCAACCGTGGTTGACAAGAGAAGTTAAAGCCAAAGTTAAAGCAAAGGAGAGGGCATACAAGGAAGCAAAAATTAGTTCGAAGACAGAGGATTGGAAAGTTTTTAAAACCTTACAAAAGGAAACTAAGAAGGTCATTAAGAGGGAATAGATTAACTATAAAAGGAAGCTAGCAAATAATATCAAAGAGGATACTAAAAGCTTTTTCAAGTATATAAAGAGTAAAAGACAGGTGAGAGTAGATATAGGACCGATAGAAAATGATGTTGGAGAAATTGTAATGGGAGATAAGGAGATGGCAGAGGAACTGAACGAGTATTTTGCATCAGTCTTCACTGAGGAAGACATCAGCAGTATACCGGACACTCAGTACACCGGAGCAGGGAAGAGAAGTGTGCGCAGTCACAATTACGACAGAGAAAGTACTCAGGAAGCTGAATAGTCTAAAGGTAGATAAATCTCTCGGACCAGATGAAATGCACCCTCGTGTTCTGAAGGAAGTAGCTGTGGAGATTGCGGAGGCATTAGCCATGATCTTTCAAAAGTCAATAGATTCTGGCATGGTTCCGGAGGACTGGAAGATTGCAAGCGTCACTCTGCTATTTAAGAAGGGGGCAAGGAAGCAAAAAGGAAATTATAGACCTGTTAGCTTGACATCCGTGGTTGGGAAGTTGTTGGAGTCGATCGTCAAGGATGAGGTTACAGAGTACCTGGAGGCATATAACAAGATAGGCAGAACTCAGCATGGATTCCTTAAAGGAAAATCCTGCCTGACAAACCTATTACAATTTTTTGAGGAAATTACCAGTAGGCTAGACAAGGGAGATGTAGTGGATGTTGTATATTTGGATTTTCAGACAGCCTTTGACAAGGTGCCACACATGAGGCTGCTTAACAAGATAAGAGCTCATGGAATTACGGGAAAGTTACATACATGGATAGAGTGTTGACTGACTGGCAGGAAACAGAGAGTGGGGAAAAAGGGATCCAATTCTGGTTGGCTGCTGGTTACCAGTGGTGTTCCACAGGGGTCTGTGTTGGGGCTGCTTCTTTTTACATTGTACATCAATGATTTGGATTATGGAATAGATGGTTTTGTGACTAAGTTTGCTGATGATACGAAGATAGGTGGAGGAGCCGGTAGTGCTGAGGAAACAGAGTCTGCAGAGAGACTTGGATAGATTGGAAGAATGGGCAAAGAAGTGGCAAATGAAATACAATGTTGGAAAGTGTATGGTTATGCTCTTTGGCAGAAGAAATAAACGGGCAGACTATTATTTAAATGGAGAAAGAATTCAAAGTTTGAGATGCAATGGGACTTGGGAGTCCTCATACAGGATACCCTTAAAGTTAACCTCCAGGTTGAGTCGGTAGTGAAGAAGGTGAATGCAATGTTGGCATTCATTTCCAGAGGAATAGAGTATAGGAGCAGGGATGTGATGTTGAGGTTCTATAAGGCGCTGGTGAGACCTCACTTGGAGTACGGTAGGCAGTTTTGTTCTCCTTATTTAAGAAAGGATGTGCTGACATTGGAGAGGGTACAGAGAAGATTCACTAGAATGATTCCGGGAATGAGAGGCTTAACATATGAGGAACGTTTGTCCGCTCTTGGATTGTATTCCTTGGAGTTTAGAAGAATGAGGGAGGACCTCATAGAACTATTTCGAATGTTGAAAGGCATGGACAGAGTGGATGTGGCAAAGTTGTTTCCCATGATGGGGGAGTCTGGTACGAGAGGGCATGACTTAAGGATTGAAGGGCGCCCATTCAGAACAGAAATGCGAAGAAATTTTTTTAGTCAGAGGGTGATGAATCTGTGGAATTTGTTGCCACGGGCGGCAGTGGAGGCCACGTCGTTGGGTGTACTTAAGGCAGAGATTGATAGGTATCTGAGTAGCCAGGGCATCAAAGGTTATGGTGAGAAGGCGGAGTGGGACTAAATGGGAGAATGGATCAGCTCATAATAAAATGGTGGAGCAGACTCGATGGGCCGAATGGCCGACTTCTGCTCCTTTGTCTTATGGTTTTGTGGACTCCCACCAGCTGATTGACAGTGATGATCATATCGATGGCAATGCCAATGAATATAAAGTGGAGGGCAGTGGTTATTCTCATCGGAGTGCGGCACTTTTGTGATGTGAAAGCGCCAAGTCACTTGTCATCGAGGCAAAGATGTTTTACATCGCTATTTACCCAGAGAGAACTAAATCTGACGGAAGGTTTCATTTCCATACAACACTAATTGACATTCCCACTGACTGGAAGGTAAACCGGGATTAACTGGGAACTATATTTTTGATCCGAGTTCATAATTCTCGGATTTACATAGCTGGAGCTCGGTAGTGTTTGGGAGATATATCCGCTCGCATTTCCTCTGACTGTTCGGGACAACGCCGGTACTGTCGCCTATGGCTGCCTCTTTACCCAGAAGCCCTCACGATGAGAAACCTCCCCGTCAGCCATGGAAAGATGCAGGAATGCGCATGCGCCGAAAACGCGGCGGAGGCGCCGAGTCGATGCTCCCTGGGGGCCCGGGTACGGATCGTGGGGCTGAGAGAGAGGGAAAGGACCAGGACTGTCGTCGGGTGCAGTACCAGTGTGGCTGGAAAACACAGTAATTATCCTTCGGTCGCGTTTCAGACGCCGGTGATTGACAGCCCGCCCGGAGCGCGCTCTTACCTGCGTCCGACCGTTGTGAGCCGCTCGTCCAGTCAGCGCATGCGCGGTATTCGGGTCTGAGCGCGGCGACCACGCATGCGCGTTTTTTTTAAACAGCAGACAATCTGCAGATGCGGAAATGCAAAGCGACACCCGGAAAATGCTGGAGGGACTCAGGGGGGCGGCAGCAACGTGGAGAGGGGTGAACAGTCGGCGTTTCACACCGACACCCTTCTTCAGGACTGGAAAGCAAGGGAGGGAGTCAGAATGTCTGTGTGTGGGGCGCGGGGGAGTAAAGTCAAGAGCTGTGAAGTTCACTGGTGAAAGAGATACAGGGCTGGAGAATAATAATAATAATAATAATAATTGCTTTATTGATCCCGAGTGGGAAATTCTTTTGTCAGAGCAGCTAAATTTAAAATCACACTTAGCAGTGTGCAGACTTTACTAAAAATAAAGTTGAGAATAATTATATACAGAATAATACGGTAGCAATGTGCAATTATAACGTGTGAAACAATTTTGCAGAGACTACTGAACTATGATCTGTCGCAGAAAGATGTATTTAATTGACTTTATTTCTTACATCTTTCACATACATGTGGAGTAAAACTGTTTACGTAACGCCTCCGTTCAAATATGCAATCATCGTAATTTATAATAAACAGAACAGTCAATATAACATAGAAATACACTCTAATCAGCGTGAGTTAAGCAGTCTGATTCCTGGTGGAAGAAGCTGTTCCGGAGCCTGTTGGTCCTGGCTTTTATGCTGCGGTAACGTTGCCCCGATGGTAGCAGCTGGAACAGATTGTGATTGTGGAGACTCGGGTGCCCAGTGATCTACACACCTATCTTTGTAAATTCCCTGAATCGTGGGAAGTTCACAACTACAGGTGCGCTGGGCTGCGCGAACCACTCTCTGCAGAATTCTTCGATTAAGGGAGGTACAGTTCCCATACCAGGCATTGATGCAGCCAGTCAGGATGCTCATAATTGTGCCCCTGTAGACAGTTTTAAGGATTTGGGGGCCCACACCAAACTTCCTCAACCGTCTGAGGTCAAAGAGGCGCTGCTGTGCCTTTTTCACCGCACAGTTTGTGTGTACAGACCACGTGGGGTCCTCGGTGATGCGGATCCCGAGGAACTTAAAGCTGTTTACCTTCTCAACCCCAGATCCATTGATGTCAATAGGGGTTAGCCGTCTCCATTCCTCCTGTCGTCCACAACCTGCTCCCTTGATTTTTTGACATTAAGGGAGAGGTTGTTTTCTTGACACCATTGTGTCAGAGAGATGACTTCTTCCTTGTAGGCCACCTCATTATTGTTTGATGTTAGGCCAATCAATGTAATGTCATCGCAAATTTAATTCGCAGTTTGGAGCTGTGGGTGGCAGATTAGCAGATGAACTGTTGTATATGGTTATTACATTTGATGGGAAAGATCTTCTGTAATGATCCTTGTGACAGCGGCGCTGAGTGAGTCTGTTTGAAAGGGTGCTCCGCTGCCGATGCTGTATGTCGTGGAGAGAATGTGCCCGATTGTCCGTAATGGATGACCATTTGTTTAATGTCCTCCTCCCCACAACTAACTCGAAAGAGCCCCGGTTGTGGCCAAGGACGGTTCCAGCCTTTCTGACGAGTTTATTTTGTCGTTTTGCATCACCAGCACCGATGCTGCTCCCCCAACATAAATCCGCAAAGACTGAACTCGCTACAACAAACTGGTAAAAGATCTCCAACATCCTGCCTCACACATTCAAGGATCTCGGCTTCCTTAGAAAATGGAGCCCGCTCATCCCCTTCTTGTAAACAGCCTTGCTGTTGCTTTTCCAATCATGTCTGTTGCCGAGGTGAAACCCCAATGCTGTACTTCTCCACCACCGCAACGTCTTCTCCCAGAACGTATACAGGACTCGTCACTCTCCTCTTCCACCTAAAATCAATCCCCATTTCCCTGGTTATGGCCACATTCAGAAGCAGGTGATTCCTCCCTCACTATTCCACAAACCTGTCCACCAGTCCTCTGTGCCCCGAGTCCTGCCCGTCTCTGATGCACCCAACCACCGCAGAGTCATCAGAGAACTTCTGCAAGTGGCCAGACTCAGAGTTGCACTGAAAGTCTGAGGTGTTCAGTGTGAACAGAAACGGAGACAGGACAGTCCCTTGTGGGGCTCCGGTGTCACTCACCTCCACCTCAGGCAGAGAACCACCCAGCGGTACAAACTGGGGTCTATCAGTCAGGAAGGCAGTAATCCAGGAGATAGTGAATTTGTCTATGCCCATCCTTTGCAGCTTCTTGTGCAGATGACGTGGCTGGATTGAATTAAATGTTGCCCGGGGAGACTGAGGAGAACCCAAGTGCGGGACACCGGCACGTCGACTGAGTTGGGGATGCTGGCGTAGACGTGAACGTAGAACAGCAAACCGGAGGGATCTTGACAAGGAGACGGGATCTACAGGGACTATCTGAAAACTAGAGCTGAGCTTAGAACTAACGGTTCTAATCGCACAAGAGAACGAAGTATTACACGAGAATGGACCAACAAACTGACAGCCTACGATAGTGACACCATCGTACTGATTTCACAGTCTCTGATGCAAACCAGGGGTACCCTAATTAAGCAAACTTGCAGCAATTGGAAATCTAATGGCTGAAATTAGGGCATAATCAGGGAGAAAGGAGTGTTAAAGGGGAACAGCCGAACGGAACTATGACATTAAAGGCACCAGAAACATTTTAAAAAATGTGATTCTCAGAATGCCACCACCATCATCCCGGTGGGA
Source organism: Mobula hypostoma (assembly GCF_963921235.1). Taxonomy (NCBI): domain Eukaryota; kingdom Metazoa; phylum Chordata; class Chondrichthyes; order Myliobatiformes; family Myliobatidae; genus Mobula; species Mobula hypostoma. The sequence goes on along the minus strand of NC_086129.1, from coordinate 6,785,954 downwards.
GTGAGCTCGCTGCAACAGGGAAATGACAGTAAAACACCCAGGTTCTGTTCAGCTACCTAAGTCTAGGGAAGACCATCTCTGGCCCCCGAAAACGTGTGAGCTCACCCGAGACCCCCTGTTTGGGTGGATGCTGCGTGATTTGTTTCCCTGATACAAATCAATACCACGAGATAACAGACTGGACACCATACATAATTAAACGATTTAGATTTATAATTCTGAATTTGACTAAAGTTAGTAAAGAAAAAAGCAAAAAAAAAAACAAAAGGGGCCCATATTAATGAAACAGTCTAATGTGCACAAGTTGGAGCTCACGGTTTCCCCTTCGCCGATCCTCCTTCGATCTCCCCGGCCTTTGTCGGATTATGACTCCGGTCCGGCGTCTTTTCTCTTCATCTCCCACCGAATGAAGATGTCACTCTGGTGTCAGGCACACGGCACGAAACACACTCCCGTCATCGGACGGTTCACTTTCCAAAACACCCGTTATCTCTAACTATCACCCAGACACTGCTCCTGCAGAAAGACCATTTCACTCCCCTCCCACCCCCCGCACCAAGATTAATCATGTCCTCATTGTGATAATTTTCCACCCCTTCATACAAAGCACAAAGTCCACTCCAGGTGTAAACGGCAGTGACACAGCTCACCAAGGCGATAGTTGCCACAGTCTCTTCCCCCGGTGCTACATAGGCCAGCCTATCGAGTGGTCTAATGATTCTGTGAGGTCTCCTTACCCCGTCATCTACTTCTTCAGGTTCAGAAACTCCTTGGGATACTTCTGGCCCCCAGACAGTCCTTTCAGCTGTGAATCGGCTGGGGTGATATACTGCGTTCGGTGCTCCCGATGCGGCCTTCTATATATTGGCGAGACCCGACGCAGACTGGGAGATCGTTTCGCTGAACACCTACGCTCTGTCCGCCAGAGAAAGCAGGATCTCTCAGTGGCCACACATTTTAATTCCATGTCCCATTCCCATTCTAATATGTCTATCCATGGCCTCCTCTACTGTCAAGGTGAAGCCACACTCAGGTTGGAGGAACAACACCTTATATTCCGCCTGGGTAGCCTCCAATCTGATGGCATGAACATTGACTTCTCAAACTTCCGCTAATGCCCCACCTCCCCCTCGTACCCCATCCCTTATTTATTTATATCCACGCATTCTTTTTCTCTCTCTCCTTTTTCTCCCTCTGTCCCTCTCAATATACCCCTTGCCCAACTTCTGGGTTTCCCCCCCTCCCCTTTTCCTTCTCCCTGGGCCATGATCCTCTCATATCCCTTTTGCCAATCAACCATCCCTCCCCCTCCTGTCTTCTCCTATCATTTCGGATCTCCCCCTCCCACATCTCTTACTAACTCTTCCTTCCTCTTCCTTCAGTTAGTCCTGACGAAGGGTTTCGGCCCGAAACGTCGACTGTACCTCTTCCTGGAGATGCTGCCTGGTCTGCTGCGTTCACCAGCATTTTTGTGTGTGTGTTGCTGGAATTTCCATATTCTGCAGATTTGCTCGTGTTTGCATTGATAAGAGAAGATATATTTTTTTAATTAATTCGTTTATTTATATTTATTTCTCCTGCTGGGTGGCGGCGACGTCAAAGAGGGGCTGTGCTTTCAGCAGCGAAAGCGGCTCCTCGCTGCCCTTCTCTCGAAATTGCTGGAGCAGCAATTGCGGCGTGCCGGAAGGTGACATCGAAGAAGCCGGGGAAGTCCTGTAGACAGTAAAGGTCCCCGTGGGTAAATCCACAGCAGTCCATCAGGACCTTCCGGATGAAGGTCTCCCTGGTGTAGCCGGTGCCCCCGTTCCAATCTCGCACTGTCACCCTGATAGTGTTCGGGATTTCCGGACCTTGAGCCGCTGCGCTGATCTCCGCGGCCATCCTCCACATCGCTGAATTGGCTCAATCACAAGTCGCCTCTCTGACAGCGTGAAATCTCTTCTCCGCCTTCTGACCGCTGCGAGTCCCCAAAGATACTGCGCTCGATTTCCACCAAAAGGCCGAGAAAACATACCACTGAACTCTGGATCCATTCGGATCCTGTTAGTCTTCCCTCCATTAAGTTAGACCGACTGTCTACACAACACCTGCTTATCCTACTTCACTTCAACTGTTGAAGCAGGTTTGGTGTAATTCCTCTCAGTCTTTGGCATATGTTGTCTTTTTCTCCCCTGTAGAGAAACCTCTTTCGGAATCTGGTTGATAATGTAAAATAGCTGATATTCCACCAACCCAATGAGAGAGACGGAGCTTGTTTGTGTGACTCCTCCTCCTCTCCGCTGAGAATTCCCGTCCAGCTGTTCCGCCCGCCCCCCCCGGCTCCGGCGTCTTACGTCATTGCAAGCGTAATGACGTAACGGTAGGCGTCGGAGGGGGGACGTAACTCGATCGGGATGGTTGTCGCCGGAGAAGGGAAGTTTGTGCCGGGACAGGTGACTGGGGAGGGGGACCTCCGGAAACGGGAGCAGTGTGGATCGGAACATCGGATGGAAGTGATGGCGCGGGAGTGAGACGAAGGGGAGAGTTGTGAATGGGGGAGTGAGGGACGATGTGTGGTTGAGTTGGTGGGGGGAGAGGGATGCGGGAGAGTCGGACGAAAGGGAGGGGGTAGGGTTGCAACTCGGACAGTGCTGGCATGTGGCAATGGATTATTTCCACATAAATTAATCTAACCATCTGGCTGGACTTCATTGGTAACGAAAGCTTATTGACTAGAACTGGTTCCATTAAGAAATCGGCGATAATCAGGGGAGAATGTGGGTACACTCCAGTGACTACGAACTTCTTTCAGACATCCCACGGCCTTTCTGCCGTATGCCTCGAGCCGAATGCTGGAAATAATTATGAATAGTCCGTATTTGGCTAAATTTATGCAGCTCCATCCAGCGTTTAACAACATTCTCCAACCTACGGTGTGTACCACTTACTACATCCCCAAGGAGAAAAAAAAAGGTGGAAATCTGGGGAAAAGAAGCATAAAATACTGAAAGGGATTCTGTGGTCATGCAGCATTCTGTAGAGAAGGAAGCAGTTAATGATTCAGATGTGATGAGATTATTAATCATAGCAGTGATCTTTTATCAGTTCTATGGAAGAGCCATTAACCTGACACGTTTGCTCTGTTTCTCTGCAGAATGGTGACTGAACTGCCAGGTATTGCCTGCACTTTATTTTAACTGAAAAGATATGGCCATTCTGTCATTGTGGAGTCTGGGTCTGAGTCCTGGAACGCCGTCCCCATCAGGAGTGCAGAGATCCTTAACCAGAAGAAGTGCGGTTGCTCAGGACTCATCCACTGTCACTTTCTTTGGGGCAATGATGGACGTGCAGTAAAATCTGGCATTGGTAATGAAGTGTGGATTCTGGAAAGTCAGTAACTAAAAACAGCCTAATGGAACACTACAGCACAGTACAGGTCGTTCGGCCCAAACACTCCCTCCTAGATCAGCCTCTACTTTTACAAAATCCATGTGCCTATCTAAAAATTCCTTTAATGTCCCCAATGTATCTGCTTCGACCACCACCCCGGCAGTGTGTTCCACGCACCACTCTGCTTAACGAAAATTCTTACATATGATGTCCCCCTGTACTTCTCTCCAGTCACCTTAAAATGATGCCCTCTCGTATCAGCCATTTCTGCACTGGGAGAAAAGATCTCTGGCTGTCCTTCTTGGGAGCTTCTCCTGCACCTATTGTCTATTGTCTAAGCCAGATAAGAGTGATGTACAATACTTATTCAGTTTATCTGCCATCACCTTGCACCCCCACCCCATAACTACCTCTCCAGCATCATTTCCCACTTCCGCCTCTCTTTTCCACTCTATGTACCTGAAGAAAAATTTGGTATCCTCTTAATATTACTGGCTAGCTCACCTATGTATTCCATCTTTTCCTTCTTAGTTATTTTAGTTGCATTCTGTTGGTTTCTAAAAGCTTCCCAACCCACTAACTTCCCAGTAGTTTTTGCTCTATGCCCTCTCTTTGGTTTTTATGTTGTCTTTTGTTTCTCTTATCAGTCATGGTTTTGTCACCTTACCTTTAGAATACTACATCCTCTTTGTGATGTGTATATCCTGTGCCTTCCGAATTGCTTCCAGAACTTCCAGCCATTACTGCTCTGTTTTCATCCCTGCCCGTGTTCTTTTGAAATCAATTTTGACCAATTTTTCTATCATGCCTCTCTAATTCCCTTTATTCCATATCTGACTTTAGCTTCTCCTTCTCTAATGTCAGGGTGAATTTGATCACATTAAGATCACTTGCTCCTAAGGGTTCTTTGAATTTAAGTGACCTGATTAATTCCGGTTCATTACAACACCCAATCCAGAATAGCTGATCCCCAAGTGGGCTTAACCACAAGCTGCTCTAAAAGAGCATATTGCAGGCATTCCAGGAATTCCTCCTCTTGAGAACAACAACACACTAATACTCCTGTTCACTTGGATGACAACCCCCCATGACTATTGTAACATTGCCCTTTTGGCACGCATTTTCTATCTCCCATTGTAATTTGTGGACCACATGCTTACTACCATTTGGTAGTACACAGCCTGGAGGCTGTGGAAGTGAGTGAGGTCCTCAATGAATACTTCTCTTTGGTATTTACCAATGAGAGGGAACTTGATAATGGTGAGGACAATATGAGTGAGGTTGATGTTCTGGAGCATGTTGATATTAAGGGAGAGGAGATGTTGCAGTTGTTAAAATACATTAGGACAGATAAGTTCCCGGGACCCAATGGAATATTCCCCAGGCTGCTCCACCAGGTGAGGGAAGAGATTGCTGAGCCTCTGGCTAGGATCTTTATGTCCTCGTTGTCCACAGGAATGGTACCGAAGGATTGGAAGGAGGCGAATGTTGTCCGCTTGTTCAAAAAAGGTAGTAGAGATAGTCCGGGTAATTATAGACTAGTGAGCCTTACGTCTGTGGTGGGAAAGTTGTTGGAAAAGATTCTTAGAGAGAGGATTTATGTGCATTTAGAGAATGATGGTCTGATCAGGGACAGTCAGCATGGCTTTGTGAAGGGCAGATTGTGTCTAACAAGCCTGATAGAGTTCCATCAGGAGGCGACTAGGCATATAGAAGAGGGTAGTGCAGTGGATGTGATCTATATGGATTTTAGTAAGGCATTTGACAAGGTTCCACATGGTAGGCTTATTCAGAATGTCAGAAGGCATGGGATCCAGGGAAGTTTGGCCAGGGGGATTCAGAATTGGCTTGCCTACATAAGGCAGAGTGTCGTGGTGGAGGGAGTACATTCAGATTGGAGGATTGTGACTAGTCGTGTCCCACAAGGATCTGTTCTGGGACCTCTACTTTTTGTCACTTTTATTAATGACCTGGATGTGGGGGTAGAAGGGTGGGTTGGCAAGTCTGCAGATGACACAAAGGTTGGTGTAGAGGATTGTCAAAGATTGCAGAGAGACATTGATAAGATGTAGAGGTGGGCTGAGGGGTGGCAGATGGAGTTCAACCCGGAGAAGTGTGAGGTGTTACACTTCGGAAGGACAAACTCCAAGGCAGAGTACAAAGTAAATGGCAGGATACTTGGTAGTGTGGAGGAGCAGAGGGGTCTCGGGGTACATGTTCACAGATCCCTGAAAGTTGCCTCACAGGTAGATAGAGTAGTTAAGAGAGTTTATGGGGTGTTAGCTTTCATAAGTCGAGGGATAAAGTTTAAGAGTCGTGATGTAATGATGCAGCTCTATAAAACTCTGGTTAGGCCACACTTGGAGTATTGTGTCCAGTTCTGGTCACCTCAGTATAGTAAGGATGTGGATGCATTGGAAAGGGGTACAGAGGAGATTTACCAGGATGCTGCCTGGTTTAGAGAGTATGCATTACGATCAAAGATTAAGGGAGCTAGGGCTTTACTCTTTGGAGAGAAGGATGATGAGAGGAGACATGATAGAGGTGTACAAGATAATAAGAGGAATAGATAGAGTGGATAGCCAGCGCCTCTTCCCCAGGGCACCACTGCTCAATACAAGAGGACATGGCTTTAAGGTAAGGGGTGGGAAGTTCAAGGGGGATATTAGAAGAAGGTTTTTTACTCAGAGAGTGGTTGGTGTGTGGGATGCACTGCCTGAGTCAGTGGTGGAGGCAGATACACTAGTGAAGTTTAAGAGACTACTAGACAGGTATATGGAGGAATTTAAGGTGGGGGGTTTTATGGGAGGCAGGGTTTGAGGGTCAGCACAACATTGTGGGCCAAAGGGCCTGTAATGTGCTTTAGTGTTCTATGTTCTATGTTTGGACGTCAATATACATTTCCTGTCACAGATTTTTTTTTTACATTTTCTGTTCCGTAATTCTATCCACAGATTCTACACCTTCCAACCCCATGCCACTGTTTTTAATGATTTTATTTAATATTTTACCAACAGAGCCACACAACCCCACTGCTAGCTTGTTCTTTCAAGAAACATATAAGCATCTGGGAGACAAGTGGACCTGCAGATGCTAGAAATCTGGAGAACTACACACAAAGTGCTGGAGGAGCTCAGCATGTCAGGCAGCATCTATGAATGGGAATCAACATTAAGGGCCAAGACCCTTCACTGGGACTTGATACTCACGTATCTGGAATATCAACAGGCATAGAAAATAGGAAGTCGTGCAAAATAAGGAAAACTTCTCACAAAATTTAGTTCAAGGCTCAAAAAAACCTGCCAAACGGAGCTCAATAGTTACCAAATACAACAAAAGCAATAAACACTTCCATCAATACCGACATTGACTTTTTTTAATGAAAGTATCTTGGTCACATTTCAATCAGTAAGGTTTACAAAGATAAATAAGAACTGAAATGACTACTTTAGAAAAGACTATTTACACTCAAACCCACTGAGATTAACAGTAACTTGGACAGAAGGAGGAAGAGAAATAACACACATGAAAGAAAAATCACAGAACATCATCCAGAGCCCCAAACTCTGCCCTGTGCAGACCCACCTCTGGTTTCTGACCCTGCTCCATTGAGCATCCAACTAATGGTTTCCCATTCTGCTTTCAATCTTTAGAGGACGTGTTTTCTAACAAGCCTTTAGAAGCAGGGAAAATGACCCAGAATGTGGGAATGAGCCCTGAACGAGGAAGTTAACTCCCAATGTCATTCTTCCTCAGCCCAGAGATTTGAGGGGTGAAGAACATCTCAGACAGAACTGCAGTCCGCTGGACTTCTTCGGTCTGCAGAACATTGAAGGGAAACCTCTTCAGCCACAGAGTGGTGACTGTTTGGAACCCATCACCACAGGGAGAGTGAGAGATGAACAACAGGGGAGGATTTAAAAGGACTGTTGTGGAGCTGAATCACTGGCAGGGTCCAGCCGGCCTGACTTGACTCTCCACTATACACTAGGTGTGTTATAAATTCACTAAGATTTCCAAAACTGTTTCAATACAGAATACGACCAAAACATATGTGTCAATATTGCTGTCTCAGTTTTACATCTATCACAGATTATCAACATTAAGAAACATTTTAGACAGTCTCTCCTTTGTCAAATAGTAACAATGTACAATTTTAAATTGAATTAAACAGTGACTGGCACAAATCGAAGAAGAGTTAACCAACTTCAAAATTCTCTGTTAGCAAGGTCATGTTAAGTTCTCTTTCCCAATCTTGCTTAATCTTAAGTGAAGGGTAATTATACTGTTGTGACAGTAAATTATTAATTTTGCCAATAAAACTTTCACAAAAGGATTCATTTTTAAAATAATGTCTAACAGATCAGAATCCTGTATATATGGAAAATTACTTAAATATACTTGTAAGAAATATCTGACCATAAGATATTGCCAAAAAAAAATGTGAATACAAGAGAGTATTGTGTTACTAATTTCTCAAAACACATCAATCGGCCTTCTTGGAACAGATCCATGAAGGAATAGACTCCTTTATTCCTCCAAAGAAAAAAAGTAGGATCACTTAATGAAGGTTGAAATAATTTCCATTTTCTCTACAATTTCTAAAGCTTTAGAAATTAAATTACAACCTAATAAATTGACAGTTTTTTCGGTATATTTCCTCAATATATTCATGGTATTTCTACATCAGACCAACATGTAATTGCATTTGTTACATTATTGGCCAGAAGGGCTATTTTATTAAAATGGAAAGATGTCTCTGCTTCCACTTTGATACAATGGTTCTCTCAGGTGATGTTATGTCTCAGTTTGGAGAAAATCAGAAGTAGAACTTTTGATCCTCAATTTGACTTTGAGAAAAGGTGGGGTTCTTTTGTCCGCTACTATCATCTGAATTGAGTTAATTAAGATGGTTTCCTTCTGATTCTTGTTTAAATAGATTTGAGTTGGCGGATTGATGTTTTTCTTTTATGGAAGCTTGTATGGTGTACAGCTCCGGGGTCGTGCTCCCAATGGTTTGTTTTCTCTTTTTGTTTATTTTTTTGTTAGCAGGGTTTTTTTTTTGTTTTAGTTAGTAGGGGTTCTTAATTTCCTTCTTTCTGTTTTCAAAAAAAAAATATTCTTAACACTTTTTTTTATTGTTCATATAGTGTTTAGCTTTGTTAATCAGTTATTTGGTAATTTAATTCCTCATTGTGCATGTTGACTTGATTAAAGTATTTTTTGTTGATCTCAATAATAAACAATAAAAAGATTTTAAAATGAAATAAATTCACTAAGTACGAAGACAGAGTTTAAAATACACTGATTTATTTGTCTCAGATCCAGAATATTAAACCCCAGTCCCATTAAACGTGAATGTGCAGCAGAAGAAACTCCTCCCATGCCCAGTGACCAGGGTACAGAACTGGGTGTGGTGAGCAGCAGCAATAATTGCAGAGTTCAGCACCGACAGTCACTGTCGAAATTGCATTTAGCAAAGGTGATGGATAAATATCCAGCACGCAGCTTATTGAAACTTTCTCCCCAGTGTGAACCCGGTAGTGTGTCACAAGTGTAACATGCTGTAAGGTTTCACTGGTAATGTAGTGGCCTCTCTGCAATGTTTCACTGCTGAGGTAATGGATTCTCTCTAGCAGCAATGTTTAGGTTACGACTAGAGATAACAGGGTTTTGGAATGCAGGGCTATTCAATGACAGAAATGTTGTTCTTCTGTGTGAGTCTGGAAGAGAAATTTTCATGGTCTTTTGCTGGGGAGAGATGAGAAAATGCGAATGAAGAGAGTGGGCCCTTTTTCTTTTTTTTTCGTTTACTTCACTAACCCTACAGTTAACGTATGAATTCTAAAGCTCAGTCGTTTAATCACATATTGTGTACTGTTTGTTAATTGAGATTTCTTACGTTTGGCCGGGCTGGGGGGCTATCAGCCCCTACATTAAGCTGCTAGCCGAAGCGAGAGTTCCATAAGGTTAGATGACTGAGCGAATCGCTTCCCATATTCAGAGCAGGTGAACGGCCTCTCCCCAGTGTGAACCTGGTAGTGTGTCATAAGGATAGATAACTGAATGAATCCTTCACCACATTCACAGCAGATGAATGGCCTCTTCCCAGTGTGAAATCAATGATGCACATTTGGTTGATTTGGCTGAGAGAATCTCTTCCTGCTCTCTTCTGAGCAGGTGATCGGCCTCTACCCAGTGTGAACTCGCTGGTGTCTCTGTAGTTGAGATAACAGAGTGAATCCTTTCCCACACTCTAAGCAGGTGAATGGCCTCTCCCCACTGTGAACTGACCAGTGTGCTTGTAGGTGGGATGACTGAGTGAATCCTTTCCCACACTCTGAGCAGGTGAATGGCCTCTCCCCAGTGTGAACTCGCTGATGTACCTTCAGTAGAGATGACTTAATGAATCCCTTCCCACAGACTGAGCAGGTGAATGGCCTCTCCCCTGTGTGAACTCGCTGATGTATCTTCAGTAGAGATGACTTAATGAATCCTTTCCCACAGTCTGAGCAGGTGAACGGCCTCTCCCCAGTGTGAACTGACCAGTGTGCCATTAGAGTGGATGACTGAGTGAATCCTTTCCCACACTCGGAGCAGGTGAACGGCCTCTCCCCAGTGTGAACTGACTGGTGTCTCAGTAGCTGAGATGACAAAGTGAATCCCTTCCCACAGACTGAGCAGGTGAAGGGCCGCTCTCCAGTGTGAACTCGCTGATGAACCTTCAGTTGAGATGGTTGAGTGAATCCCTTCCCACAGACTGAGCAGGTGAATGGCTTCTCCCCAGAGTGAACTGACTGGTGTGTCAGTAGACGAGCTAAACGTGTGAATCCCTTCCCACAGTCTGAGCAGGTGAATGGCCTCTCCCCGGTGTGAACTCTCTGATGTGCCTTCAGTTGGGATGACAAAATAAACCCGTTCCCACAGTCTGAGCAGGTGAACGGTCTCTCCCCAGTGTGAACTCGCTGATGTACCTTAACTTGAGCTGACGAAATGAATCCCTTCCCACAGTCTGAGCAGGTGAATGGCCTCTCCCCAGTGTGAACTCGCTGATGTACTTTCAGCTGAGATGACGAAATGAATCCCTTCCCACAGTCCGAGCAGTTGAATGGCCTCTCCCCAGTGTGAACTCGCTGATGTACCTTCAGTAGAGATGAGTTAATGAATCCTTTTCCACAGTCTGAGCAGGTGAACGGCCTCTCCCCAGTGTGAACTGACCAGTGTGCCATTAGAGTGGATGACTGAGTGAATCCTTTCCCACACTCTGAGCAGGTGAATGGCCTCTCTCCAGTGTGAACTGACTGGTGTCTCAGTAGCTGAGATGACAAAGTGAATCCCTTCCCACAGACTGAGCAGGTGAACGGCCTCTCCCCGCTGTGAACTCGCTGATGTACCTTCAGTTGAGATGACTGAGTGAATCCCTTCCCACAGACTGAGCAGATGAACGGCCTCTCCCCGGTGTGAACTCGCTGATATACCTTCAGTTGAGATGACTGAGTGAATCCCTTCCCACAGACTGAGCAGGTGAACGGCCTCTCCCCGCTGTGAACTCGCTGATGTACCTTCAGTTGGGATGATAAAGTGAATCCCTTCCCACAGTCTGAGCAGGTGAACGGCCTCTCCCCAGTGTGAACTCGCTGATGTACCTTCAGTTTAGATGACCAAGTGAATCCCTTCCCACAGACTGAGCAGGTGAATGGCCGCTCCCCAGTGTGAAACCGCTGGTGAGCCATTAGGTCAGATGACCGAGTGAATCCTTTCCCACAAATTCAGCAGATGGCCAGCCTCTGCCCAGTGTGAACTGACTGATGTGTCCACAGGTGGGAAGACCGACTGAATCCCTTCTCAGCCACAGGACAAGGTGAACGGCCTTGTCCCAGTGTGAACTTGCTCATGTATCTTCATGAGATGACCTTGAATCCCCACAGTCTGAAAAGGTGAACAGCCTCTCCCCTGTGTAAACTGACAGGCATGCCAGTCAGTCAGATGATGGAGTGAATCCCTTCCTCCACTTCTTATAGACGTGCACAGAGACAGCAAAACTGGCCTGTTGTGTTCGAGATTCCCGTAGATAAATTCCTTGTCATTTTTAAACTGAGAAAAGATATATAAAATCCATCAATAAGTGAAGAACAACATTTCAGATGAGATCACTTGAGTTGTCAAGGTGTGATCCGGCATCTCACTGTTACAGTGAAGTTTAACCCAAGTTGGAGAGAGAAATCATCTTCCAACCGGGCACAATGCTGGTATCTGGAATGACCATCAAATTCTCTGATGCTCTTCCTGTCTCTAAAAAAAATGAGGCATTTCTGCCATCTCCAATCTGTGGAGTATAAGAAATGTAAGAGAACAAATAAGAAATAAATCAGGATGGCTAAAAGAAGGCATGAGGTTGCCCTCGCAGAAAAGATGAAGAATAATCCTCAGAGATTCTGGAGATATATTAAGAGCAAAAGGATTCAAAGGTACAAAGTTGGTCCTCTGGAAGACCAGAATGGCAATCCAGATGTGGAACCAGAGCAGATGGGAAGATCTTAAATATTGTTTTCATCTCTATTTACTCAGGAGATGGACACAAGGTCTATGGGAGTGTGGAAAAGCAGCATTAACATCGTGGACTCTGTACAGATTAAAGAAGAGGAGATGTTTGCTATCCTGAGGCAGATTAGGGTGGATAAATCTCCAGGGCATGACAAGGTGCTCCCTCGGACCCAACGGGAGGCAAGTGCAGAAATTGTCGGGGCCCTAGCAGAGATAATTAAATCACCCTTAGTGACGGGGAGTTATCAGAGGATTGTAGGATAGGCAAAGTTATTTCGCTGTTCAACATAGAACATAGGAATCTACAGCATACTCCAGGCTATTCAGCTGACAATGTTGTGCCAACCATGCAACTTACTCTAGAAATGGCCTGGAATTCCCCTAGCACATCGCCCTCTATTTCTCTCAGCTCCAGGTACCTATCTGAGAGGCTGTTAAAAGACGCTATTGTATCTGCCTCCACCACCGCCGCTGGCAGTGCATTCCACGCACCCACCACTCTCTGTGTAAAAAACTTATCCCTGACATCCCCTCGGTATCTATTTCCAAGCACCTTAAATCTACGCCCTTCGTGTTAGCCATTTCAGCCCTGGGAAAAGTGTCTGGCTATCCACACAATTAATGCCCCTCATCATCTTATAGATCGAAAAAAAGCTCTAAGCATAAACAAGGAAACTACTGTACACATTGTTTTGAGGATTTGTTGGAAGGATACACGATTATGAGGGTAGATATAGGGTAAGTGCAAGCAGGCTTTTTCCACTGATGTTGGGCAGGACGACAACCAGAGGTCATGGGTAAGTGGCTTCACCATTTATTGAAAATTTAACAAGACTTTGTGGAAAACCTCTTGACTGAATTGATTATGAGAGTGTGGAATGAGATGCCAGCACAAATGGTGCATGTGAGCTCGATGTCACCATTTAAGGGAAGTTTGGATTGGTACCTGGATGGTTGGGGTGTGGAGGGCTGTGGTCCCGGTCGTTGCATTGGACAGCTTAATTGTTTCCAGCTTTGTCCAGACGGGACAAACGGCCTGTTTCTGCACTGAACTTCTCCATGCTTCTTTGACAGAGAAGCTGGCCAAACTTGATTGGAAGGGGAAACTGGTAGAAATGACGATGGAGCAACAAAGGCTGGAGTTTCTGGGAGCAGTTCGGGAGCTGCATGGTAGATACACACCAGTGAAGCACTCTAAAGGCAGGAGGACACAACCATGGCTGAAATAAGAAGTCAAAGCCCCAGCAAGTTAATGGATACTTCTCCTGGTATTAGACAATGGCGATTTAATTCTAATTTGCTTCAAGACCCGGATTTCGTTAAGTTTATGAAAGAACAGATTGATCTCTTCTTTTCAACTAATATTACAGAAGAAATCTCCAACGGGACAATATGGGACACTTTTAAAGCATATATCCGTGGACAGGTTATTTCTTATTCTATTGGTTTAAAAATACATATTAAGAATGAAACCCTTTTGTTGGTTGATAAAATTTAAGAAATTGATAAGGAATATTCTATTGCTCCTAGTAAGGAGCTTTATAAACAGAGAGTCAAACTTCAAATGGAACACAGCTTATTGTTAACATCCTCGATTGAAAATCAATTAATGAAAACTAGAAGTGTGTTTTATATACATAGTGACAAATCGGGTAAATTATTAGCTCATCAGTTGAAAACTGCTTCGGTTAAAGGTCAAATCATTAAGATTGGCAAACATGATGACACCGTGATAGTTAATCATGATGAGATAAACAAATCTTTTCAGGAATTTTATACCTCCTTATACCATTCTGAATTTCCTCACCATCCCAACACTATGCAGGACTTTTTAAGGAAATTGAATTTTCCGAAATTATCACCCGAAGAATGTTTAACATTGGAAACTCCTATTACGGATGAAGAAACAACAGCTGTTATTTCTTCAATGAATTCTGGCAAAGCACCTGGTCCAGATGCTTTTACAGTGGAATTTTTAAAGTTTTTTTCATCTATTCTTTCTCCTCGGTTGGCTAGAGTTTTTAAAGAAGCAATCAGATTAGTTAAATTACCACAATCATTTTATGGAGCTTGTATTTCTTTAATTCTTAAAAACAATAAAGATCCTACTGATTGTGCATCATATAGACCGAAATCTCTCCTGAATGTAGATTATAAAAAATTTTCTGAAGTATTAGCAACTAGGTTAGAGAAGGTATTACCTCAAATTACTTCTGTGGACCAAACTGGATTTATTAAAAACCGTTATTCATCTTTTAATATTAGGAGGTTAATGAATATTGTCTATACTCCTTCACTTAGTACTCCAGAATGTGTTATTTCATTAGATGCTCAGAAAGCTTTTGACAGAGTTGAATGGCCATATCTATTGAGTGTGCTTGAGAAATTTAATTTTAGTCTGATATTTATATCTTGGATTAAATTGATATATCATACCCCTGTAGCTTCCATTTGTACTAACAATCAAAGATCTCCCTTTTTTCACTTATCTCGGGGTACTAGGCAGGGATGTCCTCTTGGTCCATTATTATTCGATATTGCCCTTGAACCTTTAGCAATTGCTATCCGAGTCTCACCTAACATTTTTGGTATTACCCGTGGGAATGAAATACACAAGTTTTTATATGCAGATGATTTGTTATTATACATTTAATCCTGAGACATCCATTCCTGCTATTTTATCTTTGTTGGCTCAGTTTAGGAACTTTTCTGGTTATAAATTGAACTTTAATAAGAGCAAACTATTTCCCCTAAATATGCAGGTTCCAATTTATGGATGTTTGCCATTTAAATTGGTTACTGATTTTTTATATATTTAGGGCTCAAAATTACAAAAAAGCATAAGGGTCTATTTAAGGCTAATTTCTTGCCTTCAATTGATCGGAATAAACTTTTGTTTACTAAATGGTCACCAATGTCTCGGTCATTGATCGGTCGGATCAATGCTATTAAGATGATTATTTTACCTAAACTTTTATATCTATTTCAAGTGGTGCCAATTTTTATCCCAAAATCCTTTTTTGATAACGTTGATTCCAAAATTTCTTCATATATATGGCAGAATAAAAATCCTAGGTCAGGTAAAAGATAGTTACAGAAATCTAAAAAGGAGGGGGTTTGGCATTGCCGAATTTTAGATTTTACTATTGGGCAATAATAATCGATATTTAAAATTTGGTTATGGGACTTGGATGTAACTGCAAGTCCACACTGGGTATATCTTGACTGATCGTTTCCACGGATGCTGCCCGACCTGCTGAGTTCCTCCAGCGTGTTGTGAGCGTTGCTTTGACCCCAGCATCTGCAGAGTATTTTGTGTCAAAAATCTTGAATGTAATTCTTTACAAGGGTTTCCATTGGGTTCTATTTTAGGCACTTTGCTTCCCTTTACTCTTTCTAAATTGTATAAACAAATGGATAACCTAACAGTGAAATATACTTTATGAATTTCATATGAAGAAAGACTGGATGAACTGGGCTTGTACTCGTTGGAATTTAGAAGATTGAGGGGGGATCTGATTGAAACGTACAAGATCCTAAAGGGATTGGACAGGCTAGATGCAGGAAGATTGTTCCCGATGTTGGGGAAGTCCAGAACAAGGGGTCACAGTTTGAGGATAGAGGGGAAGCCTTTTAGGACCGAGATTAGGAAAAATTTCTTCACACAGAGTGGTGAATCCGTGGAATTCTCTGCCACAGCAAACTGTTGAGGCCAGTTCATTGGCTATGTTTAAGAGGGAGTTAGATATGGCCCTTGTGGCTACGGGGGTCAGGGGGTATGGAGGGAAGGCTGGGGCGGGGTTCTGAGTTGGATGATCAGCCATGATCATAATAAATGGCGGTG
This sequence comes from Mobula hypostoma, assembly GCF_963921235.1. Taxonomy (NCBI): domain Eukaryota; kingdom Metazoa; phylum Chordata; class Chondrichthyes; order Myliobatiformes; family Myliobatidae; genus Mobula; species Mobula hypostoma. The sequence goes on along the minus strand of NC_086129.1, from coordinate 6,770,197 downwards.
CAGGCTCGAAGGGCCGAATGGCCTACTCCTGCACCTGTTTTCTATGTTTCTATGTTTCTATGAATATGGTTTCAATTTCGAAAATTTTTTGGGTTGAATCAATTTATTTTAGCAAGTCCTATTATATCTAATTTTTTCTTCCAACCCTCCATTATGGACCAAGTATATTTGGCTTGGAAAACTAAAGGTTTGGTATGATTTTGTGATCTATTTTTGGATAATTGTTTCATGTCCTTTGAACAATTATCTAACAAATACAACTTGCCTAGATCCCATTTTTTAAAGAAATTTACAGATTAGAAACTTTTTAAATATTGTTTCTCCTACCTTCCCGAATTTGTATTCAATGAATATTTTGGGAAAAAAATGGATTTAAATCCTTTTCAGAAAGGTGTAATAGCAAGTATTTACAATATAATTATGAAAATACTTCCAAACGTATCTAATAAAGTTAAGATTGATTAGGAGAGGGAACTTAAGATGACTTCACTGATTGAAAAATGGGGAAAAAATTCTTCAATTAGTTAATTCATCCTCTATATGTGCTGAACATGTGTTGATACAGTTTAAAGTAGAGCATAGGCCTCATATGTCTAAGGATAAATTAGCTCATTATTACTCTCATATAAATCCTGTGTGTGATAGATGTCACTCTGAGATAGCTTCTTTAACTCATATGTTTTGGTCATGTCCTCTTTTAAAAAAAATACTGGAAAGGTATCTTTGATATTATCTCAACTGTTTTGAGTATTGATTTACAACGCGACCCTATTACTGTAATTTTTGGTTTACCAATGATAGAACCAAATCTTTTAATCTCTTCAGCTCGTCGGATGGTTGCATTTCTTACATTAATGACTAGAAGATCCATTTTGCTGAATTGGAAAGAGATCAATCCTCCCACCACATTTCATTGGTTCTCTCAAACTATGTTGTGTTTAAACTTAGAAAAAAAATTAGAAGTGTTATTTATGATCCCTCTATTAAATTCAAAAAGACTTGGAGGCCATTTATTCAACATTTCCATATGATGTAATCTGACCTTTTCCAATCCTATTCTATCTCTTTTTAATGTATGTTGAGAGGAGCGGAGTCAACGACATTAATGGTTCTTTTTTTTTAATGTTTCACAACAGCCCAGGTCTTTTTTTAGTTTAGTTGGTTAACGCTGTTTAGGTTAGTTTTTTTTGGGAGGGGATATATGTTTCTTTCCTTTTTCACGATATATATTTTAAAACAATTTTTTGTATATTATATTATATTTGTATCCTGTATAATTGGGAGGTTTAATACCCCTGTGTCAACTGGGTGTATATTTCAATATGTTAAGTACAACAATGTGATCCCAATAACTTTGTATCAATACTATGTTATGTTTATTATAAAAAAAATGAAAAGATTGAAAAAGAAAGAAACAGAAGCCAAAGCCAACATAAAAGCCAAAGAAAGGGCAAATAATAGAGCAAAAAAATACTGGGAAGCTTTTAAAAACCAACAGAAAGTCAGATGAGCTCAGGGCGTGGAATTGTGATATTGTAGTCATTAATGAGTCTTGTTTGCACCCAACAGCCTGAGGCATTTAGAGGAACAACATATTCAGGGCCTTAATATCTCTCGAAAACCAAGGTTCCCTGCACCAGTTACCTTTCAACTTTTATTTTGGAAGGCACATACAAACTCTACACACACAAAATTTCACTTCTGAAGGCCTCCCACTTACCAAGTACTCCTTTGCCAGAAAACAGCCCGTCCCAATCCACACTTGTCAGGTCCTTTCTGATACCATCAAAATTGACCTTTCTCCAAATTAGAATCTCAAACCTTGGCCCAGACTGCTCTTTTTCTATATTTACTTGGAATCTCATGGCATTATGATCACTAGCTACAAAGTGTTCCCATACACTAATTTCTGTCACTAGCCCTGGACCATTTCCTAATAGCTTATTGCACACTTCTACGTCGGAAATTCTACATACTGATTCAGGGCACACTTGACAAACTCTACCCCACCTAGTCCTTTTACAGTATGGGAGTCCTAGTCAATATATGGAAATTTAAAATCACTTACCATCTCAACTTTTGTTTCTTGGCATAGTCTGTGATCTCTCTACAAATTTGTTCTTCTAAATCCCTCAGACTGCTGGGCGCAACCAACTCCCAGTAATGGCTACAATATCATAATTCCAAGTCCTGGGCTCATCTGGCTTTCCGACGATGCTTCTAGCATTGTGATATACACAGCTTAGGACAGTCATTGCACCATGTTCAGCCTTTTGATTGTTGACTTTGTCTGAGGTCTGAACAACATCTGTCTGGTGTCAAGAAAACAACCTCTCCCTCAATGTTGCAACAACACAGGAGCTGGTTGTGGACGACAGGAGGAATGGAAACAGGCTAACCCCTATTGACATCAATGGATCTGGGGTTGAGAGGGTGAACAGCTTTAAGTTCCTCGGCATAAAGATCACTGAGGATCTCACCTGGTCCGTACATACGTGCTGTGTGGTGAAAAAGGCACAACAATTCCTCTTTCACCTCAGATGGTTGAAGAAGTTTGGTGTGGTTCCCCAAATCCCAAGAACTTTCTACAGGGGCACACTTGAGCGCATGCTGAGGATCTGCATCACTGCCTGGTATGGGAACTGTACTTCCCTCAGTCGCAGGACTCTGCAGAGAGTGGTGCGGACAGCCCAGCCCATCTGTAGATGTGAACCTCCCACTGTCCAGGATATTTACATTATTGTGTAAAAAGGACCCGGAGGATCATTGGGGAGCGGAGTCACCCCGACCACAGGATGTGGCAGCTGCTACCACCCGGGAGACGGGACCGCAGCATAACAGCCGGGACCATCGGCTCCCATTCCCCCAGCAGCCGGAAGCTCCCCGGGGCCCAGGTACGGACCATGGGGCTGAGAGAGAGGGACTGTCCCGGGACTGCGGGCCACGGTGCCCGGACTCAGTCGGTGCCGAAACCCCCCGCCCGGCCGGCGATCCGCTCTCACCTGATGCCGGTCGTCCCAGGCCGTTTGTGTACTGCGCGCATGCGTGAATCCGGGCACGTCACAACCCTGACGCCTGCGCCTGCGCATTTAATCGGTGCTGCAGTGAGGGGGTTCTTTCTAAGGCGCCGCTTTCGGGGTAATCACGGTGCCTTTAGGTTTCTGCAAGCACCGGTTCCGTGTCCGTGTCTCACTGTGTTTTGTGTGTAGAAAACTCAGCAGCTGTTTTAACGCAGAAAGCAGCTTCTATAAATAATATACTCGATATCAACAGGCATTTCGCCTGTCAAGAGCCAAAGTACAACCCTCTTAGAAATGCAGATATAAAACACAAGAGATTCTGCAGTTGCTGGAAATGTAGACACACACACACACACACACACACACACACACACACACACACAGACACACACACACACACACACACACACACACACACACACACACACACACACGCACACACACACACACACATTCACAATTCTGGAGGAACTCTGCAGTCCAGGCAGCAACTAAGCAGAGGAGTACACAGTCCAAGCTTGCTGAAGGGACTCGGCCGAAATGTTGTCTATTTATTGCTCTCCACATTTGCTCCCCATCTGTTGATTTTCTCCAGTGTTTTGCAGAAATTAACCACCTTTTTTAAAAAATCAATCAGCTTCCAAATGTTTCTAATCTTTCATTTGTAGCCACATCATGCTGGTCTGATTCATCTTCCTCCTCGTAAACTCCAGACCCTATCTCTTTCTGGAGCCCCAGAGCCCTGACTGGTGCTGGCAACTCGTTGGTTTCTGACTCTGCTCCATCGAAGATTCACTCGCTAGTCTGCTGTCAGACTTTAGAGGCGCATTGCAACAACCCAGCTGTCTGAGGCACAGTCCTTTGAAATGAGTGAAAATGACACAAAACGTTGAAGAGCAGGGAAGAAGGAGTTTAACCACCTTAGTCTGGAGCCCTGAAGAACGTCAAAACCACAGTGAACTCATCGTCTTATTCAGCCTAGAAAAAATCATGCAGGAAATGCATACAGGTGTGTAAGGCAATGAGAGGCATTGATAGTGAGGATAGCCAGAGGCTTTTTCCCAGGACGGAAATGGCTCACACGAGGGGGCATCGTTTTAAGGTGCTTGCAAGTAGTTGCATGGGAGATGTCAGAGGTCAGTTTTTTTACACAAAGAATGGTGGGTGTGTGGAATACACTGCCAGCGACAGTGGTAGAGCCAAATACAATAAGGGTTTTAGATAGGTACATGGAGCTTAGAAAATTAAAGGGTTATGTGGTACGGTACGTCTAGAGTTCCTCGAGTAGGTTATTGTCATAGTCCGGTCCGTGAAGTCCGCATTCCGGTTCACCGTCCGGTCCGTGGACTCAGGACTCCGGGTCCCTTGTTTGATTGAGTTAATCATAGGCACCTGATTCCCATCTTGTGGCTTGGAATATAAGTGGCCTTGGGGTCGAGTGTGAGCTGCTAGTTTGTCTTGTCAAGATTCCCTGGGCCAGCTGAGTGGCCGTCAGCCACTCTGAGCTAGGTAGGGATCCCACCGTTTCCGTAGCCAGCCTAGGTTGCTGGCCATAATTGCGACCTCGGAGCAACCCCGATGCAGAGATGCAATTGTCTGTTGTTCTTTGGCGTTTGTCTCTTCTTGTCCTCGCCTCCGTGGGGTAAGTCAGGCCGTTCTGCCGTTGCCCTGCGGAGGGATCTATCTTGTCTTGTCCTCGCCTCCGTGGGGTAAGTCAGGCCGTTCTGCTGTTACCCTTTGGGAGGGGGGGGGGACTGTCTTGTCTTGTCTTTGCCTCTGTTGGGTAAGTCCGGCCGTTTTGCCGTTACCCGACGGAGGGACCTGTCCCACCTTGGTGTTGAGTCCCGGCTCTATGTCTATGTTCTGTCCAGTGTCATGTTGGTGTGTTAAACATGAGTTCTGGCTTTTCGAAGGATAAGTCCCGGCTCTATGCTGATGTACAGTTCCCAGTCTGTATCCGAGTTCCAGCCTCCGAGTTATCAGCCTCCGCATCTCAAGCTTCTAGACACCAGCCTGCAGCCTCAAGACCCAAAACCCCAGCCTGTCTCCAAGCTCAAGCCTCAAGACCCCAGCCTGTCTCCAAGCTCAAGCCTCAAGACCCCATCCTCCAGTCCTGTTGTCATGTCATGTCCTTGCCTGGTTCTGGGGCCCGTGCCTGAGGCAAGACCCAGGTTCTGGATCCTTGTCCAGTCTCTGGTTCGGAGTCCAAGCCCAGGTGCCAAGTTCATAGTTCCTTGTCCGGTTTCCCTGTTTCTTGTCCATGTCCTCGCCCAGGTCCTGCATCCTAGTCCTGTTCCTAGTACTTTAGTGTCTGTGTCTCGCACTTGGGTCCACCACCAGTGCCCCACATATGATTAGATTATGAGGACACTCAGTCCTCGTTTATTGTCATGTAGAAATGCATGCATGCATTAAGAAATGGTACAATGTTTCTCCGGAGTGATATCACAAAAAGAAACAGGACAAACCAAAGACTAACACTGACAAAACCACATAATTACAACATTTAGATACAACAGTGCAAAGCAATACCATAATTTGATAAAGAACAGACCATGGGCACGGTTAAAAGAAGTCTCAATTCCCGATCGACTCCGACAGTCCCCGATAGCAGGTGGCAAAAAAGGAGAAACTTTCCCTGCCATGAACTTCCAGGCACCGAGAACTGCCGATGCATTGGAATCACCCGACCACAGCCGACTCTGAGCCCATCCGAAAACTTCGAGCCTCCAACCAGCCCCTCCAATACAGCCTCCCGAGCGCCATCCTCTGTCGAGTGCCTTCGACCTTGTCCCGGCCGCTAAAACAAGCGAACCCAAGGGCTCAGAGGCCTTCTCCTCCGGAGATTCGGGACCACACAGTAACAGGAGCAGCGAAGCAGGCATTTCAGAAGTTTCTCCAGATGTCCATCCGTGCTCTCACGTCTGTCTCCGTCAAATCAGAATTGTGCACGGTACCATACTTAACAAATACAGATATTATTCACCGGAGAGGCCGTGCGCGCTGTGCCGCGCCGCCATCTTCTCCTCCCTCCTTCATTGGACCGTCTACATTTCGCCAAGCAGCCTCCCGCGGTCCATCTACCCGTGGCAGCGAGCTCACCCATTCCTGGCTGATACTGGTGGTGCCTTCAACATAATTCAATCACTTCCTCTGAGCGAGACGCTGCAAGGGATGGAGGGAGAAAAATCCACCATCTCCTGTCTTACTGACTACCTGACCGACAGACCCCAGTTTGTACCCCTGGGCAGTTCTTTGTCTGAGATAGTGGTGAGTGACAACGGAGCCCCACGAGGGACTGTCCCGTCTCCGTTTCTGTTCACACTGAACACCTCAGACTTCCAGTGCAACTCTGAGTCTGGCCACTTGCAGAAGTTCTCTGATGACTCTGCGGTAGTTGGTGTATCAGGAATGGACAGGAGTCGGAGCACAGAGGACTGGTGGAGAGGATTGTGGAATAGCGCGGGAGGAATCGCCTGCCCCTGAACGTGGCCAAAACCAGGGAAATGGTGATTGATTTTAGGTGGAAGAGGACGGTGGCGATTCTTGTATACATTCTGCGAGAAGAGGTTGCGGTGGTGGAGGAGTACAAATATTTGGGTGTTCACCTCGACAGCAGACTTGACTGGAAAACCAACCCCAAGGCTGTTTACAAGCGGGGGATCAGCAGACTCTATTTTCTGAGGAAGCCGTGATACTTCAAAGTGTGCGGCAGGGTGTTGGAGTCCTTTTACCAGTCAGTTGTAGCGAGTAACTTCTTTGTTGTTTAATGTTGGGGGAGCAGCATCGGTGTCTGTGATGCAAAAAGACTAAATAAACTCATCAAAAAGAATGGATCTGTCCTTGGCAACAACACGGATTCTCAAACACGAGGAAATCTGCAGATGCTGGAACTTCAAGCAACACGCATAAACATTGCTGGTGAACGCAGCCGGCAGCAGGCCAGGCAACATCTCTAGGAAGAGGTACAGTCGACGTCCTGACGAAGGGTCTCGGCCCGAAACGTCGCCTGTACCTCTTCCTACAGATGCTGCCTGGTCTGCTGCGTTCACCAGCAACTTTGATGTGTGTAACCCGGAGTCTTTTGTGTTAGTGGCGGACAGGAGGTTATTAAGCAAACTGTTATAGATTACGGACAATCTGGCACATCCTCTCCATGACCAACTGAATAGGCAGCGGAGTCCCCAGCCTCCTTCGAACAGACTCAATCAGCTCAGCTGTCACAAGGGTAGTTACAGAAAAACTCTGGGATCAAATGCAACAAGGTCGAAACGCTCGGCAGAGATGGTGCTTGGTGCTCGGTGTTGGGTGTCGGAGGGCTGGTCGGAGGCTCGAAATTTTCGGACGGACTCAGAGTCGGCTGCGGTCGGGTGCTTCCAATGCATCGTTAAGTTTGCGGCGCTTGGAGGCAGGGAGAGTTTCTCCCTTCTACCGTCTGCGTGAGATGATGGGGCTATCGGAACTTGAGACTTTTTTTTTACCGTGCCCATGGTCTGTTCTTAATCAAATTACGGTATTGCTGTGCACTGTTGTAACTATATGTTATAATTATGTGGTTTTGTTAGTTTTAGTCTTGGTTTGTCCTATGTTTCTATGATATCTTTCTGGAGGAACATTGTATCATTTTTTAATGCATGCATTTCTAAATGACAATAAACGAGGACTGGGTGTCCTCATAATCTTATCTAACCCAATCTAATCTTCTTCACTATCCACAACTGCACCACTCTTGGTATCATTGAAAAACGTATCAAACCACCCATCCACATTTTCATCCCGATCATTTAAACAGGAGCGCTCCCAGCACAGATCCTTGCAGAACACCACGAACTACAGACCGCCAGCTCGAATAAGTCTCTTCAAACTCTTTATTTATCCAAGATGGACTTTGTTAAATGCTTTAGTAAAATCCATGTACACGACATCATCAGCTCTACCTGCATCTGTGTTTTTCGTCACTTTGTCAGAAAACTTAATCAAGTTGTGAAGATGGGACCTGCCCCACAGGAAGACTCTTCCTAATTAGGCCCTTGCTTCCAAAAGCTCATATATCCAATCTCGAAGAAGTTTCGCCGTCTGTTTTTTGTACAACTGACGTGAGATCTACCGGTCTACAGTTCTCTGCATTTTCCCTTGTTCCCTTCTTACATACAGGTTTAACATTCGCGACTCACCCGTCCTCTGGGTACTCGTCTGTGCCTAGGAAAGATATGACGCTACTGGTCAAGGCCAAAGCTATCTCGTCTTTTGCTTCACTCAGAATCCTGGGTAAATCCCATCAGACGCCACGATGTAATTTACCTTAATACTCATTAGAAGACCCAGTACTTCCTCCTCCTTGACCCCCAAACTCCATAACATATTTATATACGCAGCACTCTCCACTAGTCCACATTTCGTCCCTTTGGTAAATACTGAAGCAAAGTACTTATTATGTATTTCAGTCACATTCTCTGGATCTGAGCAAATGTTCCCCTCCTTGTCCTCGAGGGATCCTACCCTCTCCCCAGATAACCTCTTGTCTTGATATATGTATAGATTGCCTTGGGATTCACCTTGATTCTACTTGCCAAGGACTATTCATGGCCCCTCTTGGCTTTTGTAAATTCCTTCTTTAGTTCCTTTCCTGATTCTGTATAACATTCAACTACTCCATTTGATCCTAACTTCCAAAACTTGACGTACATTTCCTTTTTATTCTTGACTAAATTCTTCACTTCTGTGGGCATCCAAGTTTCTCTTCTATTTCCATCCCTGCCCTTCGTTCTAACAGGAAGATACATTTCCTGTACTCTGTGCAATTAATCTTTCAAGACTATCCCCATGTCTGATGTGGACTCACCAGAATAAAAGTTATTTCCGATTAACCCTTCTTAGTTCCTGCCTAATGCCCTCCTAATTTGCCCATCACCTATTTAAAAATATCTCATCATTATCTATAGCTACCTTGAAAGTGAGGGAGTTGTGGTCTCAGTCACCTAGCAGCTCACCCACTGAGTGGGCAGGTACCTGAATAGACTCATCACCCAACACCAGGTAGTAGTACAATCCCATTCCTTTGATAGCACACTTCCTGTTCTTCAGTTCTCTTCAAATGGACTCAGCGTCTGAACCCTCCACTGTGTCTCCCCTGTGCGTAGCTGTGAAATTGTCCCTGATTAGTAGTCCAACTCACACCTCTTTTACCTCCTTCTCTAGTTTTTCAAAAACTTCAAAAACCTGGCAGATTACTCACGCGTCCCTGCCCATTTCTCAACCAAGTCTCTGTAATGGACACCACATTACAGTTCCATGCACTGATCCATGTTCTGTGTTCATCACCTTTACCCATAATATCCCTGACATTCAAGTACACAACATTCAAATTATATGTCTCATCATACCTGTTAATTTGATTTTTCCTGTCCATTCGTTCACTGATGTCTACCTTCGTGTCTAATCCTTCACTTACTGACCTGCTGTTCCGATTCCCCGCCCCCTGCAAAACGAGTTTAAACCCTCCTGAGTAACATTAGCAAACCTCCCGGCCAGCATACTACTCCCCCTCTAGTTCAGGTACAACAGGTCCCTCTTCGAAAGGTCACCCCTTGCCCAGAAAAAGGTTCAAATGATCCAAGCTTGGAACCCTGCCCCCTGACCCATCTCCTCTGTCACTCATTCATTTGTGCCATCATCCTGTTCCCACACGCACAGGCCCATGGCACCGGGAGTAATCCAGAAATTACTGCCTTGGAGGTCCTTCTCTTCATCCTCTATCCTAACTCTATATACTCAGCCTGTAGAACCTCTTCATTTTTTTTTGACTAAGACATTGGTGCTAATATGCTCCACCACCTCTGGCTGTTCACTCTTCCCCTTGAGAATATCCTGCAGCCGCTCTGATACATCTGGACCCAAACACCCGGGAGGCAACACAGCATCCTGGAGTCTCTTTTGTGGCCACAATATCTCCTGTTTGTACCCCTAACTATCAACTCCCCCGTCACTCATGCTCTGCCTGACCTTACCCTTCCCTGCCACAGGGGAACAACCAGGGTTTCTTCATCTCACTTTGAAATTAAATAAATTAATGGAATCAGGTGCAGGCAAAGGTTACGAAATGTGTTTGTGCACTCGGTCTGACTGTCACATGGAAAGTGACCATACCGGTTTTATTCCGGAGACCAAACGCGAGCCGCATGGTGCATTCGCTGGCCGTGAGTTAGTCCTTAGAGTACACGGGAGACAGGAGGACTCAGCGGAGTTATCGTGGATAGGGTCAGGGCCAGATATGTCCTGCAGAGACTGTGTCCAAGTTTGGTCGAGGATGAGGAGCAGCTAGAGCCAGTGCCTGATTCCGGGAGCAACTTTCAGCGATCCCAGGACCAGTGGAGTTGTCAAATTGTGGCTGGGTGGGAATATTTTACTGGAAGCGTGATTATACTCACAAATTGCGGTACTACCATTGTGTCCTGTCCTGGGTCTGGGGAGGAGCTCTGAGTGGACCTGGAATTATACATTATTTCTGACTGTTCCGGTTTCCTTTCAGTGACCAAAGGCAAGTTGGATGGTGTGTTCATTGGCCACAAAATGCAGTGCGATGTGTACATGGATGACGGAAGGAAAGAGGCCCCTTTCCTAACTCTATACACTCAATATGTAGGATTACATCTCATTTTGTGACAGTGACATCGGTGACTGTGTGCACCAGGACCTCCGGATTTTCACTCTTCCCCTTGACAATATCCTGCAGCTGCATCTAAACGCACTGGACGCTAGCACCCGTGAGGCAACACGCCATCCTTGTGTCTCTTTTGTGGCCGCAGTATCTCCTGCCTTTCTCCACTAACCAGTGAGTAAACTGTCTCTATCTCACTGCCTGACTGCACCCTTCCCTGCCATGGGGAACCACCAGGGCTTCCTCATCTCGTTTTGAAATTCGTAGAATCAGTTACAGGTAGAAATGTCCAAAAAGTATTTGTCGACTCAGGCTGACTGTCTCTGAAACTTGCTTCAAAATCTGCTACTCTCTAGATATTGAAGATCACAAAGATGAGGCCCTGAGGCTAAGTCTTGGCTGGTGTAAGTAGGAGGTGACCGCACCGGTTTCCTTCCAGAGACCAAAGGCGTTCACTGGCTGTGAGATGCTGTCATTTGTGTACATGAGTAACCGAAAAGAAGAGACGATGTGAGACAGGGGTGTTACCATGGTCAGGGTCAGGGTCATATCCATGACAGTGATGTCCTTCCCAGTGAGAGCCCAAGTTCATGGCCATGGTCTGAATTATATTGCAAAGACACAGGAATCATTCAGAAATCACCCTGAAAGCACGTACCACGGGGCTGAATGACAACATTTATCGCATTGTTATAAGACTGGCACTATACGATGAATTATTTGCCTCACAATCTGCGACAGAATGATCTTGCACCGTCTGATATACCTTTCTCTGCAGCTGTTATACATTGTTCTAACATTTTGTTCTTGTTTCGACTTGTACTCCCACAATACAGTGCATTATTTTTTGACCCAGTATGCTAATACACCAACAAGAGGGGAGGACTGTCTCGATCTGATATTCTGTGACATTCAAGAGACAATTTTCTGTACGGAAGTTGTTAAACGTTCAGGAACAAGTGATCATAACATTGTAAGCCTCGAAGTACTTTGAGGGAGTATATCAGTAAAAACTAAAGCCCTTTGATTGAATTTCACAAACACAAACTTTGTTCAGATGTGTCAAAGACCTCAGAAGGCAAACTGGAAGAATGCTGCTCAACAATTTGTCAGTCGAGGGACAATGGGATCTATTTAAATAGGTAATACATGTGGTGCAGGAAATGTTCATACCCAAGGTCAGGAGATGCAAAAATAAAACAATAGATCAACTACATGGATGAGCAAAGGTTGATAAAAATATTGAAGTTAAGACAACTAATTAAGGAATACAGAAAAAAGAAGTAATACATTCTAACCATAGGGCATATGATAATATGAGAGCTATAGTAAAGTGGGAAATTCAGATTGACGAAGACAGGTTGAGAAGGATATTGCTGATAATATTAAGATTGACCACAAGAGATGTTGTCAATACTTCAGTCATAAAAGAAATGATAAATAGAAATTTAAGTGTATTAGAAATAACAGTGGGGTGTTATGCAGAGTTATGCAGAGAAGGTCATAACGGATACTCTTAGCTTTTATTTTGCTAAAGTGTTCACCTGCAAAAATGTTAAAAATAAAGTTGCCTAAGCTGATTCAGAGATCTTAGTAAGTAAGTCCTGCTTCAGCTGAAACGGTTGAAAGTTAAGAAATCTCAGTGTCGGACAACATATATCCAAGGGTACTTAAAGAAGTCTATGATTAAAAATACAAACACAAAATAAGAATTTTTCAAAACTCTGTGAAGATTGATGAAGTCTTTAAGGACTTGAAATGGCCTAAATCTTTCCTCGTATATAAGAGGGGTGACAGCACTGACCCTTTCAACTACTTACCAGTAAGCTTAACGCGTATCGTGGGTAAGATAAGGGTAACATTAATGAAGACCGAGTTGGAAAACTATCTGACAAGAACAGGGAAGCAGCAAGTGGGGATAAAAGGAACCTTGTCTGGATGATTGCCAGTGACGAGTGGTGTTCCCCAGGGATTGGTGCTGGGACCACTACTTTTTGCTGTATATAAGTGATTCAGATGATGAAATCGATGGATCGGTTGCGCCAAGTTTGCAGATGATTTGAAGATCGTTGGAGGGGCAGGTGGTGTTGAAGAAACAGGCAGGATGCAGAAGCGCTTAAATTAGCAGAAAGGGCAAGGAAGTGGCAAATTAAATATAATGTTGGAAAATGCACTGTCATGCATTTTGGTGGTGGCGATAAATGTGCAGACTATTTTCGAAAAGGGGAGAAAATTTAAAAATCTGAGAGGAAAAGGGACTTTGGAGCCATTGTGCGCAATACCCTAAAGGTTAACTTGGAGGCTGAGTTGGGTCGTGAGGAAGACAAATGCAATGTGACCATTCATTTCAGTGGTCGAGAATACTGGAGCAAGGATGTGATGCTGAGACCCTCACCTTGAGTATTGTGTACAGTTTTGTGCTCCTCATTTCAGAAGCGATGTGCTGACATTGGAGATGGTCCAGAGGAGGTTCACAAGGATGATTCCACGAATGAAAGGGTTATCATACGAAGAACACTTGATGTTTCTGGGTCTGCACTCACTGGAATTCAGAAGTATAAGTGAGGTTCTCATTGAAACCTTTCGAGTGTTGAAAGGCAGAGACAGAGTGGACGTGGAAAGGATGTTTCCCATGGTGGGAGAGTCCTAGACAAGAGTGCACAGACTCAGGATATAGGGGTGTCAATGCAAAACAGAGATGTGGAGATATTTCCTTAGCCAGAGGGTGGTGAATTTGTGGAATGTTTTCCACGTGCAGCTGTGGGGGCCAGGTCGCTGGGTGTATCTAAGGTAGAGATTGATAGGTTCTTGATTGGACATGGCATCAAAGCTGATGGGGAAACGACCTGGAAAAGGGTTTGAGCAGGCAAAAGAAAGGATGAGTCAGCATTGAATGTTGGAGCAGACTCGATGGGCCAAATGGCCCAGTTCCGATCCTGTGTCTTATATTTTTATGGTCTTCTGTTAGCAGAAGGGCAGCGTGGGGTCAGAAAGGGGAAAACAGGTTTCACTACTATGTTGCAGGTCTATGAAGAGGGAACTAAAATTTATGATAACATTAAAGAAGTGATATCATTTACTTGGACTTCAGAATGATTTTGAGAAGGTACCCCAGAAGCGGTTAATTTTCAAATTACAGGAGGTGGGGATTCAGGGTATGGGATGTCAATGTGTGCAGAAATGGCTTAAAAACAGAAAGGAAGGAGTTATGGAGAGAGGATCATTTTCACTCCCGGAGGATATTAAAAGTGGGGTTCCGCAAGAATCAGTTTTGGATAAGCACAGAACTAATAAACTCGTTACGTTTGCAGCTGACACAAAATTACAGAGATGGGCTAATAATATTCAAGCAGCAGAATCAATGCAGGTAGATCTAAACAAAATCCTGACGCGGACAGATAAATGACGGGTGAAATTTAATGTAAGTAAATGTAAAATATTACATATAGGAAGTAGAGGTATTAGATATAAAGATACAATGGGGGTCTTGAATAAGGAATTGCATTGTATGGGAAGGATTTTAGTCTCCTGGATACATCACTATCAACATCTAGGCAAGGCACTGAAGCAATTCGGAAGTCTGATATAATGTTGGGCTATACAATGTGCTCGGAGGAGTTCAGAGTTAGAAACATCTCCTTAAGCTGTTTCATGCATTTGTGAGGCCACGCCTTGAGAAAGTGTACAATTCTGATCCCTATATTTTGTAAGGGATGTGAAGGCACTGGAAAGAGATCAGAGAAGGGTGACTGCCCTCATTGCAGGACTGCAGGGTGTGAGCTATGCAGAAAGATTGAGAGAATTAAATCTGTTTGGCCTAAGTTGACATATAATGAGAGGAGATATGATGGGAGTGTTCAGAATGATTAAGGGTAGAGATGGGTAGGATGCCAACTGCTAATTCAAAATTAATCCATCAGTTTGTCAATCGGCTTCTCTGCCCCCCCCCTCTCTCTCTCCTTCTCTACCCCTGCCTCCCTCTCTCCCCCTCCCTCCCCCTCTCCCCCTCCCTCTCTCTCTCCCCTCCTTCTCTCTCTCCCTTTCCCTCTCTCTGTTCCCTCCCTCTCTCCCCTCTCCCTCTCTCTTCCCCTCCCTCTCCCTCTTCTCTCTTCCCTTTCTCTTCCCCCTCTCTCTCCCTCTCTTGCCTCCCTCTCTCTCTCTCTCCCCTCTCTCCTAACAATTTACCTCACGCTTGTCTTTCTCTCGTTCATTTCCAGCCGACATGCATCGGTTCATCTGCCAATTTCCAGTATCTTTTTTGGATAATTTAACAGTCTGCCCATTCCTTTACAGACTGAAATATTTATTCTCGATTTCTTTTGACCTTTGACAGATTTGAGATACCCATTAAAGACTGTTACATCAGCAATGTGCCACACAAAATGCTGGAGGAACTCAGCAGAGTTCCTAGTGTTACCCTGGATTGCCAACATCTTCAGATGTTCGCGTGTTTGTACACTAGCAACGTGCTCATTTTTCCGTTTCCATCCTGATCTCGGCCTCTCTATTGTATCTTTGTTCAAATCTGTGTTTGTGTATTCCGGATTGCATTGATTTCATTACTTATATATCCTTCATATATATGAGAAGTAAAAATTCGTTACGTTATGTCTCTGTCTAAATGTGCAATGTGCAATTTATAATAACTTATAATAAAAAGAATGTGCAACAAGACAGTCACTATAACATAGAAATAGATTTGTGCAATTGTTTCTGTGTGTGCGTGTGTGTGCGTGTGTGTGTGCGTGTGTGTGTGCGTCTGTGTGTGCGTGTCTGTGTCTGTGTGTGTCTGTGTGTGTGTGTGTGTGTGTGTCTGTGTGTGTGTGTCTGTGTGTGTGTGTGTGTGTGTGTGTGTGTGTGTGTCTGTGTGTGTGTGTGTCACCAGGAAGAAGCTGAAGGACTGAAGGACGGTTCAAAATGGGAAACTGCAGGGACAGAGGTAGGGATCGGTCAGTGTCGCTGGTCTCCGTTCAGAGATGGATAATTAGCCAACAAAAAGATGAAATCTGTAAGTGTAGCTGCTTCGTGACAGAGCTCAGTCTTTGAAAGTAAATCTACCGGCCTATTTCCATCAGAAACGCTGCTGAAAAAACGCCAAAGAATTTTGAACTAATTGTCTCCATTCGCCCCAATAGATACAATATAGTCAATGGTATTGAATAGAAGTGTTTGTTCAAGCAACTATATCTAAGAAAGTTAGTGAGGTGTATAACCGTATCTCTGGAGACCGATCCTCTGTATAAATCAGGGCCGCTTGGAATGCATCAGCTGTCTGCCGGAGCTGTGAATACAGGAGCAACAGAAATCACAGACTCTCACTGAAATGATGTATCCGATCATCTGGCGGATAGAAGACATTTACTATCCTTTTATTTCAGCCTTTGGGATTCCCGGTAAGCCGCGGTGTCAGCTGCCGTGGGTCGATGTTGAAGTTTACTCCCAATGATGTTGACTGATTCTACCGCTGGTTTAAACTCTCACACAGTCCCGGTGTCGCACATTTCAGGAATGGAGTGGAAACACCAGGACTAGAGAGGCTGGAATTTGGATCTAAAAACAACTTGCTGCAGGAAATTAGCCAATTGGCCACTTTCTGTGGGACTGAGCGGGTCAGGCAGCGTTCTTCCAGCGGTTTGTGATTAATAATGAGATGTTCGGCTCTCTGCTTTTGGTCTTGTCGAAGCTGCACTTCACTTGCAGATATTGTGTTTATACAGCCCGCGGAGCTCATGCCAATTGATCGTCTGTATTTGAATGTGAGTGATTGTCTACTTACGAGCAACAATCAAACCATCGACTGCAGTAACATGTTAGCAAATGTGAGGAGTTCCGTGTTGTAACACGAAACTGTTGTGGATTTTTAGTAAATGTCTGAGATATGACTGAATATAAAGCAGGTGATGGACAACACAATGAAGTCGATGCTGAGTCAAATAACACACCCGCCGTGGCGCCTCATAGTTATCAATACTGTGAAATGTTTTATAATATATCTACATCTGACACTGTTCCGGACATCTGACTGCGGCAGCGAGTTTGAATTCCTCTCCCCGCTTCCCTGTGCCGGATTCAGTGGGAGGCGTCATGTCTGTCTGTGAGGTTGTGTCAGGCTGCGCTGCATCTGTTGGAATCAGTCAATGTTCTGTTGTAAAGTCAGTGAGGTTCCGGAATAGGAAACAAATTCGCGAATGCTGGAAACACGGAGTCCCAAACAGCTGGTATGGGAAGAGAAACCGGTTAACACTTGTGTCAGGGGTCTCTCGGAGAACAGTTCTGAAAGAGAGATACTTTAACTAATTTCCACATATTTTGTTTTGTCTGGATGAGTGTTTCCAGCGTTTCCTGTTTTTGTTCCGTCCGTCGGCTGTTCGGTAGCTGACAGGGATCGCTATGGAAGTTGTTGATTGTCTAATGGAAGAATCCCGCCATCAGCGTCCGGATGTATTCATTTCAACCAGTCGAGACGCGGAAGGCGCCGGTAGAAATTGGTCCATCCAGTATTGGCCCTGTGGAGGTAGTTACCCAGTTTTAGCTTTCCGCTGTCACTTCACATTTGGGTGATCATTGAGGAAATCGTATTCAGATCATACTGACTTCATTTTACTGTGTAAACTCCTTCTCTGTCCCCGCCAGCTCTGCGCCCTCTCTCAACGCTCCCACCGCTAAATGTAACAATAAAGTGGAAATATTGGTCATTGAAAGTGGGCATGCAGGTACAGCAGGCGGTGAAAAAGGCGAACGGTATGCTGGCATTTATAGCGAGAGGATTCGAGTACAGGAGCAGGGAGGTACTACTGCAGTTCTACAAGGCCTTGGTGAGACCACACCTGGAGTATTGTGTGCAGTTTTGGTCTCCTAATCTGAGGAAAGACATCTTTGCCATAGAGGGAGTACAAAGAAGGTTCACCAGATTGATTCCTGGGATGGCAGGTCTTTCATATGAAGAAAGACTGGATGAACTGGGCTTGTACTCGTTGGAATTTAGAAGATTGAGGGGGGATCTGATTGAAACGTATAAGATCCTAAAGGGATTGGACAGGCTAGATGCGGGAAGATTGTTCCCGCATGTTGGGGAGGTCCAGAACGAGGGGTCACAGTTTGAGGATAGAGGGGAAGCCTTTTAGGACCGAGATTAGGAAAAACTTCTTCACACAGAGAGTGGTGAATCTGTGGAATTCTCTGCCACAGCAAACTGTTGAGGCCAGTTCATTGGCTATGTTTAAGAGGGAGTTAGATATGGCCCTTGTGGCTACAAGGGTCAGGGGGTATGGAGGGAAGGCTGGGTTCTGAGTTGGATGATCAGCCATGATCATAATAAATGGCTGTGCAGGCTCGAAGGGCCGAATGGCCTACTCCTGCACCTATTTTCTATGTTTCTATATTACAGGATCCCCTCAAACTGCCGCATTGGCTTCTGCTCAGTATTTTCTTAACTTGCTGTTCCCGTCTCTCTTCCAGCGAACTTGGTGGCGATTGTGATCCTGTCCCGGGGAAAGTGCGGTCTCTCCAATCGTGTCACTCGCCACCTGGTGGGAATGGCAGCGGCCGATCTCCTGGTCGTTGTCTCGCATCCGCTGCTGAACTGGACTGCTCTGATTTATTTTCCCCGATCATTCCTGCTCATCACTCCTGTGTGCAGACTAGATCAATGGTTGATTTCTGCGAGCACTGCGGCCTCAGTCTGGCTGACTGTAGCTTTCACCGTCGATCGATTTGTGGCGATTTGCTGTGAGAAGCTGAAAACAAGATATTGCACCGAGAGAACGGCGGCTGTGGTTGTCGGGACAGTGAGTGTGCTGGCCGGTTTGGAGACTGTCCCCTCCGGCTTTGTATTCGGGCCTCGAGAAATAATTAATGGTGTTCCCTGGAATTGTGTTTATACATCGAGCTTCACAAACTCTCCCGCATGGGCAGCATTTGATATGTTTCATCTCATTTTATCCCCTTGTCTCCCATTCTTTCTGATTTTGCTGTTCAATATCCTGACTGTCAGGCGGATTCTAGCGGCCAGTCGAGCCCGCAGGGGGCTCCGGGGACAAAAGAGTGGAGAGAATGACAAGGACCGGGAGATGGAGAACCGACGCAAATCCATCGTTTTGCTCTTCAGCATAACCGGTAGTTTCATAGTGTTGTGGGGAACACGGGTGATATTTTCTGTCTATAAACGGATTTCAATGGCTTTTTTTGGTTCTGTCACGGATCCCCGTTACATCACAGGTCACACAGCGGACATGCTGCAGGTTCTCAGTCCCTGCACCAACACGTGTATTTACGCCCTGACTCAGAGCAAATTCCGATATGAACTAAAGAATGCGGTGAAATACCCAATGAATCGGATTTTTAAATTCATAAAACATGAAAAATAAATACTGTAAAGTATTAGAATTCAGCTGCCTTCATGCTCCCTGTTCTATCCCCCACTTGTGTGTAAATGCAAACAACGCGATGAACAGAGTAACAGAACAAACACGAGAGATTCTGCATTCCCTCGAAATACAAAACAACACGCACAAAATCAGATCCTGATGAAGGGTCTCGCCACGAAACGTCGACTGTTTACTCTGTTCCTCACACAAAAGGCTGGAGGAACTCAGCAGACCAGGCAGCAACGATGGAGAAGAGAAGAATGTCAACTTCTTTATGACGAGTCCGCTGATCAGAGACCTGTTAACTGTTTACTATTTTCCATCTTGTGTGTGTTGCTTTAGAGTGAAATAAAGCTGTTTACAGCTGATCCCGACGGCATCACTGGCCTCACCAGAGAAATCTCTTTTGCGCCTCACGTCCCGTCCTGTTAAATTGAAGCTTGGGGCGAACCTGCTGCCCGGTTCTGACAAAACCGCCTGATCTTGGAGTATATTTTCGTCTCTATCAACCATTCCTGCTCCCATTATAACATTTCCATTCCTTCACCCTGTTATTTTCCTGTTTTACAATTGAAGACAAAGTCCCGTCACCTTCACTTGTCTCTCTGTGAGAGATAGAGAGATGGAGAATGTGAGCGCGTGCAGGAGGCATCGCGAGGACTCAGGGCGCGGACGCGAGAGAGAATGAGACATCGCGAGGAAAGGGCGCGCGGGAGAGCGCGCGAGGGAGAGGGCGCGAGGGAGAGCACGTGAGGGAGAGCGCGGGGCAGAGCACGTGAGGGAGAGGGCGCGCGGGACAGCGCGGGGCAGAGCGCGCGAGGGACAGGGCGCGAGGAAGATGTCGCGAGAGTGAGCGCGAGGGAACGGGCGTGTGGGAGAGGCAGAGGAAATAGAATGAGAGAGAGAGAGACGGGGGGATGAGAGAGAGAGAGAGGGAGGGAGAGGGAGAGAGAGAGAATGAGAGAGAGAGAGGGAGAGAGGGAGAGGGAGAGAGGGAGAGAGAGAGAGAGAGAGGGGGAGAGGGAGAGAGAGAGAATGAGAGAGAGAGAGGGAGAGAGGGAGAGGGAGAGAGGGGAGGGAGAGGGAGAGGGAGAGAGAGAGAGGGAGAGAGGGGGGAGAGAGGGAGAGGGAGAGAGAGAGGGGGAGAGGGAGAGAGGGAGAGGGAGAGAGGGGGAGAGAGGGAGAGGGAGAGAGAGAGAGAGAGAGGGAGAGAGGGGGGAGAGAGGGAGAGGGAGAGAGAGAGGGGGAGAGAGGGAGAGGGAGAGAGAGAGAGAGAATGAGAGAGGGAGAGAGAGAGAGAGAAGGAGAGAGGTAGAGGGAGAGAGGGAGAGGGAGAGAGAGAGAATGAGAGAGAGAGAGGGAGAGAGGGAGAGAGAGAGAGAGGGAGAGAGGGGGAGAGGGAGAGAGAGAGAGAGAATGAGAGAGAGAGAGGGAGAGAGGGAGAGGGAGAGAGGGGGAGAGAGGGAGAGAGAGAGAGAGGGAGAGAGGGAGAGGGAGAGGGAGAGAGAGAGAGGGAGAGAGGGAGAGGGAGAGAGAGAGAGAGAGAGAGAGAGAGAGAGAGAGAGAGAGAGAGGGAAAGAGTTGGAAAACAACTGTGTGACATTCATTGCCGGATTTGTGGTTCCGCTCTATCACTGCGATTGGCTTCTTTAGAGGATGATAAGTATTATTTTTTATTATATACAGCTACTATTTTAGACATTAGTTTTGTTTAGTTCTAAAATTTAAAATCCGAAGTGTTCTAACAAATTGCATAGTTTCAATACGTGTGGAGTCTCCTTTGTTTGCGAATGCATAAGTGAATTGCCCGAGCTGAATCAAAGAAAAATACAATGAATGAATTTTCAAACAATGTTCATGACAAACGGGTTATTAGAAAGCACATAAAGCACAGGATGGAAATCTATGAATCACATGTAGCAAACATTCCAGCGGGGGCACAGACAGGAGTATGTGTGCAAATGAGTGAGATTGCAGGATGGTGTGTTACCCTAATCACTCCAGGGCCAAAGATGTCTCTGAGAAGGTACAGGCCATTCTGAAAAGGCCCGGTGAGCAGCCAGAGGTTGTGGTCCTTATTAGAACTAACAACAGAGAGACAAGTTTTTGCAAAGAGAATGTACGGAG
Organism: Mobula hypostoma; assembly: GCF_963921235.1. Classification (NCBI taxonomy): domain Eukaryota; kingdom Metazoa; phylum Chordata; class Chondrichthyes; order Myliobatiformes; family Myliobatidae; genus Mobula; species Mobula hypostoma. Next base: position 6,749,027 of record NC_086129.1, on the reverse strand, counting down.
TAGGGCAGAAAGTTAGGAAAATATGAACTCTCCGGTGGTGATTGCAGGATTCTTTCAGGTGCTTGCGACGTAAGATATGGTAAGTTGGTACACTTAAATGTGTGGCTAACAATCTGGTTCAGGAGACAGGGCATCAGGAACACAGATCATTGGTCCCTCTTCCAGGATAGGTGGGACTGGTGTAAGGAGGATGGGTTACAGTGAAGGGAACGTAATATTCTCACAGGGAAGCTTTCTGGAGACACCCTGATGATTTTTTATCATGTGGCATGTGGAGGGGGTGTTGGGATCCAGAGCGACAGCTCAGTAAGTAACATTGAGCGGAAAGTACAGATGAAGTCGAGGAACCCTAAAGGGAAGTCAAGATGGGCACGTTAATGAGCACGGTGGTACCGGAGGGCAGAAGTGAGTTTATTGCAGAGCAGGATGTAGAACAGTGAAAACAGATGTACTTAGCGCCTGGATTCGTACATGGCACCGTGTTTCATCCATTACACAGGTCTGGTTGGGAGAAAGGCAGGACTGGTATCGAAACACTCCAGGATTCATGTGATTCAGACAGTGCAGAGGGGGGTAAATGAGGGTGGGGAGCTGCGTTGCTGATCAAGCACAAGGTCACAAGATGGAGGTCATCCCGGAGACTCACCCAGTAAATCAATGTGTGTAGAACTCAGGAATAAGAAAGGTGCGATCACTGTGACGGGATTATACAGCATGCCTACAGAAGGAACACTGCACTCTCACACTGTAGAGGTACAGAGTCAAAGCCACACTCGCACATTGTGTCAGAGACTGACAGGTACAGAATGAACTCTACACTCTCACACTGTATCCAAGACTGACAAGTACACAATTTTCACCACACCCTCACACTGCAGCATAGACTGACGGGTACATAATGTACTGCACAATCTCGCACTGTATCGGAGACTGACAGGTACAGAATGAACTCTGCACTCTCACACTGTAGCATAGACTGACAGGTACAGAATGAACTCCACACTCTCACACTGTAGCCTTTGCTGACAGGTACAGAATGAAATCGGCGCTGTCACACTGTATCGGAGACTGACAGGTACAGAATGAACTCCACACTCTCACACTGTATCGGAGACTGACAGGTACAGAATGAACTCTGCACTCTCCCGCTGTAGCATAGAATAACTGGTACACAATGTACTCCACCGTCTCGCACTGTATCGGAGACTGACAGGTACAGAATGAACAGTGCACTCTCACACTGTAGCATAGACTGACAAAGACACAATGAACTCCACACTCTCACATTGTAGCACAGACTGACAGGTACCTAATGAGCTCCACACGCTCACATTCTAACATAGACTGACAGGTACAGATTTATATCGACACTTTCACTCTGCATCGGAGACGAACAAGTACAGAGTGCAGTCCACACTCTCACAATGTATCCGACACTGACAGGTACGGAATGACCTCCACACGGTCACAATGTAGCTTAGACTGCCAGGTACAGAATGAACTCCACACTCTCACAATGTATCGGAGACTGGCAGGTACTGCACGAACTCTACACTCTCACGCTGTAGCATCGACTGACAGGTACACGATGAACTCCACAGTGTCGCACTGTATCGGAGACTGACAGGTACAGAATGAACACTGTACTCTCACACTGCAGCACAGACTGACAGGTACAGAATGAACTCCACGCTCTCACACTGTAGCATTTACTGACAGGTACAGAATGAACCCCACATTCGCAGAATCAGGATCGGAATCAGGGTATTTATCACTGGCGTGTGACGTGCGGTTTGTTCAATTAGTAACACCAATTGAATGTAATGCATAATAAAGAAGAAATAATTATAGTAAATAAAAAAAAGAAAATCAATTACAGTATACGTATATTCAATAGATTTAGAAACATGCTAACTCAGAGATACTGTGTTTTAAAAGAACTTGAAGTATTTTGCAAAGATTCATTGTCCATTTAGGAATCGAATGGTCGAGGGGAAGAATCTGTTCCTTAATCGTTGAATGTGTGTCGTCAGGCTTCTGTACCTCTTACCTGATGGTAGCAGTGGGAAAGGGGCATGCCCTGGGTGTTGGAGGTCCTTAATAAAGGACGCTGCCTTTCTGAGATACTCGTCCTAAAAATGTACTGACTACTTTGTGGGCTAGTACCCGAGATGCAGCTGACTAGATTTGCAACGTTCTTCAGCATTTTTTCGGTCCTGTGCAGTATCACAATGTACCACAGGCTAGGAGATACAGGAGGAACACCACAATCCTGCAATCTATGCATCTGTTTCTGGCTGTCTTTCTGCCTGCTTAACCTATCTATTTGTCACTTTGCCTAGCGGTTTCTCTCTCCCTCGCTATCTTACTTCTTATATTTTATTTCATGGTTGTCTTTATCTCGTTCATTTCCAGCCACGCTTCACCTAGTCATCCTCAATTTCCAGGTTTTTTTTCTGTATTATTTAACCGTCTGCCCATTCCTTTGCATATTAAATATTTCTTCTCCATTTCTTTTGAACTTTGACAGATTCATGATGCACATACATCGGCAAACATCAGACTGTTACATCAGCAACATGACACACAAAATGCTGGAGGAACTCAGCAGAGTTCCTTGTGTTGACCCGGATTTGCAACATCTTCAGATTTTCTTGTGTTTGTGCATTAGCAACGTGTTCATTTTACCGTTTCCATCCTGATCTCGGTCTCTCTATTGTATCTTTGTTCGATTCTGTGTTTGTGTATTTCAAATTGTATTGACTTCATTACGTACAGGCTTTATATACATGAGAAGTACAAATCTTTGTATTTTCTCTGTCTAAATTTGCAATGTGCAATTTATAGTGACTTACAATAATCACTATGTACAATAGGACAGTCACTATAACATAGAAATACATTTGTGCCATTGTTTCTGTGTGTGTGTGTGTGTGTGTGTGTGTGTGTGTGTGTGTGTGAGTGTGTGTGTGGGGGGGGGTGAGTGTGTGTGTCTCTGTGTCTGTGTGTGTGTGTGTCTGTGTGTGTGTGTGTGAGTGGCACCAGGAAGAAGCTGAAGGACTGAAGGACGGTTCAAAATTGGAAACTGCAGGGACAGAGGTAGGGATCGGTCAGTGTCGCTGGTTTCCGTTCAGAGATGAATAATTAGCCAACAAAAAGATGAAATCTGTAAGTGTAGCTCCTTCGTGACAAAGCTCAGTCTTTGAAAGTAAATCTACCGGCCCATTTCCACCAGAGACAATGCTGAGGAAATGCCAAGGAATTTTGATGCATTTGTCTCCAATCGCCGCAATATTTACAATAGAGACAATGGTATTGAATTAAAGTGTTTGTTCAAAGGTCTGTAACTGAGAAAGTTGGTGAGGTGTATACCCGTGTCTCCGGAGACAGACCCTCTGTATAAATCAGGGCCGCTTGGAATGCATCAGCTGTCTGCCGGAGCTGGGAGTACAGGAGCAACACAGATCACAGCTGCTCACTGGAATGGTGTATCCAGTCATCGGGCGAATACAAGGCGTTTACTATCCTTTTATTTCTGCCTTTGGAATTGCCGGTAAGCCGCAGTGTCAGCTGCCGTGGGTGGATGTTGAAGTTCAATCCCAATGACGTGATTGATTTTGCCGCTGGTTTAAACTCTCACATTCCTGTCCCGGTATTCCGCATTTCGGGAATGGAGTGGAAACACCGGGACTACAGATGCTGGGATTTCTATCTAAAAGCAAACCACTGCAGGAAATCAGCCAATCAGCCACTTTCTGTGAGACTGAGGGGGTCAGGCAGCGTTCTTCCAGCGGTTTTTAAAAAAGGAGGGAGAGAGAAACCGGGGAATTATAGGCCGGTTAGCCTAACGTCGGTGGTGGGGAAACTGCTGGAGTCAGTTATCAAGGATGTGATAACAGCACATTTGGAAAGCGGTGAAATGATCGGACAAAGTCAGCATGGATTTGTGAAAGGAAAATCATGTCTGACGAATCTCATAGAATTTTTTGAGGATGTAACTAGTAGAGTGGATAGGGGAGAACCAGTGGATGTGGTATATTTGGATTTTCAAAAGGCTTTTGACAAGGTCCCACATAGGAGATTAGTGTGCAAACTTAAAGCACACGGTATTGGGGGTAAGGTATTGGTGTGGGTGGAGAATTGGTTAGCAGACAGGAAGCAAAGAGTGGGAATAAACGGGACCTTTTCAGAATGGCAGGCGGTGACTAGTGGGGTACCGCAAGGCTCAGTGCTGGGACCCCAGTTGTTTACAATATATATTAATGACTTGGATGAGGGAATTAAATGCAGCATCTCCAAGTTTGCGGATGACACGAAGCTGGGTGGCAGTGTTAGCAGTGAGGAGGATGCTAAGAGGATGCAGGGTGACTTGGATAGGTTGGGTGAGTGGGCAAACTCATGGCAGATGCAATTTAATGTGGATAAATGTGAAGTTATCCACTTTGGTGGCAAAAATAGGAAAACAGATTATTATCTGAATGGTGGCCGATTAGGAAAAGGGGAGGTGCAACGAGACCTGGGTGTCATTATACACCAGTCATTGAAAGTGGGCATGCAGGTACAGCAGGCGGTGAAAAAGGCGAACGGTATGCTGGCATTTATAGCGAGAGGATTCGAGTACAGGAGCAGGGAGGTACTACTGCAGTTGTACAAGGCCTTGGTGAGACCACACCTGGAGTATTGTGTGCAGTTTTGGTCCCCTAATCTGAGGAAAGACATCTTTGCCATAGAGGGAGTACAAAGAAGGTTCACCAGATTGATTCCTGGGATGGCAGGTCTTTCATATGAAGAAAGACTGGATGAACTGGGCTTGTACTCGTTGGAATTTAGAAGATTGAGGGGGGATCTGATTGAAACGTATAAGATCCTAAAGGGATTGGACAGGCTAGATGCAGGAAGATTGTTCCCGATGTTGGGGAGGTCTAGAACGAGGGGTCACAGTTTGAGGATAGAGGGGAAGCCTTTTAGGACCGAGGTTAGGAAAAACTTCTTCACACAGAGAGTGGTGAATCTGTGGAATTCTCTGCCACAGCAAACTGTTGAGGCCAGTTCATTAGCTATGTTTAAAAGGAAGTTAGATATGGCCCTTGTGGCTTCAGGGGTCAGGGGGTATGGAGGGAAGGCTGGGTTCTGAGTTGGATGATCAGCCATGATCATAATAAATGGCGGTGCAGGCTCGAAGGGCCGAATGGCCTACTCCTGCACCTATTTTCTATGTTTCTATGTTTCTATAATGAGATGCATTTGCAAATATTGTGTTTATACAGCCGGCCAAGCTTATGCCAATTGATCGTCTGCATTTGAATGTATGTGATTGTCCACTTCGGAGCACCAATCAATCCAATGGATTTTTAGTAAATGTCTGAGATATGACTGAAGAGAAAGCAGATGATGGACAACACAGTGAAGTCGATGCTGTCAATGAACACAACCGACGCGTGCTTCATAGTTATCAATACTGTGAAATGTATTCTATTATATCTACACCTGACACCGTTACAGACATCTGACTGCAGCACCGAGTTCGCTGCTGGAGGTTGAATTCCTCTCCCCTGCTTCCCTGTGCTGGGTTCATTGGGAGGCGTCATGTCTGTCTGTGAGGTTGTGTCAGTCTGCGCTGTATCTGTTCGAATCAGTCAGTGTTCTGTTGTAAAGTCAGTGAGGTGGTAAATGCTGGAACAGGAAACAAACTCTGGGAATGCTGGAAACACTGAGCCCCAAGAAGCTTTTATGGGAAGAGAAACCAGTTAACACTCGTGTCCGGGGTCTCTCTCAGAACAATCCTGAGGAGAGATACTTTAACTGTTTCCCACATATTCTGTTTCGCCTGGGTGAGTGTTTCCAGCATTCCCTGTTTTCGTTCCGTCCTTCGGATGTTCTGTCGCTGACCAGGATCGCCATGGAAGTTGTTGATGGTCTAACGGACGAATCCCGCCATCAGCGTCTGGGTTTATTCATTTCATCAGGAGGAGACGCGGAAAGGGCCGGCAGAAAATGCTCCATCCAGTGTTGACCCTGAGGAGGTAGTTACCCAGTTTTATCTTTCCGCTGTCTCTTCACATTTCGCTCATCAGTAAGGAATCCGTATTCAGACCATATTGACATTATTTTACAGTATGAACTCCTTCTCTCTCTCCGCCAGCTCTATGCCCTCTCTCAATCTTCCCACCGTTAAGTACAACAATAAAGTGGACATATTACAGGATCCCCTCAGACTGCCGCATTGGCTTCTGCTCAGTATTTTCTCAACTTGCTGTTCCCGTCTCTCTTCCAGCGAACTTGGTGGCGATTGTGATCCTGTCCCGGGGAAAGTGCGGTCTCTCCAATCGTGTCACTCGCCACCTGGTGGGAATGGCAGCGGCCGATCTCCTGGTCGTTATCTCCCATCCGCTGCTGAGCTGGACTGCTCCAATTTATTTTCCCCGATCGTTCCTGTTCATCACTCCGGTGTGCAGAGTCATTCTATGGTTGATGAATGCAAGCACTGCGGCCTCAGTCTGGCTGACTGTCGCTTTCACCATCGATCGATTTGTGGCTATTTATTGTGAGAAACTGAAAACAAAATATTGCACCGAGAGAACGGCGGCTGTGGTTATCGGGACAGTGAGTGTGCTGGCCGGTTGGGAGACTGTCCCCTGGGGCTTTGCATACGGACCTGGACAAATAATTGATGGTGATCCCAGAGGTTGTGTTCCTACACCGAGCTTCACAATCTCTGCCTCATGGGCGGCAT